>NC_058108.1:19223670-19553670 GCF_914725855.1 Thunnus albacares | reverse complement strand
ATCACACTGATGACACAGCAGATGAGACCAACTTCCATGCGCTACTTTTTTAACTACGCCACATGTCCATGTACAAAAACCTGTGATGCCAGAAGAGTCCAATTAATCTATACGTGGTTATATTTTCTGCTCTTCTCTCTCTTCAGCACCCTCAACAACAACAACATCAGCCGACTGTCTGTGGCCAGTTTCAACCACATGCCGAAGCTCCGCACCTTGTAAGTTGCACCGCAGAGTATTTGGTACACATTACCGTCACAAGGGGAAGGATCCCTCTCATCCGCGTTCGTTTGTACAATTGATTGATCGGTCTGTACTTGCATCTCTCCTTCCTCCGCGTCTCCCCTGTCCTCAAATCTATTATTACTCCTCTCCCTCCCCCCACCTGTTCTCCCATCACCTCTTCTCCCTCCTCCTCCTTTTCTCCTCCCTCCCACCTCCTCTCTCCCCCAGTCGCCTGCACTCCAACAACCTGCAGTGTGACTGCCACGTGGCCTGGCTGTCAGAGTGGCTGCGACAGCGCCCCCGCCTGGGTCTTTACACACAGTGTATGGCCCCGCCACACTTGAGGGGGCACAACGTGGCTGAGGTACAGAAGAAGGAGTTTGTCTGCACAGGTAGGTTGGGAGGCAAAAGGAGAGGGTGTGATTTGATGTGCTGTGTGTGTGTGTATGCAGGACTATTTGCTTTGCTGTCTGTTTCATGATTTACATCTGCTTGTGGCAAACCTGTTTTTGCTTTGTCTCGTTTGCTTTTTTCTTACTGTCTTTTGCTCATCCTCTTCAAGATGGGGACGAAGGCAAGTATTCATCTTACATTGCATGGCTTGGCTTTAACCCCTCACATTGCATTTCTATATGTGCTTATCACATTTTCTCTAAGTTTATACGAAAGAGCACCTAAAAGCAAGAGCACAAGATTAAAAATAATATAGCAGATAGACAAGGTCACTATTACGTTTAGGGACAGTTCTCTCACCTGCACACTTTGTTGTCTGGTCTATGTTTCACTTTCTCATTTTCTTCACTGAATTCTGTCAGCTTGAACATCCTTTGCCGTAGGGATTTACTCTGAGCATAATATATCATCCATGGATAATATTGGCCCTCTGTCTCTGTGTAGGTCACCAGTCGTCATCATCTTCCTCCTGCAGTGTGTTACAGTGCCCAGAGTCCTGCACCTGCAGTAACAACATCGTGGACTGCAGAGGGAAGGGACTGAGTGAAATACCCACCAACCTGCCCGAAACCATTACTGAGATGTAAGACACACACACACACACACACACACACACACACACACACAGACACACACACACTTTCTGTACTGCACAGGCATATACATGCACACACGCGTACACACCCGGTGCAGTGATATTTCTCTTGCTCTTTCACTGTGCGTCTCTCCATTTTCCTTCTTTGTCTTTTTCCACCTTTCTGTTTCACTACTTCTCTTTTTCTCTGAGCAGTGGAATAAAACCACACATCTGTGAAATGAGAAAGCCTGGTCATGCAGCTCTTCCCTGCTTAAGAAAATAATAAAGGGATGAGGGAGAAAGAATCGAAAGATTAATCTGAAGGACAAGACAGATTATATCTCTATCTTAAAGGGGTCATCAAGAAAAAAGGGAAGGATTAGAGCCACCAGATTTAAAGTGGCAGAGTACTAACAGAGCTGTAGGCGTGAGAGAAATGTGAGACTTGACTGCTCTAAAACTAAACTCTCTAAAGACCTGAACTGACTTGAGAGCAAAAACTTTCAAGTCATAAGATCTGAAGCTTGGAAAGAATCCTGTAGTATTGATTAGTAGGTCTATGAATTGACAGGAATTGGTGTCAGCTATGTAAAAGAAAAACTGTCAACAAACAGTTGAATGGAAATGGTTTAAATACTTTGTTATTTTCATGGTAAGTATTCAGAGACGGGAAAACACAATTTGCTTATGAAGACTTGTAACTTAACTTGGACTCTCGACTAATTTCAGACTTAACTTGAACTTATTTTCAGAGACTTGAGACTTGACTTGAAACCTGCTTTGATAAGACTTTAAGACTGGATTTGGACTTGACTAGATTGACTTATGACTTGATTTGTGACCTGATTTGACAGGTTTTTGACACTTGACTTGGACTTGGGCTTGTCCACACTAATGAGAGACTTGGTTTTAAATCTCAACTGATTTTAGATTGGTATTGGATATTTCTCTATTAACTTAAGCTTTTATTTGAGACCCACTATGACAAGACCAGAGACATGACTTTGCCTCAATTGATTTTAGGCTTGACTTGGACTTGATTTGAGACCTGCCATGACAAGACTTAAGACATGACTTAGACTTGTCTAAATTTATTTTAGACATGGACTTGTTGCGTTTGATTTTAAACTCGACTCAGACTTATATCAATTGATTTGAGACTTGACTTGAGACCTGTTTTGCCAAGACTCAAGTCTTGACTTGGACATGTCTAAGCTGACTGGAGACTTGATTTGGACTTGTCTATATTGATTTGATAATTGGCTTGAGACCTGCTTTGACAAGACTTTGAGACTTGACTTGGACTTGGGCTTGTCTAGACTGACAAGAGTCTTGATTTGGACTTGTCTCGACTGATTTCAGGCTTGACTTTGGCTTTTCTCGATTAACTTGAGATTTGATTTGATACCCGCTAAGACCTGAGACATGACTTGGTGTTGTCTCGACTGACTTGAGACTTTGATTTTAGACTTGACTTGAGACTTGACTTGAGTCTTGCGCTGATAAGACTTCAGACTTTGACCTACCTGGATTGATTTTAAACTTGACTTGAACTTGAGACCTGCTATGACAAGACTGGAGACTTGACTTGTTGTGTCTTGATTGTCTTGAGACTTGAGTTAGACTTGTCGCAATTTGTTTTAGATATGGCTTGGATTTGTTATGTTGAATTTTAGACATGACTCAGACTTGTATCGATTGATATGAGACTTGACTTGAGACCTGTCTGACTCAATTCATTTTAGACTCAACTCAACTAGACTTAAAAACAGTTATTGTACCAAAAGTGTGTAACAATAACAGAGCAATACAATACAAATCTCCTGTGGGACCATTCAGACATGTTAGCACTGAAGAAAGGAGTGGAGTGGAGCTGAACAGAAGAGAAAAGCAAATGGAAAAAACAAACTCATTTTGGGGAAATGTTTCACAATCAAATGGTTGGTTTGCAAATCATCGCCTTTCTCGTCACGGCGACTAAACATTTGAAATGTTTAGAGAACGGTTGTTTGGGCCTGACTGACATAGAGTCAGACTGGCACTTAATGGAACGCTGCCCAGATAGTTAAGGGTTTGTGTGCTTGTTTGTTTGTGTGTATGTCTGAGTGTACACATGTAAAGAGGGCAAAAGATCAGAGAAATATGACAGACTTTGGCAACGGTCATCAAAGCGCCTTATCTGGAAATGTTCCCCTCAGCCAGAGCCCCGGGGAATGAGCAGCAGTCCACGATACAGCAGAGATAGCTCTGTGATAGGGGAATGTTAATGTCGCTTCTCAATGGTCTGTGTGTATGTTTGGTTCCAGACGACTGGAGCAGAACGCCATCAAGGTGATCCCAGCTGGGGCCTTTTCTCCTTATAAGAAGCTGCGCAGAATGTGAGTAGATGAGGAGATACATGTATTGTGCACCCTGTCAACCATCCACAAAAAAACTTCTGTTCCTGTCCTGTTTGTGGCTTGTGTTGACCTTCATATTTCACTTTCTGTGTGTCTCTCTCCTTCTGTCTTTGGTTCTATTCCTCTCTGTTTCTTGTTTCTTTGTTCTCTGTTCTTCACAGAGACTTGAGCAACAACCAGATATCAGAGCTGGCTTCGGACGCCTTCCAAGGTCTGCGCTCCCTCAACTCACTGTGAGTACTTCAGACAGGACACTTACGTCAAAGTTTTTAACCATTTATTGCAACAACGCAAAATGCATTTTAGTTTGGTAGAGTGGCTTTGATCATGCGATGCTCTGGAACAAATTTGATCAAGCTTGACACGGATTGTCCCTGAGCTCACAAACAGCCCCCGGCAGAGCCTGAGATACATAACATTTGACGAACATGAACACATACAGTATTAAAAGAAACATTCAAAATTCACAAACAACTAAATGCAAATACAGGAGCAGGCTGCGGAGGTAAAGGAGGCAGCAGTGTAGAAGCAAAGATGCAGACTGAATGAGCCCCAAATGATTATATCAGAGATATGCTGTGGGTTGTGGACATACATGACTGGAGGGTGTATGGAACATGTGACTATAAAATTACTTCAGTGCCTGAACTACCATGAAGCTCCATTGTGTGATATGTTTGTATAGATACAGCTTATGTTAAAACACCACAATACATCCCTGTGAATCTTATATAAGAAAATCAAACCTTTTACTGTTCCTAAATCTGTTCAGTTAAGGATAAGTGCAGCTTATCAATGCTTGAGTCTTGCAGTAGTTTTGGGTTTCATTTCTATCTGTAATAATGACATCATACTCACTAAAGAAACTGCTGTGAGATCCTGGAAGACAAAACAAGAAACATGAGCTGTCACATGATCAAACAGGTTGAAAACAATCCAATAGTTTAGCCAGATTATCCAAAACAATGTGTTTTTACTGATTTTTTACAGGTGCAAAACAAAACAGCAAACAAAGGGAAAACAAAAGACAAACTAGAGACATATAAACATAGAGGTGTGTCACGCACAGTTATATTCAAAATGTTGTCAACAAGTTGTTTTGCAAAATAGTTTGGGTTGTATGACAGTTCTGTGTCTTATTGTGTCTGATGAGTAAAGTATGTAAGGGGGAACCAATTAATAAATACATTTTTTTATAAAGGAGCTTTATTTGAGGATAAAACCAAAAGCGATTGCACCCACAATTTTCACAATAGTTCTTCATTGCACAACTGCATTTAGGTACAATAAGCCAAAGTTGAACAGGAAGTCAGTCTGTTTTTATACAGTTTTACAGTTCACTTTTTTCCCCCCAAAGAAGTTTGGCTAAGCTACGGCTTTGTTGAAAACCCGTCTGACTGTTCTGCCTGCTTTTTCTCGTCCTGTGTGACTTCTTTTTAGTGGTGGCACATTTCCAGACGTCAGCAATTAACTTGGGACGTATTATTACTGATAAGAAAACAACAGGGGGAAAAAATTGAAATATCTTTGAATCGTTTACAAGTACAGCTGAAAGACTTCTTGGTCAAGAAATCTGAAAAGCAGAGAAGGCCATTTTATAAGATGCTCTTTTGAGAAGAAAGGGCGGCTTCCTCCTCAGCCTGAATCTCAGGTCCGACCGTCTGCTTTGCGTGTGAAGCTTTGCTAAGGAAAACGAAGAGGAGGAGGAGAAGGAGGAGAGGGAATGAGGGATGTAGAGTTATTTCATGAAGGAGTTATATTAAGGTCTCGTCTCTCCAAAGTCAATAATTCATAAATGCTGAATTGCTGAATGGAGGCTTCTGCCACCTCATTACACATTCACCACAGAGAGAATGGGACACACACATTCATGCTGACACACCACATACAGTATGGCTTTCACATTTCACATTTCACATTAAGCTGCACTGTGTGTTCATTGTGTGTCAGTGTTTGGTTAGAGAGGATGTAAATGAGCCATCGATTCTGTCTGTGCATGTGTCTGTATGTCTATATGTGTGTGTTTTGGGGGTGGGGGTGGGGGTTACAGAACAGTACGTGCTAATGTGTGTGTGAGACATAAATGAAGCGTCCACTCCCGCATCGTGTGTTTCCCAACCTCAGGTCTCTCAGGGACAGCCACTCAGCACAATGAAATAAAAGCCAATCTAAAACACATGTCTTTAGACTGCCTACATACACAGCTCAACTCAGCGTGGAGCATAGAGATGACTGATAACTCTGTATATGTGTGTGTGTGTGTGTGTGCGTCCAAGGTATTTGTTGAGCAAGGCAGTGGCAGTCTCAGCCTTGACCTGTTTTTGTATGTAATCTGATGTATTTTTAAAAATACATCAGATAACAGTGTACATTCCTCACACCATAGCTGCAGCCAGATTTATGGAGGGTTTTTATCATTGTGACATTTAGATGAAAAGTGTTATAACTAGTTATACTTTATGTCCTGGGTGCTGACATACAGCCAGGTGTTGGCATGAAGTCAGAGTTAGTGTTTTTACTGGTAGCATTTTAGAAAAGAGAAGCTTATCATTCTTCATTTAAGTCTTTCTCAATGTTTTTCTACGCATAATTCTGTGTTCAGAGCCAAAGTGCTAGCCCCTTAGTCTTATGCTGTGTTAACATAATGGATTAGAAGAACTGTGAAGCCTCCTGTTAAAAGGGACACAACATGTTTTTTGTGTTTTTCTGTCATTTATATACAGTTATGATTCCAAAGTCTATGTTCAATACGGTCAAAGTTCCAAAACATGAAGTGAACATACTTATGTAAAAATTCTGCCTTCAAGTCAAAAGACCAAGTTTCAGCCTGCTCTGATCGCTCCATTTGCAAAGTGTACCTCTACTTTCTCCTGGTGATGACGTCAGATCGTTCATGCATGCCCACAAACAGCTGTACATTCTGTCAAACATGTATTTGAAAAGCTTATATTGTGAGTGAGGAATGTTTTTATGACCTGACCACAACAAAAGGGACACCAGTGTTAGGTTTTAACAAAAAGAAGCTTATTTTTAACAAAGTAAATAGCTTGAAGTCTCAACTAAGGTTTAACAAGGTGTGAGGTGTGGATATCAGTATAATCAGTAGTGTGGGGTGTGCATGAGTGATGAAATGGTGCGTGTATGTTGTAAGGTGTGTAAAAGCAAAGCAAAAAGGAAACTAAAGCAACATAACCAGAAACAGGGTGCCTGTAGGGAGGAGGAGGAGCAGAGAGAGAGAGAGAGAGAGAGAGAGAGAGAGAGAGAGAGAGAGAGAGAGAGAGAGAGAGAGAGAGAGAGAGAGAGAGAGAGAGAGAGAGAGAGAGAGAGAGAGAGAGAGAGAGAGAGCTGCTGCAGCAGCAAAGAGTCAGTGAGGCAGAGAGAACTGCCAGCTGCAGCCAGGCTTTATAAACCCGGGACAATGTGGGCCCTCAGGTGTTCCCAGTTGCACTAATGACCACCTGTGGAGACAGCCCAAGATGACAGCAGGGGTCATCACTTAAGTCAGGGTCCCAATGGGATCATCACAAAAACTGACTAACTAACAGTAACTAAAGCAAAACAAAACAAATTACGAAACAAACAAAAACAATTAATCAAAAAAAAACAAAAAATCCCCATTAGCCGACTGAGCTAACTAATCAACCCTGGTTGGTCCAAAAAAGTTTCAGCAGTAGCTGGAGGATCTGAGGCTTTAGCAGCTGGTGACAGATCCCATCCTGCAGAGCTAAGTGAGAGTCTTTTAGCCTACCACATGTGACAGGAACATCTGGAGCACTACCGTCCCCCTCACTGTCCAAACTCTCAACAGGAACCTCAGAATCTGAAAGCACAGGCACAATTACAAGTGTGGGAGTAACATTTACTTCCTGAGCCACAGAATCACTTGCATCACTAGGGCTAGACTGGCAACGCTCAGTTTGATGGTCATACAGTTTTTTCAAACTAGCCTGCGCACCTCCCAAATTCCTCCGTGCCACTTCACAATCAAACAGCTTGCCAACGACTGGACCTGGACAAAGCAGAGCAGGCTCAACAACCTGGCTCGGTTTCCCAGCAAGCTGGCATGTATGGCACATCTTGACATATTTGGAAACATCCTGCTTTAACCAAGGCTAAAAAGAAACAGCGCAGGACACGGTAATAAGTTTTCTTTACCCCCAAATGCCCATAACTACCATGTGCTATTTGCAACACCACATCCCGCAAGTTACTAGGCACAACAACCTGAAAACTCACTTCCCACTTTCTCACCAGCAAATCTTCCTGGATAAAGTACCCATGAGCAACGTCTCCTATTTTTTCAACCGGCAAAACCTCATCCCACAAATCAGACAGACATGAATCAGCCCTTTGGCTCTTCACCCATTCCTCCCTCAAAACAGCTGGAGGAAGATCAGGCAGTGAAACCACATGTTCTGCAACTCCACTACACCCCAAAAAAGGCAGGTCTGGATCAGACACGTCACAGCTCTGTGTGCCTGTCACAGCTCTTTCCCCCCTCCACAGCGCAGGCTGAGCAAACACCTAGATCAGGTGGGTCTGTAGCAGATACATTAGGGCTCAGTGCATGCGCCACGGTGCAGGCTGGAAAAACCCTTTGATCACTCCGACCACCCTCATCCAGCTCCCCAGACGTTAGTGGTTTGGGAATAATTACAGGAGACTGTGGCACATCGACCCACACAGCACTACCAGCCAGGTCGTTGCCCAAAATTATAACCACATCATCAAGTGGCAACGTGGGGCACACCCCAACAGGAACAATGCCCTGTACCAGCTCACAATCCAGCACAATATTATGGCGCGGCACAGGAATCAAGCCCAACTCCGTACCCTTCATCAGCACCAAATCCCCTGTTTCTGTAACAGGTGAAAAAGGTAGTGCGGATTCCATGAGTGTTTAGCGCCTGTGTCACACAACAACTTAATTGGTACACGCTCCTCTCTACCAACCAAGGACAGCATCAGTGATGAATGGCTCAAAACCATAACCAGTTTTGGGAACTAGGTACTACTAAGAATTCAAACCAGTACTCAAATCTCCACAAAACAGTCTCTGCTCCAGAACTGTAGTGTGCGATACACTTCAGAGACCAACTCGTATGCTTTTAATACAGCCAACTTCACCGTATCATAATCCAAACCATCCTCAGCACATATAGCCGAATATGCCTCCTGAGCTCTCCCAGTGAGGACACACTGAAGCATGACTACTCTGTCCAAATCTGGCCAATTTTTTGCATCTGCAGCACGTTGAAAAAGAATGAAAAAAGTATCAGAGTCACGCTCATTAAACTTTGGCACCAGACGCAAATTAACCACAACCACCCCCCCCCACCCCCCGGAGAAAACTTGCCCTCTCGGATTAACTGCAATTTGGACTGCTCTCCATTCTCCATTTTCATTCTTTCAGTGCTCTGCCTAATTTTCTCCATCTCAACTTGCTTTTCCAACATCTCCAACTCAAGCTGCTTCTCCAACTGCCAAATTGTCTCTAAGCTGTTCCCAGTTGTGTTAATGACCACTTGTAGAGACAGACAGGTGAATCACACAGCAAACCCAAGATGACAGCAGGGGTCATCACAATGGAAAAAAGAAGCAAAATCTGACTACTACAATACGTTCACGTAGCCTCCTGAGCTGCCGGAAGCTGGCCAATCAGAATTGAGGGGGTTCATTGGGAGGGGGACCTTAAAGAGACAAGAACTAAAATGGTTTGTTTCAGACAGAGGCTTAACTGAGGAGCTGCTTAAAGGACCAATATAAGTTAAATAAGGAGTTTTTTTTAACTGTAAATCATGCAAAGATAATCCAATACAACCCCAGAATATAAATATAGACTTGGAAAAGTGCATGATATGTCCTCTTTAAAGACTGTTGTAGACTTGGGAGCGTTCAGTCCTTATTTAAAAATGGTTACCCATATTGTTAAGCTTGTAGTCACACCAGATAACATAGATTTGCTATTTTTATTGTGTTACATATTTGGAGTACACAGTACATATTTGGTTTGTTAACTAGTAAAAACAAAAACAAACAATACGTTCCTCTTTCTAGTGACCTGACTAATTATTTGTCATTGTTATTACTGGATTTTAATCAGATGTAACGACTGGCAATGGAGGCTTTGCAGTCATTTTGGCACTGGTTGGGACACCAAAGTAGTTCGCCAATTATCATAGCTGTCAGAAATTCTCAAATATCTCTAAAGTACAACCATTTTCCCCACTCAGCTGCTTGTAATCACAGTCAGTACAATATAATATGAACCCAGCATTAGTCACTGGCATAATGTTAAAGACTCAAGGAGCAGCAGTTGTAGAGCAGTAACAGAAATAATAAATTAATCTTTGTTAAAAAGACAATGCACTCAAATTTTCCTATTCACTAAGACACATGACAAACCCTACTTTTACCAATAAATATGCTCTATATGCTGAATCTTAATATACTTAGTATTACTTCATATTTTTAGTCTGATTCATAACTTAATGATGTGTATTCTTTGTTTTCCACAGGGTTCTATATGGGAATAAAATCACTGAGATTTCCAAAGGACTGTTTGAGGGACTGTTTTCTCTGCAGCTATTGTGAGTAGATTCACACTCACACACAAACAATCACACACACACACACACACACACACACACAAACATACACACACACCAAGTTGCAGCCAAGAGCTCACACCCTCATCTCATTGATATTCAGCTGAAAAGTGCTTAGCTAAAACATTGTCATCAGATTGGAGACTTCGTGATTGAAAGCCATCATCGCTGACCTGTAACATTTGAAACACTCATCGAAGAATGATAACAGGATAAGCCTTCATCCTCTTCATCTCTCTCTCCTTCACTCTGTCGCTTATTTCTTTCAGGTTACTGAATGCTAATAAGATAGCATGTCTGCGTGTGGATGCATTTCAGGACCTCCACAACCTCAATCTGCTCTCACTGTATGACAACAAGCTCCAGACCATCGCCAAGGGAACATTCTCATCACTAAGAGCCATACAAACACTGTACGTACACACACACATACACACACACATACACACACACACACACACACACACACACACACACACACACACACACACACACACACAGATCGGTGTGAAACTTTGAGCAGTAGCTGGCAACGACGTAAATAGAAATCAATTATATTTTTGGAGTAGTAGCACTGTGGAAAATAACACCCTAAAACATTCATGCATTGGATTTTTGGGGCCCATTTGTTGTTTGCTGTTCCTACTTGTTATCAGACATTTCTCAGTTGTCTGAAAATCAGCAGTAAACACTGAGTTCTGTTATAACCTTAAAGACCCCTTCACTTAAAAATGTGTTTTGCTTATTGTTATTTCACTCGGGTTATCCACCTGCCTGTATTCTCTGTATAGAGTAGATTTATTACAATACTTGTGTATTCAAGGATGCAATTTTCTCTTAATGATGGCCCTTTACCTTTTAAAGACTCAATACATTTTTTCATGAACACTATTGATTTTTGTCATAAAGAGTTCTCTCAGGCAGAAATGTGGGACACAATTCAGCAAATACAAAGGTGTGTAAACATGGTATTCTTTTTCCTCCCTCTCAAAACATTACAGCACCCACTTTATGTTAGCGGGAAAGCATGAGTCATGATGATATAAAGAAATAATGCATAACAGAGACAAAGAATTCCATAACATGGCTGACATATCCTCTGCTGAGGCTGTTATTTTATATATCAGCCCACCTCAGATTAAATTGATTAAATTGTTGTCCCTTTTTTAATGGATAACAATTAATGACTTTTATTTAATGGCTTACTGTGTAGTCAGCTTACCCTATGTTTTAATTTGCTTTAATCACTGAGTTAACTGATCTTGAAGCATAACACGTAATATCGCTATGGTTACCTGCTGCTTAATATGCCCTGGCAGTGGTTGAAATCATTTGCCATTTATTATAGTGTGCTACTGTTACTGTGTGAAATCTGTGCACTGTATAGTGACCTTAAAAAATCCCACAATTAAATGAAAAAATGGCATACACACTTTCTACTAACAATCCCACAATGCAATGCATCTCATCTTAAGAATGTAAAATTTTATTACAGTTGTGTGACACCACACCTGATAATTCATAAGTGTATGAAATCTCAATTTACTGCTCACCAATTACAATTAAGAACTTTCTGTGGTTATATTCACTCTCAGCGCAGCTTTATATCGCTCCGACAGCTCACTTGTGTGTTGTTTTTTTTGTGTGTTCCCTGTGTCCATGTTTGTGTGTATGTGTGTGTGTGTGTGTGTGTGTGTGTGTGTGTGTGTGTGTGTGTGTGTGTGTGTGTGTGTGTGTTAGTCACTTAGCCCAAAACCCGTTTATCTGTGACTGCCACCTGAAGTGGCTGGCAGACTACCTGCAGGACAATCCCATCGAGACGAGCGGCGCCCGCTGCACCAGCCCTCGACGGCTCGCCAATAAACGAATCGGACAAATCAAGAGCAAGAAGTTCCGCTGCTCAGGTACAAACACACACGGACTAATACACACACATACACACACACACACACACACACACACATACACCATTGTAGACATCCATCCACACTGATCATTCAAACACACGCACACAAATTATTAAACATAATATCCAAACTGTCCTCTCCTGTCTTCTCATTCTGTGTCTTCCTGCTGGGTTTTTCCATCAGACTCTCTTTACTAACCTCAGCTCCCTGTTATCAGCATTTTTATCATTTGGCCACACAAACACACACACAGACAGGGAGTTTTTTCTTCTAGCATTTTGTTCTTTTTGTTGTTTTTTACTCTCTCTATCTCTGTCTCTCCATTAGCTAGAGAACAGTATTTCATCCCAGGTATTGTACATCGAGCATGTGTTTGTGTGTGTGCGTGTGTGTGTGCGTAAGACACAGTATGGTCCATCACAGTGGTTGCTGCACACTCAAACACTCTTGACACTTGCAGTGACTTGCTTTACTCACACCTTCTGAATGCCAAGATATTTTCTTTTAATGGTCTAACGTACATCATAATGCATCACGTCTAACCAGGCACCAGATAATCACACTCTTGTCCTTGCACTGGGTTTCCACTGGTACCTGTAACCTTGACAATAAAGGGAGAGAAACAATTGGATTAATAAGCTTGGGTGGCCGGGCACCGCGTGTGAGATTTAGTATAAATGAAAGTATATTGGTACAGCGATCACAGAGACTACATTTAATACTAGTCCTCCTCGCTTCTTAGCACATCTAATGATAGCTAATGTATGAGCGTGTGTCCGCGAGCATCTGTGTCTGTTTCGCCCACTGCAGAACATCAAAAGGTCATACAGTTACCATGCTCAGAGGGGTGCTGGGAAATATGTAAATCAGACATGCATATGAGATCAGTAGCAGGGCTAAAGGCGGTCATTACCACAGCAGCACACAGAGGAGGCATGGTGTGTGTTGGATGAGAGAGTGTGTATGTGTCTGTGAGTGTGTGTGTGAGAGAGAGAGAGAGCGTGTGTGTGTGTGTGTGCTCACTGCAGTCATTAACTCTGAAGCTCACCGGGGGGACAGAGGTTTCAAAGCCCAGATACCACATACGGGGCAACGCTGAATAATTTAAGAACATTTGCAGTTTAAAAGTTGAATAAACATGTTTTATTCTGTGGTACAACCTTGGAATTGTGCCTTAGATCAATACATCTAAAATCCCCCAGTTTAATTTGCATCATGTCCCCTATTTCACAGTGCATTATTTTGGATCCTATCACATATTTCTGTTTGAACAAAAAGTCATGATTCTGAGCTCTGGGCGTTTTAATTCCAGTTTTATCCCTCCAACTATTTCTTGTTGTGAAGACTGAACCTGCTGAAGTGATTGATGTCAAAGTATGCACAAAGCTAAATAACGTACCTGCACTTGTGAGTGTTTAGAGCGGGCAAAATTTTATTGTCCATTGGCAAAGCGTTTTTATCTGGTGTGCTTTTTGACATCTCAGGATTTCCCCAAAAACACATTTAAATTAGTGGAGCTTCAAGCAAATGAGGCCGGGATGTGTGTTGGATGAAAAGCGCCCACCAAATGCCATGCTATGCCAGCACGATTCTCACTATTCACGAATCATTACCCCTTTAAATGAATCACTGCCTGGGGACTGAACACGAAAAAATTGCAGCATTTTTTCTCGGTTTTTCATCAGCTTTTTCCCTCCTGTTCAAATAAACGAGTGAAATCCCTTCTTCTTTTTCCTACTGCCTCTCTCACACACTCAGGAGTACACCATGTCGGCTGTAAGTAACACACACACACACACACACACACTCGATTTTTGCGTCAACTCCAAATCCCTCACCTCTCGTCCCTGAGCCGACTTCTGACCTTTGACCTCTACCACTGTGACCTTTGACCCCCCTCTGTGCCTCCTCTTGTCTGTTTGCAAACAACAACAATGAGATGAAATTTACACTTTATCATGCAATGGTTCATCTATTTTTTTGTATGTGTGCGTGTATGTGTGTATGTGTGTGTGTGTGTGTGTGTGTGTGTGTGTGTGTGTGCGCGCGCTTGTGTTCCTAGAAGTCAGGGCTTCTCTTGCCTTCAGTGCTGCTGTAACTCTCCTCCCACTCCTCTGTAACTGCTGCTCTGTTCCTGCACTCGTATGTTACGTCTGAATTTAGATGTCTTTAGATGTTCCAGTCTCTCCTTCTCTTCCCTGCTTTTTACTGTACTTTCCCCCCATCTGATTGTTACCTCTTCTCCTCCTCCTTATTATCGCTGCCCCTCTCTCTTCATTCCAAGTGATACATTTCCTCAAGCCAGCTGGCTCTGTCTTCCTTCTGCCTCTCATCCCTCAGTTTTCCATTTTTTTCCTTGGATTCTTCCTCTCCTCTCCTCTTCTTCGTATTCCTCTCCTCTCCTTCACATCTTCTCCCTTCCCCTCCTTCAAATCCTCCCCCACTCCCCTCTTCTCTTTTCTTATCCTCTTTCTTATACTCTCCTTCACACCCTCTGCTATTCCTCTAATTCTCATCCTCTCCCCTCCCCTTCTCTCTTCTTCATCCTTTCCTCTCGTCTCCTCTTCTTTCCTTTCCTACTCCTCTCCTATGGCCTCCTTCCCTCTTCTCCTCTCGACTCATCTCTTTCTTACTCCTCTCCTTTGCATCCTCTCCTTCAAATCTTCACCTACTCCTCTCTTCTCCTTCTTAGTCCTCTCCACTCATTTATCCTCTCCTCATCTTCTAATTCTCATCCTCTCCCCTTCTTTCTTCCTCATTTTCTCCTCTCCCCTCCTCTCCTCCTCCTCTTCTCCCTCTGTCCTTCCCATCCCTGTGTTCCAGCGGAGGAGCAGTCAGTCAGCAGGTTGTTCCTTTGTGCTTGATCTAACCATGTGGCTGCCAGGTTCCTAAAGTGGAACATGGTTCTGTCAAGCACCATGGAACGGCCCTGCAAAACCCTACAGCATGGCCAAGACGCAAGAGACAGCAATCTCCTGCCACCCCCCCGCAACCTGTGTGTGTGCTTGTCTGTGCGTGAGAGAGTGTGTGCGCGCCTTTGTGCCTTTAAAGTATGATAGATGACTGCCTGGGTGTATGTAAGCATTTTTCTGCTATGATCTAATTTTTGATGCTGTTCTGTTTGTGCTGTGGATTCTAATACTAACAGTTGCTTTGTAGTTTGACAGGACTGAAAAACTTCTGTATGGTTTTTCCTGAAATTGTGTGTGCGTGCTTGTATACATGTCTTGATTTTGACAGTCTGTGTGTCTTGTGAACTTGGCTCTTTAAGGCCGTGATACAAACGCAGCATTTTGATGTAATGCCCGCAGGGACTGTTGTATTTAATCATAACTAGCAATGTTTCTTGAACATGTTTGGTTGGTTTTGACAATTCCTGCTCCAAACACAAAGCAACACAGCCCCTCTGCAATTTCTCAAAATTCTTCCATTGTATCATGACCTTCACTCGGGCCATCCACATTTCTGTTGGAAGAGGTACCAGTAAACGCTGGGGTTCGACTCTTGTGTGGTGAGAGCATTCAGTGACGTTAGTGGTTGTGATTGCGGCCAGGTACTGAAGATTACCGCAGTAAGCTGGGAGGGGACTGCTTCGGTGACTTGGCCTGCCCTGAAAAGTGCCGCTGTGAGGGCACCACAGTCGACTGCTCCAACCAGAAACTCACCAAAATACCTGATCACATCCCTCAGTACACCGCTGAACTGTGAGTCACGCCGCATTTGTCTTCTACAAAGTGTATCTGTGTGTGGTCCTCCTGCACACAACACTGTTGTTTTCTCTCTTTGTCTCTTCATCTCTTCTCTTTCTCTCTTCTTAGGCGTCTGAACAACAATGAATTCACTGTGCTCGAGGCGACAGGGATCTTCAAAAAGTTGCCTCAGCTGAGGAAGATGTGAGTCAGACATACTGAAAATGTAACTGGAGCAAAGCGTCACATGTAGTTATCAAGAAGTCATACTCAGGTCACAGAGAGAAAACAGTGATTGTTGACATGTTAACAGAGAGGTACATTTGAAGATACTAAAATGAAACACGTGTGTTTTTCTCTCTATCTCTGCCTTTGCCCTCCTCTCGCTCCCTCTTTTTTTCACTTTTTCTGCTGTCTTCTTACCTTTCTTACCTATACACCCCCCACCTCCACCCTCCTCCAGTAACCTGAGTAATAACCGTATCACTGACATAGAGGAGGGGACGTTTGAAGGAGCCTCAGGGGTCAATGAGCTGATTTTGACCTCCAACAGACTGGAAAACATACACCACCGCATGCTGAAGGGACTCAGTGGCCTCCGCACACTGTGGGTACACACACACACACACACACACACACCTAAATACATATGCAAACACATTATCATATCAAGTATGCATGAAATATTCAAATGTGCTCTCACATACTGTGGTAATGTCCGCACAAACATTAAAACATGCCAGCATGCATAATTCTCAGGTATATATTATCATAAATATGTATTTTCTTGTATTTTTTCTGTAGAATACAAGGTATTCATTTGTCTCTGTGTTTGCATGTGTGTGTGAGTAGTATGCTGAGGAGTAACCGTATCAGCTGTGTGAGTAACAGCAGCTTTGTGGGTTTGAGCTCGGTGCGTCTCCTGTCACTCTACGACAACCAGATCACCTCCATGAACCCCGGAGCCTTTGACACACTGCACTCCCTGTCCACACTGTGAGTACAAACCATAGCACACACTCATATAAAAGTACAAACACACACAAAAATCATTCAGCACTCAGGACTCCTTCTCCTCCAGCAACCTTCTGGCCAATCCCTTCAACTGCAACTGTCACCTGGCTTGGCTCGGTGACTGGCTGAGAAGGAAACGCATCGTCACGGGTAACCCTCGCTGCCAGAATCCTTACTTCCTAAAAGAGATCCCCATCCAGGATGTAGCCGTCCAGGACTTTGCCTGTGAAGATGGTGAGATGTAGCGAATAATAAAAGCTTTGCACATGATGCTCTGTGACATTTGTATATTTTCTTCATTATGACTTTTTCTATCATCCTTTCCTCTCATCTCTACCCCTCCATCTATCCATCTATCCCGATCAGGTAACGATGAGAACAGCTGCTCTCCAGTGCTGAGGTGTCCTGCAGAGTGTTCTTGTCTGGACACTGTGGTGCGCTGCAGCAACAAGGGCCTCACCACACTGCCCAAAGGCCTGCCCAAAGAGACCACTGAACTGTGAGTTAAAGACCAACACACCTTTTACTTTATTATAGCAGGTTCTACCATTGCAGAGGACCCCCCTTTTATACAGTGTGGCTGCATCACTGTACCTCAGACAAGACATTTAAATTTATGTAGACGATACAGTGCTGTATAATTGAAGGGCAGGCATTTTTTTTCATTGTCACTTGACCATCTCAAAAAACAGATTTGCATCCATTTCACTGTAACAAATGCAACAAATGCATCCTGTGAATACACACAAACAGAGAGCTGAAGCTGCTTCTGCTCAGCTAACATGCTGCTTTTGCTACACACCCCATGTAGACAGACAAGATACAAAGGCAGCTTTTCAAATCACACAACTCTACAGCTGTCTTTATGTTGTGAACTATTGGAATGATCAATAGATTTGTTTTTTCAAGTTTCACTTTGGGTATGTAGAGCTGAAACATGCAAGGGAATTGAGCCAAGACTATTTTTGTCCACTGAATTTCTGACGTTAATCAACCTGATGAAGACGGTTAGTCCACCCGCTGTCTTGTCAGCACCTCACAGGCTGTGCTGCTGACAGGACAGCTGGGTCTGAACACAGTGAAGTCATAACAGAGGTCGGAGTCACCCTCTGACCTCTGTTTAGCCTCAGAAAAAGTTCAGATGGTGCTCAGAGAACTTAATACATTTGAATCAATCTTCACTTGCAAACTGGAGCTGCTTACTGGTCAGAGTACATGTGAAGAAAGACACGAAGATACAGGTACACACTGTGTTGGATCACAGTTACTCTAGAAATTCATCTCACCACACACAGACACACACAATCCCTGATGATCAGAAAATTATAGCCCTAAATTAAACATCAGACAGCAGGCGTGGTGGTATTTTCTATCATTTCACTATTTCTTCTGTGGGGAACGTGCTTTTTCCAATAATAACAAAGACTTAATACGCTGGATTAATAGCACATTGTCACACAGTGAAGGAGATAGGATCTCATTTGTGTATGTGTGTGTGTGTAAGAGAGAGAGAGAGGGGGTGACTACACTATATTAGGATGCCTGTGGGAATATTAAACTCCAGTGTTTATTATGGCTCATGCAGTAATGACTGCTCACACTGGTGGATATGAGGAATTTCCCACATGGTTAAATAACTTCATTTTCTCCCTTCTCATATTCTCTCTCTCTCTCTCTCTCTCTCTCCCAATCCTCCCTCCATATTTGTCTTTTCTCCCTTCACTTTTGTTTTCAAACCACCTCACACTATTCCCATGTCTGTCTCTGTCTGTATCTCAGGTATCTGGATGGTAACCACTTCACTCAGGTTCCTGTGGAGCTCTCCAATTACAAACACTTAACACTAATGTAAGTCTCAACCACGTGACCTCAGCGGACACACATTACACACACACTCTCAGACATTAATTCACAAATCCCACAGTGGTTGAAAAGCGCACTTGAACACACAGAAACACACTCCTAATCAGGATCGTGACTTGGCCTGTGTTCCCTGCTCTCTGCTTTTAAAGACCAAAACTAACTGTCAGAGCTCTGCATTATATCATGTTGGATTTACAGCTGTGGCCTTGTCTGGCCCTGATGTGGGCATGAATAAAGTAAAGAAGAGCGTTATGTACTGCATATAGTCTGTGTGTATGTTTGCATATTAGTTAATGCATGTGTTGACAGTGTTGCCTGCGTGTGTGTTTTATGTATCTGTTATTGTTTCCTTTTCAGTGATTTGAGTAACAACCAGATCAGCACGTTGTCCAACCACAGCCTCAGTAATATGTCTGAGCTGCTTACCCTGTGAGTCTGGCTTTACATCAGTCTCTTTGCAATGTGTGTGTGTGTGTGTGTGTGTGTGTGTGTGTGTGTGTGTGTGTGCGTGCGTGTGTGTGTGTACGTGCAGGTCAGGCTCAGGGAGACAAAATGAAAGCAGAATTTAAGAGGGAGTTCAGTTTTTGTTGCATTCTGTTCACATACTTTTTGTTGAATACTGTCCCATGTGGGCCACCATAGGTAACCCATTGGAACCTGTGAATTAATTTTTTTTTGTTTTGTCTTTTCACCGCAATGTTAGTAAAAAAAAAAAGAAAAAAAAGTGTTTTTATCACAAAGCAACTGAGTATGCAGCCAGAAGCAGTTAAAAATATTCTCACCTCACCACCAGAAGAACAAGAAAATGCTGACCTTCCACGAACCACAGCAAAACAAAAATAATAAGGATAATAAACAAAGCAGCATCATTAAAAAACTTAGCAGTCTACTTTAATAAGATGTGCTACAAGTTTGTAGCAGAGCTAAAGACAAGTGTGTTTCACTAAAGTCATTGTTAAAGAACAGGACCAAACTTCACATAAAAATCTGATCAACAGGGCAAAGAAATGCCTGTTTGTGTTTGTGCTTGTATGAAACGTATGTGTCTATTTCCAACTGGATGGATGTGTTTGTGCCAACAAGTGTGTTACAGTAAATTGCGTGTCTGTCTTTGCGCGACCGCTTTGCTCAGTGGAATGAAGTCATAAACAGGATTGTGCTTTGAAATGCTTTGCTGCACTTGAAGATATCTTAAAAAAATGTCTCTGCATTTGTCTCCATGCCAACATGTTCATTCTGTGTGTAAAGAATCCTGAGCTACAACCGCTTGCGATGCATACCAGTGAGGGCGTTCGATGGACTTAAGTCTCTCCGTTTGCTGTGAGTATCTGTGCCGACACGCGCACAGTTGTGGATAACTCCGAAACATAGTTGAGTCAGACTGATGCTAAAGTACAGACCCAGACTTTTAACATCCAGCCTCTTGCACTTCTATTCTTTCTTAGATCTCTCCATGGTAACGACATATCAGTGATACCAGAAGGAGCCTTCAAAGACTTGTCATCGCTGTCCCACCTGTGAGCAACATAAACAAACACACACACACACACACACACAAACACACATCACTGTTCAAGTCTTTCTCTCTGATTGAGGTGTCTGCCTTTTCACCTCATACAATTGCAAAATAAGGCAAACACATTATCATGACAAAGGAGCCATTTCTCATCGTCTGAGGGGAAAATTGACTGCCAAACGTAGCCGAGCAACAAGCCCATTTCTACAGCCAGTCTCTGTCTCCTGCTCGTCCTTGATAAACTTTGATTTAGAGCAGTTGAGGGTTTAAACCTGCACTCTAAATGTGCTTGACATTTTTCTGTAGCACTGCCAGTAGATTCTTCTTCTCAGCAATACTTTACTGTATTATTCTCTGTAACTATGACAACAATTTTTTTATAGTTACTCTCTGTGGTCGAATCTGATGAATTGATTTAGACACTTAGAAACTCAAGATGTTTTGAATCATTGACTCAATTGTCAGGCAGTCAAGATATGATACAAACAAATGTAGAGAACTGAGGTGACAAGGGACTGACTAACTGACAAGAGAACTATTACTTTAAAGTCAAAGATGGGCTCTCTCTCTTTAATTCACTAATGTCTCTTGAGCAGGTTATCTCATGACTAAAGCAGTCTGTTGAGAGAGAGAGAGAGAGAGAGAGAGAGAGAGAGATCACAGAGGGTAAACAGGGTGCACACAGGTGAAAAGGATGAAAATGTGAGTTAGTGTGGTGACTGGTTGTGGTGATACCTACCCACTTGCTGGGGAGGAATGCCAGTGGAGCAATCAGTAGGATCAGCACCATGGATAGCGCTTGTGACAGATTGTTGCTTTTTCCAATTAGATCTCACTGCAGACCACAGAAATAAAGCCAAATATTATCTCTACTCCATACAGAACTGCAAGCCTGTGAAGGGCTGCAACTTTGTCTTGGCCCACTAGTAGGAAAATACATTTTTTGTCATGTACACTAGAAACATACAGCACTGTTTTTGATGAAGAAGAAACAACACCATTTCTAGTAAGTGTTGAACATCTGAGAAACACTAGCACCAACACAGCCCCTGGCATGAGATAGACACCCCCAAACATCTCCACCTCAGTGTCAGGTGTTTATAGTAGTAATAGAACAAGTTACAACATTTCATTTGACAGTGATACCCAGTACAGTCTGTGAGTGTTTGAACAGTGACACATTATGTATTGTTTTGGTTCTGTACTCCAGTACATTGGATCTAAAATAAAACAATGACTCAGAGGTTACAGTGTTGACTTTCCCTGTGTATCATGTTCATATGACTGAGCATTTCTCCCTTTTCTCTCTTGCCGGCTGATAGGGCTCTGGGTGCCAACCCACTGTATTGCGACTGCCACATGCAGTGGCTGTCAGACTGGGTGAAGAGCGGCTACAAGGAGCCTGGCATTGCCCGCTGTGCCGGGCCCGGTGACATGACCGACAAACTACTGCTCACTACGCCTTCCAAGAAGTTCACCTGCACAGGTAAACACACACTGTCACTCACACACAGTACTGAAACTTCTACAGAAACACATGCACATGCTAGCAGATCTATATAATGTATATAGAGACACACTTGCATGTAGAATGTAAATATACTGTAAAATCACTTTATCAGTTGTCCAAAATCAAAAGCATGCACATAGAACATCCTCTGCAGACAAGCAGACAATTACTATGTTGTGCAACGTATACAAACGTATACACACTTCATGAGGACTCCTAGAGGAGACCACAAGTTGCCATTTACAAATTGTCACTGTCCAGCGACAACCATGTATGCTAGTGAACATTTCATCAAAATAGAAAAAACACTGTTTCAACAGTTGGGGCTCAATTTTTATATACTTCATTGAGTTTTAAAGGGTTTTGTTAGCATAAGAAATGGGATAAAAGTTTATCTGAAAACCTAAAAACCATCACATATGAAGATACATGGTTTTCACTGGACAGCAACAAAATGTTTTTTTAAATTTATATAAACTCCACAATTTTGCTTGTGAGCATGATTTTGGCTGTAATTCGTCATATTGCAAAATGCTACTGACTGTTAACCCTAACCCTTAACCCTACTGAATCAAGTTAACTATGAACACATGACTGAAACCTATTTTTAACCTAATCTAACTGACGCACTGTAGAAGTCCCGGGGCCTTGTGGTTTTCTGGTGCCAGGTAAAGTAGCCAATCACATCTCAGTACTTCCTCCTCGGTCTCACCTTCCTCAGCCCCTCCAGACAGTCCCAGCCCAGTTTTCCTGGTTCATCCTTTGATCCCTGACCAGAATGAATCGCTCTTCTTCCCTTTCAGCCCTCATGTTCTGACCAGTATTGTTTGTCCCGACTGTTAAAAATTGATGTTCTGTCATGAAAGTTGGGGATTTTTTTGTATGTCTTCTGTACATGTCATGGCCCTGCAAAGAAAATCTTCCATCTTTTTTACATATTCTTACAAACCAGTTTTATATTTGTGCACATGAATTATGTTTCAGTCTCCTCTAAACTCTTCACTAGTTTCTACAGTAAGTCCTTACTTTATACTTACTTTTTCAGTTATACAGAATTTTTACTCACAAAGATGAGATTTCATGATTACTTTATTTTTAGATTCACATGAAATGTCCAAAATACATGGCAGTCATTGGGACAAACCACCATCCTTATGTGCCACACTGATGATGCAAGTTTTATGCAGGTCCCTAACAATGTACAGCTGTCTGAGTGTATGTATTCTGACTTGTCTTACTTCCTGTAGCCTACAACGTCATATAAAGCTAATCATCTCTCTGCTGTGTATGTTTTTTGTGTGCGGGTTGGTGTGTTTCCATCACACAGGCCCAGTGGATATGAGTATCCAGGCCAAGTGTGAGCCCTGCCTGTCCAACCCCTGCAAGAACGACGGCACATGCTCCAATGACCCTGTGCACTACTACCGCTGCACCTGCCCCTATGGATTTAAGGTACACATACACACACACACACACACACACAGACCTGACTCCTACAGTCTGTAAACCAACAGATGAATACTTTTGCAAAGGTTTGAAATGCTTTTGATTGAAAGAGTGATCAAATGCTTACATCAAAGACAATGCATGCAAATACGCAATTACATGTATGTGTGTGTTTGTGCATGTAGGGCCAAAACTGTGAGGAGCCCATCCACGCCTGTATCAGCAACCCCTGCCAAAATGGAGGAACATGTCACCTGAAAGAAGGGGAGGGGAGCAACTTTTGGTGAGAGTCTTACAGTAGTTAGACAGTCAGTTAGTTTGGCTATTATCCCATAAGTTAAAGTTAACACAAGAAACTTTTAACTGGTTATGAAACAGTCTCGTGATGCCTCTGATGCCTCTATATTACCTACATAAGCAAACAAGACCATCAGCGAGAAGATTGGCTATTTCTATATAGTTTTTCTAAATGCCTGCCACCAGGTTGGATTCCCTGCAAAATCAGACAAAACGATTTACGGCACGCAGACCAGAAGAGCCTATGTTTACATTACATGTAGCATTATAGCATGAGGGAGTACAAAGATGAGGGGAGGGCATTTCTCTTCATTTGATTACGTTAAAAGTAAAGTGAGACTTGTTGTCAGATTCCTGAGTCATTTTAAAAAAGACATGAACAAGAAAAAGAGAAAGAGAGAGAGACAGAGAGAGAGGGAGCAGCAGTGGTCGAGCAAGCTAGAGAGTGAATGAAGACAGCGAGCGGTAGTGTAGTGAGAACAAGAATCTGAGAAATAAAATGTTATTTTCTGATTGTTTCACAGCAGTTACCTTCTAAAGCACAAATAAACATGTCCACACCTCCGCACCCTGCAGGAACGTGCTGCATCACCGGATTTGGTGTGAATGCAGCCTTACATGTAGCCTAGGTGTATGAACGGTACTAAAACCAACCTTGGTCCACCATCATCATACTACAATTATTAATCTTACATAGATACAAATAGATACATTACCTCATCACTTTGCATCCTGCAAACAGCTGTGTTTAAAAAAGAAAAATAGTATTTAAAATAAGTTGTGTCTTTCTTTCACTTGCTTCCAAAACAAATGCACATGCTGGCCAAGATCTTTACGACACGAGGCAGTGGTGCTCATGTGAAATGCGGTCTTCATTCTGGGAAAATACTACCGTGTTTGTCCACAGGGGTCACTAAAATCAACACAAAATGAAAGTTCCTTGTAGTAACTTTAAAGAGGCTTTCCAGCAATTTTTCCACATGATTATAGTTAACTTGTCATGATGAATACTACTCAACCTGTAAAAAAAAAAAAAAAAAAAAAAAAAAAAAAACTTGTATAATGACTATGTGGCTCTTTCCAAAGTATGAAAAATAACCCTGATGATGTCAGTAGGTTTATCTCAGATTGGGCAAGAGACTTCAGTTTTTAACCTGAGGCCTGGGTTACAAACTTGGGCGTGGAGTTTGAAAGACTAAAGTCTAATGAAAGATGTCATTGCATTATATTATGGGAACTGTTTTTGGAGGTAGACCCATACTAGTGACTCAGTATATCAGTTTTGACCTCTCTTAACCTTTCTTTCACCTTTTTTAAATCCCTTTTGTGATTCACCCAACTTACAGCATTGGACATGTAATGCTAAATTGCTGGACTGCCCCTTTAACATTTGAATTTTAATTGCCAGTGGCTCTCTAAACTTTTCTCTGCCACAGCGTGTTTTTGATACTAAAACTAAGGGGCTCTGAAGTCAGAAATGTTCCAATTCTACACATAATGGCTTTAAACAAATATAAAATTCTGTGGAGGTGAAGACAAAAGTCTAAACACACAAAATATCTGTTTTGTCCACAGATTGCAAAAAT
Source organism: Thunnus albacares (assembly GCF_914725855.1). Lineage (NCBI taxonomy): Eukaryota > Metazoa > Chordata > Actinopteri > Scombriformes > Scombridae > Thunnus > Thunnus albacares. Next base: position 19,528,580 of record NC_058108.1, on the reverse strand, counting down.
GTGTGTGTGCGCAACTTTACTGTAGGCTAAAAAGGTTAAAATAGAGTTCTACAGAAGTAGCTCTACAAGATGGTAAAGGAAAAAACTATTTAGTTATATCATCATTTCTGTGGTTGCAGCATCCTCAGGTCTTGGCAATGAATTTTGTGAATAAATTTAAATAGTAAATAAAAACACCCAGGTCATATTAAAACTGAAGTATTCCTTTATGTTTACCTTAAAATAAACATAAGCACATACCTACAGGGTCTGTTCAAACACACAGAGATGTGGTGAATTATGCAAAACAGCGAATATCAAACCTCAACTATCAATAAACCAGTGAAGCAGTGATTATTGAGAACTGCAGCAGACATAGCAGCATGTGATCTGTGGACCCTCGGCAGATAATTCCATCAATGATACTTCACCGCTAATGACAGGTGGGAATGACTTTACAGGAGGTAAATGGCTCAGGAGACCGGCTCTGTCCTCCGTCTGTCTCTGAGCCGGACAGCCCCGCTGTGAGAATCGCCTTCTCTTCATTAGGCTGTTTAGTATTAACAGGAGGGGAGCTAACGCCTGTCTGCATGCTCCAAGCTCATTTCAACCACCCACACAGACAATTACACCAGCCCAAGATCACAGCTCCTCCTGTTCCTCTCCTTCTGTCTCTTCCCTTGCCCTCTGTCTTTCTCTTCTGTTACTTTTTCACTTCAATCTCTGTCTCTGTGTGTCTGTATTTTCATCTCTGTATGCGTTTTTTTTCCTCCTCTGGCGGAGGGGGTGGAATATTCATCGTGAAGAGCTGTCATTGACTATATAATGAAATATTAATCCAACAGAGTGTGTGCCGCATAAGAGCTCTTTATTAGACCCATAATATACCACTCTGAATGTGGTGTCTGTGTGTGTGTGTGTGTGTGTGTGTGCGTATGTGTGTACACAGTAATAAACCTGAGTAGTAGTTACAGAGTTGAGGCACGCTCACGTTAACAGAATAATGACTCTACTGGGAATATGTAGATGGAGCTGACTCTGCTGTTAGGAGCTACATGTGTGTGTGTGTGTGTGTGTGTGTGTGTGTGTGTGTGTGTCTTTATCATCTAGAGCTCCCAAAGATTTCTGTTTGCAAAGTTCTACATGTGTTTATCTTTTGATACCTGCTTAAATGCACCTGTGTGATCTCAGGTGTGTGTGTCCAGAGGGCTTCGAAGGCGACGCGTGCGAGATCAACATCGACGACTGTGAAGATAACGACTGTGAGAACAACTCCACCTGTGTCGATGGAATCAACAACTACACATGCATGTGCTCACCAGAATACACAGGTAACACATGATTAACATTGTGTCCACTGAAACGTACACAAACAGACAAGGAAGGCCTTTTTTTTTAACAGTAATAAACTGTTAAATCATGATTTTTTCTAACTAACACTGGTCTGCTGCTACTTGTTTGTCTGCTTTTGCAATGTGCTAATCATCTCTGACTGCTAACCTTTGTGGCCGTGTTCTCTCTCTGTCTTTCTATGTCTTCGCTGTCCTGTGTGTTTTTTTTTTCCTGTCTCGCTCTGCTTTCTATCATCTGTCGTCTTGTTTTTTTTTTTGTGGTTGCAGCTGCTACCAATGAGGTGGAGAGAGGTTAGTCTGTTCTTGTCTCTGTCCCTCTCTCCTTCCTTCCTTCCTTCCATCCTTCTCCTTCCTTCCCTCATTTCCCTGTGATTTATCCACTCTCCCCAGAAATATGATATTCAGCACCACATACTGTATGCAGTCATGCTCCATGTTAGCAGTGCATGTCCTTGATGTTCAGACCGCTGAGTTCGTAATTCATCCTCTCGGATGTCTGTGGTTGTTCTGCTTGCTGCTTTATGCATACATGTTATTACCACCCTAAAGTCGAAGTCGACTGTGTCTCAATATTTCAGGTGAAGATTTTGACATTAAAGGATAAGATTGTACTCAGCCCCAAGTGCTATGGAAGATTTAAAATGCTTTAATGAAAACAAATCAAACAAAGAAATAAAGTGAAATACAATACACATTATTTGCATGTGGCATGGAAATTATTGCCCTTTCACATATGTTTTTCATTTAATCTTGGCACAGTAAATGCATACATAAAAAAGCTAATTCAAATAACAATACATATTGTATTTCACCTTATTTCTTTATTTGATTAGTTTTTATTTACACATTTTAAATCTTCCATAAAGTTCATTGATTTCTGCTGAAGATGTTAATCTTTAAAAAACAGGTCATGAATATGTAGTTTCATTTTTGAAAAGGGTAAAGTCATTTCCTTAATCAGCTGGGCATTGCAGTTTTAAGAAACTCAAACAGGAGTAAATTGTGTATTTTTTGGACACTGTGCGCTAGTGAGTATTTATGACAGCAGGATGGTGTATGTTGGATTGAGTGAAATAAACTACAGTGCTCATGTTCGTTGCATTGAAAGAACATGTCACTCACTGCAATGGTGTTTTTGGACAACAATAGATGAATAAATATTAGTAATAATTATCAACGAGACAACGTGTGCAGTCATCCGTAGCTGCTGCCTGATACCTAATAATGTAGCTTACAGTGTGTCACTTTAAAACTGTTATAAAGGTTATATGACTGCATTTCAGTGACTGACTTTTTACAGGCACCTGACATATTTTTATACAACTGATTGAATATACATGTAAAATAAGCAAAGAAATTCTAACATCTCAACCTTTCCACCCACTCCTGATACCGTTTAGCAAATCAATAGTTTAACTTGAAAACTAAATGTGACGAACAAGCAGTCGCAGTATTACCGTTACAATTTACATCAAGGTTTTAACTACATCTGCAGTTGTTTTAATGGTTGCTGTTTCCTCTTCATTAAAGCAATTTACAGATGCAATCGACATTTTTCTAAAACTAAAAGACTGTGAAAAGGAGACACTCGCTGTTAATAGAGTAGAGCATGTGGCGGTTTTCATCTAATAAATAAATGAGGTAGCACACACAGTTACTAATGTGGACAGAATTACTGGTGCTCATATTGATTTGTATGTCAAGTCAAGCTTCACAAAATTGAATCCAACAACTTTTCACTAATTTTGGAGGTGTTACCTCGGCCATCTTTTCTGTTGTTTGATTTTTGGTTGTCATACTGGATACTTTACATGTATCCAGTGTTACTCAAAACCTACAGCTAAACACTACAGCACAAACATGCATACACATCTCCCATCGTTTCACACACATTCTCATTGATCCCCAAGTGATCATATAATTATCCCCACAATGGACACAGTGCTGGCAGAAGTATTGGTTTATTCCCTGATGCCTCATCAGTAATCAATTTAGAGTTCTGAGATTCAGGAAGCTCGGGATACACCCGGAAATATCATCAGGAATATGACATTCCCAGAGATGAGATCATTTATCAGACCACTGTTGGTCTTGGTCACAAGAGAGTCATCCATCATCAGAATGCACACCCATACAACACAGACACACAAACACACACATTTGTGCCACATGCAGCACAGACACAGTAATATACATCATACAGTATACACACAAAGATGCTCAGTCATGCTAAAATGCACAAGTAGAGACAAACTCTGAGTTAAGAGTTCAAAATATAGAGATGTTTTTTATACTTTCACCTAAGTATGCAAAGTATTAAAATGGTATTGAGGTTTGTTTATGTGTGTGTGTGTGTGTGTGTGTGTGTGTGTGCGTGTGTGTGTGTGTGTGTGTGTGTGTGTGTGTGTGTGTGTGTGTGTGTGTGTGCGCGCATGCGCACGTGTGTGTGTGGGCATGTGTGTGTGTGTGTGCGTGTGTGTGTGTGTGTGTGTGTGTATGTGTGTGTATGTGTGTGTGTGTGTGTGTGTTCCTAGGGGAGCTATGTGAAGAGAAGCTGGATTTCTGTGCCCCAGAGCTGAACCCATGTCAGCACGACTCAAAGTGCATTCTGACCCCTCAGGGATACAAGTGAGTGGACTACACACACACGCACATGCACACGCACACACACACACACACACACACGCAGAATTGGTGGAGTTAGCAATGTTGTCTCGTTTCTTTCCCACTGGATTTGAGTACTAACATTTCTCACACTGAAATAAATGATTTGCTGATTTTTCCCTGCAGAGATAAGCTCCTTGTATATGTGTGTGTGCGTGTGTGTGTGTGTGTGTTAGGAGGGGAGGTGTTGGGAGTGTGATTTTGGCTCCCTCATAAGGTTTCCTGTCCAGATTTTATCTGAACCTTGTTTTTGTTTTACTCCTTTGCAGTGTGTACTGTGGTCAGTATACTGTTCCTTGGTGTGTGTGTGTGTGTGTGTGTGTGTGCATAAGGCATTTTAAGCCTTTAAAAGCACCTTTTATTGAGTGGATCCCACTTTCTCTCAAAACTGTGTGTGTGTGTGTGGACTGTCATAGGCTACTTTTGGGGACAAATTTCAGACTTAGGACCAGTTAATTGGGGACAAAAGCAAAATTTTGGGGGTCAGTGATTAATGTTAGGGCTAAGGTAAGGGTAGTGTAAGATAAGGTTAGGGTTAGGCAAATAGTGGTGATGGTTAGGGTTAGGGTAAGTCTCCAGGAAATGAATGTAAGTCTATGTAATGTCCCCAAAAGTGACTATGGTCTGATGTGTGTGTGTGTGTGTGTGTGTGTGTGCGCGTGTGTGTGTGTTTGTGTGTGGCGGGGTCAACAGGGAATTGACATGTTTTCCTTTTAGTGTTAAAATGTCCTCAACACAAGCAATTACAACAAATCCACCCACAGGCAACACAGTTTGTTTAACCAAAGAGCAGCTGTGTCGTTGCAAAGAGCAGATTGCAGATGGAGGTTCAGTATCAACAAGTTCTTCTGTCTCTATCTGTGTGTGTTCATGCATTTGCATGTGTGTGCATTGTAGGTGTGAATGCACTCCAGGCTACGTCGGTGAGCACTGTGAGCTGGACTATAATGACTGTGAAGAAAACAAGTGTCAGAATGGAGGTCAGTGCATTGATGCCGTCAACGGATACACCTGCGTCTGTCCAGAGGGATACAGGTGAGGTACACTTCCCAGCAGGAACTCACACATACTGTTATTATTCTGTTGACCTGAGCTGTTTTAACAGCATTAAACCAAACGTTAACAACAAACAAATCTGTGCAGTGCATCTTAATTTTGTTGCATTACTGACTTTGGCCTCAGCTTATTTAAACATTTCTAACAGATTCAAATTGTTTTTGTTAAATGACTCTTTCCAAACTGAGGTGTCAGCATTTGCTGGACCATCCTCATGTGGTGTAGGAGGGGCTCCCCCCTGTGTTTATTGTTAGTTATTGCAACAGTAACAGCCCTATCTATCTATCTATCTATCTATCTATCTATCTATCTATCTATCTATCTATCTATCTATCTATCTATCTATCTATCTATCTATCTAAAGGATATGTTGGTGTATTCAGATTTGATTTCTCAACAACAAGCTTGTGAATTCCTTTTGGCAGCCCACTCTCAAATCTCAGATGACAAATAGTCCTCGAGAGCACCAATAAAAAGAATTTTTAAAGTTGTTCACTGCTGCAGCACCACACTTTGACAATAAAAACAAAAGTAAATACAACATGTTCACTCTGTTAGACTATCAGTTTCAAGCAAGTTTCAAGTCTCTATAAATTAATTTAATCCACATCATCACACTTGAAAAGGCATATGAAAAGGCCTATTACTGTTTGGGCCCTATGTGAACACACAATTTTCTCACAAAACTTGAACAGTTTTGGTTTTTTGACGTGAGACATTCCAGTCTGTTCTGTTTGGTGTTTTTACTGGTTTCACTCACTAGCAGAAAAAACACAATGTGACGTATTTCCATGCACCAATCAGGATTGAGCAATATTTGGAATCAAAATCTGATGACAGGTGTGTTGTCAAACAAATGTGATCTAACCACACTGACACAGCAATGACAGAACAGATAAACTTTTTCAGTTTTTCAGTCTTAAATGATCTTAATGAATAATACCTAAGGATTTTTTTGTCTGAAAAAACCTTTAATTGTTGCTTTTTTAGTCTGCTGAGTCTTATAGAGAAATATTAAAAGCAGCTTTAAGGTTGTTAACTCTGATTAGAAGTACTAGGTTTATTAGCTGTCCCTCATACTTAATGTATCAGCATCAAACCTATAATCTGAAAGAACACCATTTCAAGTGTGCTATATTTAATGTGCATGTGTGTGTGTTGCAGTGGGTTATTCTGCGAGTTCTCTCCACCCATGGTCCTCCCTCGCACCAGCCCCTGTGACAACCATGAGTGCCTCAATGGGGCACAGTGTGTTGTTATGGAAACAGACCCCCGCTGCCAGTGTCTCCAAGGCTATGAGGGCGAGCGCTGTGAGACACTAGTCAGCGTCAACTTTGTCAACCGCGAGTCCTACCTGCAGCTTCCCTCCGATCTCATCTCACCGCAGACTAACATCACCTTACAGGTGCGCTCAGTCAAACACACATGTAAAATGGTGGAAAGTAAATACTATAAGTACATTTACTCAAGCATTACCCTTTCATGCCACTTTATACTTCTGCTTCATCTCATATGGAAATATTGTACTTTTCCCTCCACAACATTTATTTGACAGTTTGGGTTACTAGTTACTTTTTGAGATTAATATTAATACATATAATAAACTCAAATAAAATACATTTTCATACAGTATGTTAAATTATATAGTATATTGTGACCCCTTACAAAAAAGCAGTTAGCAGTTCCACCAAAGAGTGATTTCCCCTCTAAACATCTCAAATGGTTTCACTTAAATATTTTTTAAGCATCAGTTTAAATTAAATTATCCAATATTTCACTACTATTTATAACAACATAATGTAACAGAACACTTTTTTTTTTTCTTTTCTACCACAATCATCTCACAACCCACCAGATTAATCTTGTGACATTTTGGATGGGCCCAACCCCTAGGTAGAAAACAACTGGACTAAACTACCTAACTTTACAGTGTATTAAAATAGCTCCTTTTTGATTAGCTACAACAGTAAAATGTTGCTTGTGCACTGATGCATCAGTATAAACAATCTAACAACGTAATGCATAAGCCAAGTACTTTAAGTTTTTGTACATTTTGCTGATAACATGTTTATTTAAAACCTCTATAATCAATATTTTTTGCAATAACTATGTGTGTAATATGAGAGGCATCGCTCATATATGAACCTACAGAAAATTATCACCTGACTCCCCTCAGCTTTACAGAGCTTTTCAGTGAGTTTAAACTCATTGTTTAGCTGTCCGACTGCAACTTTACTGTTTTGGTTCACTCTTACCGCTTTCATAGTGTCATTTTCAGCCACAGCAGGCAGCTGTTTGTGGAGAAAAAGCTCTAAATCTTCCACCACTGGCAATAAGTTCCCTTACAAGTACATCCTGTTGTGTTTTCAGATTGCCACAGATGAGGACAGTGGTGTGCTGTTGTATAAAGGGGACAATGATCACATTGCCATGGAGCTGTACAGGGGACGCCTGCGGGTCAGCTACGACACCGGGTCCTACCCTCCTTCTGCTATATACAGGTACACATTCAAGCAGCAGCGCCAGCAGAAATGTCCAACAGTACACTCACATGATGGATGATACAAATATTTAGACAAATTCTCTCTTTCTCAGTGTGGAGACAGTGAATGATGGCAGTTTCCATGCTGTTGAGTTGGTAGCATCAGACCAGACTCTGTCTCTGTCCATCGATGGCGGACCGCCTAAATCCATCAACTCCATCAGCAAACAGTCCACACTTAACATAGATTCCCCGCTTTACCTGGGAGGTGAGGACCCAAGCACAGTGTGTCTATGTGTGTGTGTGTGTGTGTGTCAGAGAGAGAGTGGGAGAACAATGGCAATGACACATGGCAGATACTTCATTCCTCTGCAGCTCAAAGAGGATTATCTTGATTTGATTTTAAGCTCATTGCTGCATAGATTTATGTTTTAACCTGGATTTTTTTTTTCTATAAGGCTTTGAAGTATAAATGTACGCTATTTGTACTCTATTTGCTATGTGAAGACACTGGAATATTTTCTAATTAATACATTATTTTTTGAATGATGAGCTCATTCATTTTGTTGGTATTATGTAACAAATATATTGTGATAATTACAGCACGGCATTAGGGAGATTGTTAATTGTCATCAGCCTTAATGGGTTGTTTCACTCTTTAGATATTTACTGGTTTTGTATAATGATCCTCTCAAAAGTTCCTCTGATGAACAAAGATAAGAAAAAGGTTGTTTTCTATTGGAGCTCACCTTGATGTGCATTTTGATCCTCATTTGAAATTTGAAGCCCACAAGAAATATCACCAGAAGTAGCTTTAATCATTGCCAAAGTACAGCCATTTCTCTGGAAAAGGAACTGAGAGACTAATGCATGCTTTTATCACTGGCTGGCTTGATTACTTCAAGACTCTCTTTAGTGGAGAACCCAAGAAAAAGATAAACTGCAGATTATTCAAAACACTGCAGCACATATGCTGACCGAGAGCAGAAAGAGAGCACACAGAGCACACATTTCTAATTTGTTGTTATTTTGTTTTACAAAACGTTTCACCTTTCACTGATTGGTTTTAAAAGCTGTGAGTAGAATAAGACCTATCAATAGTCTTACTGTAACTTGTGGAAACGCCTGCCAGAGAGCAGGTGCATCACAACAGTTAACATTATCAAACTAAATCCTAAAACAGTTTTATCTTAGCATTTAGATCGTATGACTAGTATGACTAGTTTTATTGTACCTCTGCATTAACAATGCTCTGATCTCTCTAATCACTTTCAGGTATGCCAGAACGTGCCTCAGCCTCTGGAGGTCTGTCAGCTCTGCAGCACGGCTCAGGTGGACGTAACGGCACCAGCTTCCATGGCTGCCTCCGTAACCTGTATATCAATGGGAAGCTCCAGGACCTGGGAGCTGGGCCGGGACCCAGGGCTCCAAACACTGGGACTGCACAGAGCACCACTAGGCAGTGGCTGGGCCACGGGGTGGAGCCAGGCTGCCAGCCCTGCCAGAGAGGCGCCTGCGTCCAGGGTGACTGCCACCCAACAGGGCACCGTGGCTTCACCTGCACCTGCCACCCGGGCTGGACGGGAACACTGTGTGACCAGCAAGTCAACAACCCCTGTGATGGCAACAAGTGAGTGTTTGATACAAGTAGTTTGTGTGCCTCTATGTGAATGTGTATGTGATGGGATTACTATGTATCTGTCCACGTCTTTATCTTTCCTGTCGCTCCCTCCTTCATCCTCAGGTGTATTCATGGCACCTGCCTTCCAATCAACTCCTACTCTTACTCCTGTCGCTGTCAGCCTGGTTTTGCCGGCGTGCTCTGCGATGAGCAGGACCAAGACGCAGCTAACCCCTGCAGTCTGTCTCGCTGCAAACACGGCAAATGTAGAGTGTCAGGCCTGGGCAAGGCATACTGCGAGTGTAACAGTGGATATACAGGGGAGGCGTGCGACAGAGGTGAGAAAAACATAACAGTGTGTTCGGGGGTCATGCACATGTATGTTGGGTGTGTCTGTGTGTGTTAAATATTATCTGTGTGTACAGTAAACTGACTTCTCACAATCCTCCAAAAATAATGCCAAGTACTTTTCAAGCTTTTTAATCGAAACATGTTTCTCTTAACAGAATCTCTTCTAAGCTTCTGCTTTGCTATCTGTTACTTAGAAAGACTCATGAAGACTCTCTGCAGTGTGTGTGCATCTAACAGTGTCATGTGTTTCTGCATTAACGCTTCTAACCCGATGCTTTTTCAACTCAGCATCTCCTGAGCTTTCTCTTAATCCCACGCGGGGGGTTACTCAGGTGAGACTGCCTGGTCAGATCTTACTGTCGCCCTCTTTTTCTGATTTTTCTCTCTGTTCCTCTCTAATGCAACCCATAATTCCTGTTTCACATCATGCAACATGTATTTTTCATCTTTCACATTATGTGCTGCAAAAATGGCAGTTCAAGAAAGTTGTCATGTATTATTTTAGGATGCTTAAGTCTTCTTTTTTTTCTTATCCAAGAAAATCTTCTCAAGCTTTATTTGTATTACAGGATTAAACTTGTTATTGTTGACATGAAATAAGAAACAATGGCGATGGAATGTCTAAAGTTTCAATGCTTATATAAACTGTTCTTTAATAGTTTTGTGTTGTGTTGTGTTGTGTTATGTTGTGGCCTGATTTTTATTGTAGTTTTAAGAAGTCACTTCTGCTTGGCCCCTTGGCATGTTTTTTTATTATAGTGAATTTCTCTGCATTACACAAAATTTCTTTGTTTGTATAAGGGTATTTTTGCAGTGTGTCATCCCTCATGATGTCTCTTTGCCTCCTCTTACTGTCATCTTCTTGTTCTCTCTACAATCCACTGATCTGTTCAGTTACTCATCTCATTACTTGTTTCATTCTCACCATTCAGATCACTTTTGTCGTCATGTCCTTGTTGCTTCAAAACAACAGTAAAAGCATGGATAAGCTGTAACCCTTGTGTTTCCTCATCATCCCCGCAGAGGTGGCCTGCCGAGGGGAACGGGTCCGAGATGTCTACCAAAGACAGCAAGGCTACGCGGCGTGCCAAACCCAGGAGAAGGTCTCCCGTCTAGAGTGTCGAGGCAGCTGCCCGGGGGGAGCAGAGGGACAGGGCACCTGCTGCACCCCCCTCCGCAGCAAACGCAGGAAATACACCTTCCAGTGCACTGACGGCTCCTCCTTTGTCCAGGAAGTGGAGAAAGTGGTCAAGTGCGGCTGTACAAAGTGTTCCTCATAAAAAAATTAGAAAGAAAAAAAAAAGAAAACAAAAAAGAGACCGCACCCTCGGCAGATTTTCTCCTCTCCAGATATGTTTTGTGTTCCTGCCCGCCTTACTTGATCCCTGTATACCCTTGTCCAAGGTCCCGGTCCTCCTGAGAAAACCCTCCACCCTCCACGTCCTCCCCCCACCAACCCTGTTTTTTTTTTAAAAACCCTGAAAAAAGTCAAAAAAACAAGAGAAACAACTAAAAAAGAGTTTCTTTCCTTGTCAGTGCTGGACTGATGATTGATGCTTCCTCGGTGGGGATGTTGAATTGTATTGTAAAGTACAAAAACAGACTTATTTTTTATTATGAAGTGGAGAAAAAGACAAAAAAAAAAACAACAAACAAACACAAGAGTTGACTTTTTCCTTACATCTACTTCTTTTTGTTGGTCATGATGACTCCAATGGTGTGCCACTGTCTCTTCCCTGGAGGACTGACCGGTCACTGACGGCCGACCGCTTCCTGTAAACTTCCTGCTTCCTGTCTGTGAGTTGTGTGATTTATAGGAGTAACCTTAACTGGTAGTACCACAGACTCACCACTAGGAGGAGCTGCATTATGGCATGGGAGAGTGCAGGCAGTAATAACCCCCCCCCTTCCCTCCCTACAACACAAGAAACCACCACTGTAGTCTGCAGTCTCTCTTAACAGACCTCCTGAACCCTCTGAGACTGTGCGCACGATCCTACACACAGCTGTGATCAAACTTGTGGTATTTTATACAGCTACTGAACAACACACACACACACACATACACACACACACACATACAAATGCTCTCACCTGTAGAAGAGTTATATGTTACCTGCCAGGTTAAATACACTACTCTCTGTTTATCCACCCCCAGTCATGGATGACAAGTATTTATTGTATCATAAATACCTGTACTTATTCAGTAGATCCCCCATGTATCAATCTGATTCTTTTAATATATATTAATTTATATTTGTCCTTATTTTTGTATTAAAAAGACATAATCTGTCAAGATAGCTGAACTAACAAAATGGTGTCCTTTATTTTGGTTGAAGAGAAGTTGTTTTTTTGATCACTGAAACTATTGTGCTTGCCAGAGACCTTAGTTACATTTTAATCTGCAAATGTGACGTGAAGACATTGTATATTTTTGTCGCGTTTCCTGAGAGTTTGTACTGTGCCATTACCAGAAGGTCTTTATATTAGAGTATAAATGTATAGATAATTTCCCTACATATGTCTTTCACACACAGATCTTGTGAGTAGCATTGACCCTAGAGGATCCTTAGAACTGTTTTTACCTTTTTAACAAATTTATGCTTAAAGAATACTGTGACTTTTTCTAAATGAAACTACTTTGTTAGCCCCCTGGTCTCCGATGTTAACATGTTGCTGCTAAGTTTTTGTACCGTAGACTTGGATCCTGATCTGTATGTTATATAGAACTTCCTGCTCCTACTGTACAGGGGCGCCTTGTGTAACAGATAAATATGTCCCCCACCTCTACACACGTGCATTGTGCTTTATATTCCCCCCCTTCTCCATCCCCAGACTAATGTCAGTTTCCTGACTGATGTTTGTTTATTAAACACAATATTTACCTCACACTTCTCACCTTTGCCTTTTTTGTCACACAAAAAGGTTCAAGTGGGAAATATTCCCCACAACATGAGCAATGATTATTCAACTTTTGAGGGACAGTAATGGAGACAGTTATCTTCCATTATCCTTCAAACATGTTTTAAGACATATACAAATAATAATTAGGGTCTTTTATGGTTTTTCCCCCAAAAAAAGTTCAGTTAACTAGTTAATAGCTCTTAAAGTCACATCTAATGCCTCTCCCAGAATGAACATACATGTAATAGATATTGAACTGGAGAAGGAAGTTTCACTTCAACAATGGGATTCTCAGTGGAGTGTTAAACCCAAGATCCAGTGAACATGTTCCAAAAATGAAATGTTTGTATTTTTATTAACTAGAAAATTTGAGATGTGCTACCATTTCATATTTTTGGAACATGCAATATATATTGTGTGTACAGAATAGACCTAGAAAGCAGAATTACAGAAATACAGAATAGAGAAACAGGATTTATGGATAAACTGATAACATCTATGAAGAATCTGATCAGCAGGACATTAAGCGACTCCAGGTACTGCCAAAATCAGATAGGACCTGAGCCACATAACCTCCATCATCATGGATACCTGGAAAGAGGACAGGCTCCACATACACACAGGAGAAACTCATCGTAAAAAAGCCACAAAGTCTGCAGAGGGACGAGGTCAGGGTGGATGGATGGCAATGACAATCATTCCCTAACCTTAAACAAGTGGCCTAAACCAACCTTAACTGAGTTTATTCAACAAAAGTGACTTGTAATGTTGTCATCTTCATAGAGTCAACATATAAGAAGAAAACTTGTACGTGATGTTCTGGAGTCCAGTATTGTATTTTAATTGTATTGTTTAATTTGGACGACTTGTTGAAGTGTTGGACCATCAGACCATCAGACCAACATAACCATTGGCTCTCAAAATCTTCCAACAAGCAAAATTTTATATTTTATTTGAATATTTCGACAATGCTACAATAGACACAGACTTTCATATCCATGTTAAAAATGTAATTGTCAGATGAATATGATGTAGTTTTGCCATCAGCGGTAGAACAGTAAAACAGCTGCCTCAGTCATCTCTTTGGAAGCGCTCCAGCCTCCTCCCAGTCCCAGTCTGTCCCAGTCAAATGATGGGAAGTCCCCACACTGATTAGGGGCCCGTTCAGCAAAGTATCCACCTCCTCCTATACAGTACTGGAAACAGAAACAAAGAGCATGGATGCACTGTATAGCATTGCACATATATTATATAATGCAGTAGAGCAATGATGGATTCAGACCCACATGTTCAGTGTTGCATCCAGTCAGCTTAACTCCGGAGCAGATAGCCATGGCTGCACGTTCATTGTTTATTGCTCTGAATGTGATGAAACCAGCTTCAAACTCACCTTTCATAAAAAACAAAACAAAAAAAAAAAACAGAAAATAAACAAAAATAGCTTATATTTCAACTTTTGGGGAGAGCTAAGCTAGCTGTCCCCCCCTGTTTCAAGTCTTTATGCTAAGCTAAGCTAATTGCTTCCTGTGCACAGCCACATACTCTGATACTGGTGGTATCAATCTTCTCATATCACTCTCAGCAAAAAAGGAAACATGTTTTCCAAAACTATTCTTTTGAGAAATACTATTAATGTGATGAATTGCTGGAAAATGTAATTATATATTAATGGTTCCAAGGTATTACGAATGTTGTGTTACTTTAAGGCCCCTTGATTTCAACTTCATCATTATTCAAACTTAGAAAGTTTGACTATGTTGTGTGTCTCAAGAGTTCACTTCTGCTGCCTTTGAAAACCATCCACTGAAATCTAACAAAAATGTCAGCTGTCAGCAGAGAGTTGATTTGAAATGCAATTTGTGTTCCCTAATTCTAAAGGATGTTTTCCTCCATAAATACAACAATGATTGATACACAATAATGATGGTAAAACAGCTTCCTCTTTATAGATAAACTTCTTACTTCTTGGATTGGGTCCATATAAGTTTCTGGTGGACTCTGTGTCTCCATGGTCATACACAATGGGAACAGCTGGTCCTCTGTCACTGCACGAGCCAACGTTGTATCTCACTGGATATTGCTAAAGGAAAAGCATATTATAAAGAGTTAGTGGTTCCTGTAGTCTGACTACTTTACAAGCACTTCCTTACTGATTAAGTTACCTTGAAGAATTGCAAGAGGTTCCCCCCACAAGGACGGAGGAAGTGGCTGTCAGTGTGGTAGCGGAGGATGGCTGCCAGCTTCCAGTGCTCCAGTGGGAAGTTGTTGGGAACGTGCCACACAGACATGTCTTCTGCTACCATATCATAGTAACCTGGATTCTGTGAAAATGTACACTATTATCACAACTCTAATCATGCTTTGGATCACATTTCAGTTGTTAAATGATGAAATGACAGACAGTGCTCATTATTCCATCTTCAGACTTGCTATATCTCTGACAGTGGATGGACACTAACCAGGCACAGTAGAAAGCGCTGTTATCTGCCAACTAGTGACTAATGAGTCACAACACCCAAATGCAAATGAAGAATATTTAAATGTATTCTATCTGACAATTTGGTATAAAATATTATAAAATATAAGAGATATTCAGCAATGTGGTGTCAGAAAAAGTTACATTCTGACAAAAGATTGAATGTCAAAAACATCAACTCAGGTTATTTTTTATAAATGACATTATGCCTCTCCTCAAGATTTCCCAGCATGCAACAGTAAGAACAATCAATGTTTCTCAGTGTAGTGAACGACAGGTTCACAATTTTTGAAGCCCGTCTTAAAACAATAGTCAGGTGTTCATTTACATTGAAACTGTTTTTGCTTGCTGTGATCTTTCCTCCTCCATACTTACACTCTTACAAGTAAGGGTTCCAAAAGGGTTCTTCTTGAAGGGCTGAGATTCTACCCAGAACCATTTGCTTTTGAAAAACCCTTTTTGGAAGAAAGAGTTCTTCAAGGATTGCTGAAAGCATGGGTATTAGAAGATCCTCACCCTAAAACATTCAAATGTTTACCCATATTTCACATAGTATTTTTAAATGTACATGTATCTGGATCAATTCAGTTTACTTGTGTTCTGCCATAATCTTTCTTTACCATCATTTCATGCCATACAATAGTTAATTGCGTACCTGTATTGAACAGACACTATGTTAATTGGTTAGACCCTCTAATGTGAGATACACCGTGTATAGGTGTTGTAGGCTGTGGAGAGACCATAGAGACGAGGGTTGAGTTGTGAGGCATTTGTCTTTTGAAGACTTTTTTTATTTTTTTATTTTTATATTTTTAATAATTTCTAATTCATGATGAACAACACTTAACTGGTGCTTTTATAAGGAGTGAGAATGTAAGAATACAGTGCATATATATAATGTAGCTACATGATGTGCTCTGTGGTGGGAAGATCGTGTCTTAAACCTGCATTCTTCAAAATAGCACTGCTGTACTCTTACCCACTGAGCCACCATGTCAGTTTTGTTTTGACCACCGTGATTACAACCTCTGGCAATTGCCCTAATTAAATTGCCCTTTATTTTCTCCCAGGAGAGTGAGCAGTTGACCCTCCTTATCTATTTTTCCTTTATTATGGATGGTGGGAGGGCTGGGGGGGATGGAGGGCTACAGAGTGGAGGGGTGTTGGAGCTGAGAATTGAACCCCAGTCTCCCAGGGGAAAGGCTGGGGTTTAGTATGTGGGGCCTGGGAGCTGGCTGCCCTGCCAGGGTTAGTATGTGGGTGAGAGCTGAGAGCTGGTTTCCCTATGTCTTCCCTATGGATTGCACCACATGGTCTGCCCTTCTCTACAAAACAGGTGTGACATATCAGTAGTGATTACTGTTCACACATTTTATAATCACCTGAATCAAGGTAAGCTAAATCTGATATCTTATTTCAGCAAGCTTGATTCCAACTAAGGACTTTTATGGTGACAGGTGGACTGTTTTAAATATATTAATGTGAAAACTTTGTGGGGTTCCCTCACTTTCACCTTGTGTGCCAGTTAAGGTTTTTAGTAAAGGAGTTGGAGGACAGGCTTATTCAATCTGTTCTGCTATTACGATTATTATGTGCCCATACTCTGATTGCTCTCATTGGACCATGCATTACTCTGTTGTTTGTAGATGGCCTATTGCTTCATCTGGTGTAGTAAGTATACCTTGGCTTGATGCTACTAACTGTCTTTTTTTCTCTTCCCTCTCTGCTATGTCACTATTGCTGGAGATTACATGAATTCACCTGCTGAGGACAGCCTGATGTGCCTGGCTTGTTTGTGTCCTCTTTGTCATGTTGCTGATTCCACTGGTCCTATGCTCACTTTTGACCTGTCCCCGCTCGGACCTACACAGCCTCTCCTGTTTTGTTGGTTTATCCTCAGAGAGTCTCCCCTCCTTATGCATCATTTTTCCAAGATTTTTAAATACATTTTTTTCTCGTTCAAAATTGTTTGAATGTTTTCTCAATGTCAAAATTGTAAAAATTGGTAATTGTAACATAGACTGTTAAAATGTTGGATGGCAACAATATACAATATATGGGATTCAGTAACTTTTTGCCTGATCTGTAGAATACAATGTGGTTCTTGATCGAAACCTCAGAAGACAAGAGGGTTCTGGGTGAAACCCTTGAAATATAATAGGGTTCTTGGTGGAACTCTCTAGGTGAGTTTGAAATGAAACCCTTAGAGAGTGAAAAGGTTCTGGAAAGAACCCCTAGTGAGGGTTCTGGGTGAAACCATTACACCATAGATGAGTTCTCTGTGGAACTTCTCATAGGGTTTTCTGGGTGGAACCTTTCACATATGGTTCTAGGTATAACTCTTTCTGTTGGGTTCTAGGTAGAACCTTCTAAAAGGGCTCTAGGTGGAACCTTTTTAAAAGGTTCCAGCTGGAACCAAAAAGGGTTTTCCTATGGGGACAAGCCAAAGAACCCTATATGATTCTACTCAGCACCTGGTAAGATACCAACTTGATTTGTTTAAATCAGACTGCTGAAACCTCTAATTGTCATCTAATGAGCTTTTAAAATATTTTTGTACAGAATAAGGACTTTCAGGTCTAAGTTAACCTATTTTCTGAAATACTGAGAAGATACTGTTTATGCATGAAAAGGATTCTCTTAACATGGCATTCAATACAGTAATATTTGTCAGTGTCCTATAAAAGCGAATATTGTTGTATGCGGCATGTCTGTGTCGGTACCTTAAAATCATCTGAAGTGGCACCCTCTGCTGTTCCAAAGGTGTTTCTGTTGGACCAGTTCCCATCTCCATCTGGCAAATTAGCATTGTTTCCCTGCTGGCTGGACCAGCGGTCACCCACTGTGCATTTTCCATGAATGTTGTTCTCATGGACACTCGCCACCAGCGTCCAGCCGCCACCCGCAGTGGTCATGTCACAGAAAGTCTGATAGACCATGCCGTTAGCAGTGGTCAGGTAGTACAACCCATCTGAAAATATTGTAGTAAATGTTGTTGAAAAAAATATCCACTTTTGTTTTAATTTATTATTCATCTGCTGGTGAGTTGTATGACAAAATATTTGTTCAGAACATGTGTTTGAGGGGACTGCAACACGTTTAATTTATTAAACTGTAATTAAATGTTTAATTTTCCTTTGCATTAGAAGTCTATCTCTCATCTCTCTATATAGAGCAAGGAATCTCTGTCTGTCTCTCTGTCTGTCTGTCTGTCTGTATGAATGTCCTCAGCATATCTCAATCCTGATCTACTTCATACCTGGCAGTAGGATTTCTAGGGAATCCAGGAAGTGCAGTGTTGATGTGTGAAGTTGTTTGGATGAGCAGTTCTCAAGAAATATATAGAAATATCTCATAAACAACGTTGATTTGCTTCTTCTTTTGCCTGTGCAGTCAACGAGCAGAAATGCAGACAGCTCCACTCTGCCATTGCAACCCACATCATGGTTGGAGGTGGGATCACATCCATAGTGTCAATGACTTGAAAACGTTTAAGAGACTTAAGCTGTACTATTGAAATGTGTAACATTACTGTGGAAGAAACTTGGCATGTGAGTTCAAGACTTAGTGCTGGATCTCTCAGGCATGTTCAGAAATATATAAAGATACCTCATAAACAACATAGCTTCTGTTTCTTCTTCTGCCCGTGGATTCAACAAGTGGAAATGCGGACAGCGCCAATCTGCCATTGCAACCCACATTGTGGTCAGAGATGGGATTATTTCTGTAGTGATAACTACCATAGAGAATGAACTGAAAAAATTTAGAGAGTTAAGCTCTATTCCCCTTCCTCGTGTGCGGGAACTTTGTTAGCCTGCATGTAAGGCATTTAGGAATCATTGGTAAATTGTAGCATCTACCGATAGTCAGACGCATGAGAGGCGTTTAGGGGATGGGCCCTGTTCTCTCTAGTTTACCTAATTTCAAAGTACTGCATGGAGAAACATCTCCTGCAGGTAAAGCCTGCTTACCTTCCCGTTCATTATATGTGTTCCTGATCTCTTTACAGCTCCTCACAACATAACTGGATCTGTTGCTCAGTTTCTCCAAATGTTCAAAGTTTGTCCTGGATAGGTCCTGGGTTGTCTTGACATCTGTGATGGTGTCTGTCTGCGTGAGCTCCTCATTTACTGAAAATAGCATTAGATAGCAGTGATGTACTGTTGGAATGAACAGTGCATGAGCGTATGCAGGAAATATCATGAGTGTACATGTTCTATTTTACCTGGTGCTGCAAAGGATACATGCTCCACTGACACCAAAACCACCAACAGCAAAATAATATGATATAACATGTCTGTGAAAAAAATATAGCAAATATATTTAAACATTAAAGAACCATATTTGTACCCATTACTACAGACTGAGTATGTTATTCAATTGCAGGAAATCCTCCTCCAGCATCAAACTTCCTTTGTCTTTTCAGCTAGCTCCTCAATTCAGTTGGAAAACCAACTGATGTAAGATGTAAAACTGATATTACATCTACAGTGCACTGAGAGAAGCAGATTTTGTAGATATGTAATGACAACAATGAAGACACATTTTCTGGTTCACGTCTGTAATAAGTGTGATGAAAACAAAGGGCCACATGCACAGTTTTTGCAGTGTAAAAACAGTTAAAAATTCCACTGGATTTCAGTCTTTTTCCAAATTTGACAATTAATATGTCTACACAAAACACTGTCAGCATGTAGCTGCATCCAAGACATTAGACATTATTTTCTGTATCAATAATCACACACCCGTAAAAATCCTAATATTCAAACCCTGTCATATATATTCACAAAAAGTCTTAGAGCTACAGTAAATACAGTACAAAACAGTGGGTTGTAATGTCTTAAAAGCAACATTCTCTGGGTCCAAAAAGTTGGATCCAAATCATGACAATGCATTATTAGTTCCTAGATGGAAACATTGCCTCCTATATTTGAAAGTGTGAAATTAAACTGAATTTGTTTTTCTGTCTTATGGAAATTTGCAAATTAAAAGATAAAGTGTGTCCCCAAACAAAATTAAGATACATGTAAATAACAGCAACAAAATGAACAAAAATTTATAAGAACTGGCTAGTTTCTGCAGTAGAACAATTTTATAAAAGTGTTGATTGCAACATAATATCTGCAAGTGTCATTTCTAGTCAATGAAGCAGCAGAGGAAATATTCAGCAGTTTTACTTCTTACTACACTCTCTACTAAAAGCTATAATCAATGTGCTCTCAAAAGGTAACACCTGGGCAAGATCAACATTTTGAAAACAAGCTTCTACCTCAATAATACTGCAAACTGTAACCCTGTGATGTAAATTCTGTCTTAGTTTGAAGGACATCCAGTCTGTAGGATATTTTCTCAACTGAAAAGAGTGTATGAGACAGTAAATTTATAGCTGTCCTTAATATGAACAAAGTTTACATTTTGAGTTGCCTAACCTTCGGAAATTCCCTGCATGTGGTTGTTAATTATTATCAACAGCAGTCGAATTGTTGGATTATTTTGACTGTTGCAAAATGTTGGACTTTGGCGGAGAACTGTCAATACTGATGACAAATCTTGCTCTTTGACTGAGAAACTTTTATTGATGCAGTCTTTAGTCAAACTGCTCACATCTCATCAACTTACAACATGTGACGAGGGGTTGCAACACGCCTTTGCTTCATTTCAAAGGGTCACATACCAAAAAGGTTGCTGATGTGTAAAATACCTATAAGGTACACACAAAAATCAGTTACACACTTTTTCTGTCATCATGGTAGTCTGTTCAGTTCGTCTTGACTTGTTTAAGTGGGAAAATTGTATAAAGTGTTACATGTAACATACACATTCTGGCTGTTCTATAGGCTGATTTTCCACAACTCTTATGTTAAAACTGATCAAATATTGGAGTTAATGGTGAGTAAACTATCATGCTTTTCTTGAAAGTCCATGTACGCTACAGCTTCACAGTATTAGTTACCTTAGTTTAGATGAGGTCCTTCACCTGAAGCACAAAAATCAATCAACAGCGCCTCCTGAAACTACTCGTGTCTCTCTCTTGCTTTCTCTTGCTCTGTCCTGCCTGCAGCCTCGAGGGCTCCATTAACTCTCACACATTCAACATTGACAATTGTGGCCCATTTAAAGTTTCTTCATGTGAACACAACTGTCCTGAGAGACACTTTAATGCAGTGAGCTCCTTTTCGGTGGCATGAGAATGAAATGGAGAGAGGATGAAATAAGAAGTGTTTAGTCAGTCAGTATTAATAGATATAATCACTTTATCATCCCTCAATTCTCACTGAACTTCACTCAGCCAGGCCTGTGATGACCTTTCTCACTCACTAACATATACATGCAACCTCTGTAAATGGGAGACACATTATTAAATATGTATTTCACTTTTGTTTTATTAATCTTCTTTGGTATGGCGACTATTCTTACATACAGTTGGAGTCACCTACAGATGATGGATGTTCTATATATGGTGCCAGCCCTGCCAGAGAGGCGCCTGCATCAAGGGTGACTGGCACCCAACAGGGCACCGTGGCTTCACCTGTGATGGGAACACTATGTGACCAGCAAGTCAACAACCCCTGTGATGGCAACAAGTGAGTATTTGATACAAGTAGTTTGTGTGCCTCTATGTGAATGTGTATGTGATGGGGTTACAATGTATCTGTCTACGTCTTTATCTTTCCTGTCGCTCCCTCCTTCATCCTCAGGTGTATTCATGGCACCTGCCTTCCAATCAACTCCTACTCTTACTCCTGTCGCTGTCAGCCTGGATTTGCCGGCGTGCTCTTGCTGACAAGCAGGACCAAGACACAGCTAACCCCTGCAGTCTGTCTCGCTGCAAACCTAGCAAATGCAGAGTGTCGGGCCTGGGCAAAGCATACTGCGAGTGTAACAGTGGATATACAGGGGAGGCGTGCGACAGAGGTGAGAAAAACATATGTCTCTTGGGGAATGTAGATTATCTGGATTGCAGGGGTGGAGTTAGTAAGCACCAAGGGCAGCATACACCAAACCAAAACTTGAAAGTAATATCTACAAGCCTGTTCCCACACCCGAATGCAAATGAAGAATACATTTCATCAAAAAATGTGTTCCAGATGGAAAAAAGGATAAGGTTACTGTCTTTGGTTTGTTTTGTTT
This sequence comes from Thunnus albacares, assembly GCF_914725855.1. Classification (NCBI taxonomy): domain Eukaryota; kingdom Metazoa; phylum Chordata; class Actinopteri; order Scombriformes; family Scombridae; genus Thunnus; species Thunnus albacares. The sequence goes on along the minus strand of NC_058108.1, from coordinate 19,506,564 downwards.
TGTGGGGTGATCGACGGTTAAAACCCAGAGCAGAGTTTTGAGTTGTCTTTCTTTTATGTTTGTGAAACTGGATTGAACCACAAAACAAACCAAAGACACTAGCAAAGCAACACAGTACATAAAATAAACCCAGCAGAAATGTCAGATAGGTTGGACCACTGTGTTTAACTATGTATCTTCAAACGTTACAGTTATGGCTGAAAATGACAACAGAAAAAACAAGTTTGCCAAGTTCGCATATCTTCGCAATTCAAATCAACCACCAGTCGTCTTACGAGAGATGACGTAGCTCCAATGAAGGGCGGAGTAATATTTTTAGTACAGCGGGTCTTTATAAAGGCTTCAAAGGCTGTAATTAATGGCTTTATTAATGTAATTAAGTGAAGTTATAAGCCATTACAAGGATCAAGTTTTGGGTTGCCAGGTTGTGGGAAATCCTCCTCCAGCATGAAACTTTGATTTTTTTTTTAGTTTTTTAAAGGAAATGTTCACAATTTTCAAGTCTATCTTAAATAAATAGTCAGGTGCTCATATGAACATGTAATGAAACTATAATCAATCCTCCTCTTTATACTGACCATTGGAGGAAATCCACAGTCCTTGTTTTGAGCAAAAATGTTTTAAAAAGTTTATCTGAAGCTGAAGTTAAGCCAGATCTTCCAAAGTTACAGTATTTTTAATACAACATTCCCTCTTTGTGTTCCCCTTTTAAATGGGAATGAAAGGATAGTTTCAAAAAGAAGTAAATTAGTAATAAAAAAGGCTGTAACTCTAGAAGGTGTTTAACTATATATCTTCAAATGTTACAGTTACAGCTGAAAATGACAATAGAAAAAACAAGTTTGCCAAGTTCACATATCTCCGCAATTCAAATTAACCACCAATTGTCTAACCAGAAATGACGATCTGTAGTGCCAATGAAAGGCGGAGTAATATTTTTAGTGATGAGGTATTTTTCATTTGAGCACGGCTAGGTATGCTGTCATGCTGATTTGAGCACGCTCTAAATGTCTAGTTGACGAATGTTGCTCTGGCCAATTTCCAAATTTTGGTAGATGTGTTTGAATGATTTTGTGTGTGCATGAAATAATTGGTACCACTATCTGATAAGGTGTCCTTTATAAAGGCTTCAAAGGCTGTAATTAATGGCTTCATTAATGTAATTAGGTTCAGTTGTAAGCCATTACTCGGATCAAGTTTTGAGTTTCATGCTCCTCCAGCATGAAACTTTGATTTTCTCTTTAGTTATTTAAAGGAATGTCAAAAAGAAGTAAATTAGTAATAAAAAAGGCTGTAACTTTGGAAGGTTTTCACTTGAATTGGCTTGAACTTGAATGACTGAAGCCTTGTATTACCTTTAGATAAACTTCTGAACTTCTGACTGTAATGAAGACCAGAGGTTCCATTACCTTAAATAGTTCATTAGGATTTATGTGGATGATTGACTAAGAAGTGGAGGTTAATTGATAGTTACACATATAGTGATTAGGATTCTTTATTTAGTTAGTTAAACTTTCTGTGCTGCGGAAGCTCCAGAAGGTGGTTGAGGTAGCACAGGGGGACTGGCCATCCTGCCTGTGTAAAAAAAAAAAAACCTCTATCAGTAGGAGTCATGGTTCAGGGTGTAGTATTTTATCTTTGTCTACTAGTGATAAGATTTTGTATTTATGTAAATATTTATTTTTTGTATTCCATTTTAGTATGGCGTTATGTAAATATTTATTATTTCATATGGTTGTGGTCCCCTCTAAGTAGTCTGGTCTGCCTAATTACCTGGTATATAAGGCAGCTAGTTGCTTTTGATGTAAGTTGGTGTTGGTGACTCATGGTGTCTGTATGGAAGACAACAAATGCCACACTTGGTGCTTTGCATTTTATCTCCTTGTCATGCCTCTGTGTATGAAAACTTAAAGTCACTGCCAGTCAATCAGACACTGGCCCTCTGGAAAAGGGCTGCAGGGACAAAATCCATTCAAGATCACTTAATTAACATTTACAAACGCAGACTTAATGGTTTATCATAAGGAGCCTTTATTAGCGATTTATTAACATTCATAACTGCAGGCAACCTTTGCTGATGGTTTATTTAAACATGATCAGATATGGTGACTTATTAGAGTGACCCATAAGCAGTTATTTCCTAACATTTATAACCATATTGCTTCCATAAAGGAACACACAATCATGGAATGGCAATGGGAACTTATCTTAAAATGCCTTGACAACAAGTTAGTACCTGCAGCTGTACATGTTAATAAATCATTAATAAAGAGCCATCAGCTGTGGTATACTCTCTATCCATAAAGTATAAAAGATCAAGCAACGCTCTCTCAGAGACCTCAACCTAAGATTGCAGCAGTAAGTCTGACCTCTGTGCTGAATTTAAGAGCTAACTAATACTCAGAAAGACTGAATGGACTGTTCTTACTGTTGCATGCTGGGAAATCTTGAGGAGGGGCATAATGTCATTTATAAAAAAATAACTTGAGTCAAGATGTTTTTGATGTACAATCTTTTGTCGCAATGTGACGTTTTCTGACACCACATTGCTGAATATCTCATATTTTATAATATTTTATATCAAACGATCAGATACAGTAACCTTATCCTTTTTTCCATCTGCAACACATTTTTTGATGAAATGTATTCTTCATTTGCATTCGGGTGTGGGAACAGGCTTGTAGATATTACTTTAAAGTTTTGGTTTGCTGTATGCTGCCCTTGATGCTAACTAAACTTCCACCCCTGCAAACCAGATAATCTACATTTCCCAAGAGACACATGTAGACTCACTTTTTGTGACTCATCAGTCACTAGTTGGCAGATAACAGCGCTATCTACTGTGCCCAGTTAGTGTCCATACACTGTCAGAGGTATAGCAAGTCTCAAGATGGAATCATTTAACAATGGAAATGTGATCCAAAGCATGATTAGAGTCGTGATAATAGTGTACATTTTCACAGAATCTAGGTTACTATGATATGGTAGCAGAAGACATGTCTGTGTGGCACGTTCCTTAATGTCGTGCTGATCAGATTCTCCATATATCAATCCATCATTATCAATCTATAAATCCTGTTTCTCCACTCTGTATTTCTGTAATTTTGTTTTCTAGGTCTGTTGTGTGCACACAATATATATCGCATGTCTGTTCATCCTGGGAGAGAGACTAGTCCATGCATTTGTTACTTCTAGGCTGGATTATTGCAATTCCTTATTATCAGGCTGCCCTAACAAGTCTCTAAAGACTCTCCAGCTGGTCCAGAATGCAGCTGCACGTGTACTGACTAAAACTAGAAAAAGAGATTACGTTTCTCCCATTTTAGCTTCGCTACATCGGCTTCCTGTAAAATCTAGAATAGAATTTAAAATCCTTCTCCTAACTTACAAAGCCCTTAATGGTCAGGCACCATCATATCTTGAAGAGCTCATAGTACCGTATTATCCCACTAGAACACTGCACTCCCAGAATGCAGGCTTACTGGTGGTCCCTACAGTCTTTAAAAGTAGAATGGGAGGCAGAGCCTTCAGCTATCAGGCTCCTCTCCTGTGGAACCATCTTCCAGATTCAGTCCGGGGTGCAGACACCCTCTCTATGTTTAAGAGTAGGCTTAAAACTTTCCTTTTTGATAAAGCTTATAGTTAGGGCCGACTAGGCTCGCCTTGGATCAGCCCTTAGTTATGCTGCTATAGGCCTAGACTGCTGGGGGACTTCCCATGATGCACTAAGCTCCTCTCTCCTCCTCCTCCTCTCCATCTGTATGCATTCATGTAACATCAATGCATGTCACTAACTTTGCTTCTTCCCCGGAGTGTCAGTAGCAAACATCCAGATAGCTGTGCACCCAAGGAGAGAGACAGTGTCTCTCTCTGTAAAAACTGATGTTGCTTACTCTGTGACCACAAAGCCCATGCTTGACCCAGTGTGACCCAATTTGTAACCCCTAAAGTTAGAATTTTCCATGACATTTATAACATGCTTTTCCTTTAGAAATATCCAGTGAGATACAACGTTGGCTCGTGCAGCGACAGAGGACCCATTGAGGTTCCCATTGTGTATGACCATGGAGACACACCAGCAACTTATATGGACCCAATTCAAGAAGTAAGAAGCTTGTTTTTAAAGAAGAAGCTGTTTCACCATCATTATTGTGTATCAATCATTGTTACTTGTATTTATGGAAGAAAACATCTTTTTGAATGATATAAAAAAGTGATTAAGTAGAATTAGGGAACACAAATTGCATTTCAAATCATCTCTCTGCTGTCCACCAGCTGACATGTTTGTTAGATATCTTAGTGGATGGTTTTCAGAGGCAGCAGAAGTGAACTAAAATTGAAATTGGGGGGCCTAAAGAAAGACAACATTTGTAATACTTTGCAACCATTAATATGTAATTACATTTTCCAACAGTTGATCACATTAATAGTATTTTTCAAAGGAATAGTTTTGGAAAACATGTTTGCTTTCTTGCTGAGAATGAGATGAGCAGGTTGATACCACCAGTATCAGAGTATGTGGCTGTAGACAGGAAGCGATTAGCTTAGCTTAGCATAAAGACTTGAAACAGGGGGAAACAGCTAGCCTAGCTCTCACCAAAGTTAAAATATAAGCTCCCTTATTAAAACTTGATATAAATTCTGTTTAATTGGTACAAAGAGAAATGTAAAACTAACAGTTTCTGGTTTAAGGGGGAGTTATGTGCTTGGAGCAGTGAGCAGTAAATCTTTTTCTTTTTAATATAAATATATCTTGGTTGATGGTGAACCTTGAATTATAAAATTATTAAGCAGCTAAAACAAGTTATTGTATAACTGACAGTCGTTAAAATATCAGAAATAACTTCTGTGTTTAGCAAAGTAGCCTATTAAATTGTTTCTTTTCTGTTTTTTATGAAAGGGGAGTTTGAAGCTGGTTTCATCACATTCAGAGCAATAAACAATGAACGTGCAGCCATGGCTATCTGCTCCGGAGTTAAGCCGACTGGATGCAACACTGAACATATGGGTCTGAATCCATCATTGCTCTTCTGCATTATATAATGTATGTGAAATGCTATACAGTGCATTCATACTCTTTGTTTCTCTCTCCAGTACTGTATAGGAGGAGGTGGATACTTCCCTGAGCTGCCCCCCTATGAGTGTGGGGACTTCCCATTATTTGACTTGAATGGACTGCATGTGGATCAAGGCTGGAGTGCTTCCAAAGAGATAATTGAGGCGGCTGTTTTACTGTTCTACCGCTGATGGCAAAACTACATCATACTCATCTGACAACGACATTTTTAACATGGATATGAAAGTCTGTCTATTGTAGCCTTGTATAAGGCCTTCAAATAAAATATAAAATGTTGCTTGTTGGAAGATTTTGAGAGCTGATGGTTATGTTGGTCTTGTGGTCTGATGGTCCACCACTTCAACAAGTTGTCCAAATTAAACAATAATACAATATATAATAATACAATAGTAATACATTATTGTCATAACTGGACTCCAGAATGTCACGTGCAAGTTTTAGCTAATCATTCTCCTCAGTATATTGTGGGGAATATTTCTGACTTGGACCTTTAATAAACAAACATCAGTCAGGAAATTGACATTCATTATGTTTTCTGTGTCTGAGTGGTTAAATATTAATCAATTTACACTTTGAGCCATAAGACGTCAACCAAGATTCATAAACAAGACATAAAGTAGTTGTGAAGTAAAGTAGTGATCGAGCTTTGACCAAAACACATCATATTGCAATCAACACAGGTAGGAAATAAATGCTTTAAAATCTTGATGCTGGTTCTGAAACTTGTCCTATATTTTAATTTAATATCTTATCAAAAAATACATGAATGTAAAAGTAGAAAGGAGATTACATTGAAGAGCAACAAGAACAATGTTTAATATCAGGAGAATGTTGCTCTGGCTAATTTCCAAATTTTGGTAGATGTATTTGAATGATTTGTGTGTGCATGAAATAATGGGTACCACTTTCTGATAAGGCATCTTTTATAAAGGCTTCAAAGGCTGTAATTAATGGCTTTATTAATGTAATTAAGTTCTTGGCTAATTTGGATGACTGAAGCCTCGTATTACCTTTGGATGCACTTTTCAATGCATTTTTGCATTGAAGAAGGACTGTGAAATCTGTCTCCCATCACTTACATTGACAGCACATTAAAACTGGATCTTTTAATGGCTGGTATGAAGAGGAGGAATGTTTACAGTGAGCGAAACCTGTTTCAATGTTCATTTGGGCACCTGAGTATTGAAGACAGACTGGATAAACTGTAAACAGTCCCTCAAGGAGACTGTTTGACCACTTACCTTCTGGAAAAGGGCTGCAGGGCATGTAGATCAAAATCCATTCAGGATCATTTTATTAACATGTACAACTGCAGACTTGACGGATTATTGTAAGGACCCTTTATTAGTGATTTATTAACATTCGTAACTGCAGGCAACCTTTGCTGATGGTTTATGTAAACATGATCATTTATTAATAACATACCAACATTTATAACAACAGACATGATGACTTATTAGAGTGACCCATAAGCAGTTATTTAGCAACATTTATAACTATATTGCTACCATAAAGAAGCACACAGTCATTGAATGGCAATGGGAACTTCTTATCTTAAAATGCTTTGGCAACAAGTCAGCCAGTCACCTGCAGTTGTACATGTGACTAAATCAATAATAAAGGGCCCTTACAATAATCCGTCAAGTCTGCAGTTGTAAATGTAATGTTGTGATAGCCTGTTTATAAATGAATGAATGAATATTTTGGATGAGTTGTCCTGCAGCCCTTTTTCAGAAGGTAATTGGTCAAACAGTCTATTACAGCAGTTTGCCAACTGAATTTAAGAGGTAACTGAAAATACAAAGGACATTTGATGCTGGAGGAGGATTTCCTACAATTGAATAACATACTCTAGTCTGTAGTAATAGGTACAAATATTCTTTTTTTTCACAGACATGTTATATCGTACTCTTTTGCTGTTGGTAGTTTTGGTGTCAGTGGAACATGCATCCTTTGCAGGACCAGGTAAAATAGAACACATACACTGAAGATATTCCTACATATGCTAATTCACTGCTATTTCCAACAGTACATCACTGCTGTCTAACTTTATTTTCAGTAAATGAGGAGCTCACCCACATAAATGTCATCAGAGATGTCAAGACAACACAGACCCTCACCAGGACAAACTTTGAACATTTGGAGAAACTGAGGAACAGATCCAGTTATGTTGTGAGGAGCTGTAAAGAGATGAGGGACAGATATAATGAACAGGAAGGTGAGCAGGCTTTACCTGCAGGAGATGTTCATGCAGTACTTTGAAATTAAATAGACTTCTAATGCAATGGAAAATTAAAGATCTTATTACAGTTTCAACAAATTCAATGTGTTGCAGTCCCCTAAACACCTGTTCTGAACAAATATTTAGTCCTACAACTCACTAGCAGATGAATAATAAATCAAAACAAATGTGGGTATTTTTTTAATATTATATTTAATATTTTCTAATATTTTCAAATCAGTTGCACTACTTGACCACTGATAACGGCATGGTCTATCAGACTTTCTGTGACATGACCACTGCAGGAGGCGGCTGGACGCAGGTGGCAAGTGTCCATGAGAACACCGTTTATGGAAAATGCACAGTGGGTGACCGCTGGTCCAGCCAGGAGAGCAACAATGCTGATGTGCCAGATGGAGACGGGAACTGGTCCAACAGAAACACCTTTGGAACAGCAGAGGGTGCCACTTCAGATGATTTTAAGGTACCAGCACAGACATGCTGCATACAACAATTTTCGCTTTTGTGGGACACTGACAAATATTACTGTATTGAATTTCATTTAAAGAGGATTTTTTTCATGCATAAACAGTATATTCTCAGTATTTTAGAAAATAGATTAACTTAGACCTAAAACAGTCCTTATTCTATACAAAAATATTTTTAGAGATCATTTGATGATAATTAGATGCGTCAGCAGTCTGATTTAATCAAATCAAGTTGGTATCTTCCCAAGTATAGAGGAGGAAAGATCACAACAAGCAAAAACAGTTTCAATGTAAATGAATACCTGACTATTGTTTTAAGACCGGCTTCAAAAATTGTGAACGTGTCCTTCAACTAACACTCAGAAACACTGAACTGACTGTTCTTAATGTTGCATGCTGGGAAATTTTGAGGAGAGGCATAATGTCATTTATGAAAAATAACCTGCGTCAAGATGTTTTTGATGTACATTTGCGTTCGGATGTGGGAACACGCTTGTAGATATTACTTTAAAGTTTTGGTTTGCTGTATGCTGCCCTTGATGCTTACTAACTCCATCCTGCAAACCAGATAATCTATATTCCCCAAGAGACACATGTAGACTCACTTTTTGTGACTTATTAGTCACTAGTTGGCAGATAACAGCGCTAATAGTGTCCATCCACTGTCAGAGATTTAGCAAGTCTCAAGATGGAATAATGAGCACTGTCTGTCATTTCATCATTTAACAACTGAAATGTGATCCAAAGCACTATTAGAGTCGTGATAATAGTGTACATTTTCACAGAATCCAGGTTACTATGATATGGTAGCAGAAGACATGTCTGTGTGGCACGTTCCCAACAACTTCCCACTGGAGCACTGGAAGCTGGCAGCCATCCTCCGCTACCACACTGACAACCACTTCCTCCGTCTGTACGGGGGGAACCTCTTGCAGCTCTTCAAGGTGACTTAGTCAGTAAGGAAGTAATTGTAAAGTAGTTACACTACAGGAACTTCTAGCTCTTTATAACATGCTTTTCCTTTAGCAACATCCAGTGAGATACAACGTTGGCTTGTGCAGCGACAGAGGACCAGCTGTTCCCATTGTGTATGACCATGGAGACACAGAGTCCACCAGAAACTTATATGGACCTGGTGCAAGTAGTAAGAAGTTTATCTATAAAGAAGAAGCTGTTTCACCATAATTATTGTGTATCAATCATTGTTGTATTTATGGAAGAAAACATCTTGTAAAAAAGTGATTAAGTAGAATTAGGGAACACAAATTGCTGTCCACCAGCCGACAGTTTTGTTAGATATCTTAGTGGATGGGTTTCAGAGGCAGCAGAAGTGAACTCTTGAGACAGAGAAAAGTTTGAATAATAATGATTGTGGCAAGAGGTATAAGGGATTAAAGGGCACTAACCAGTGTTATCAAAAGAATCCAACTACGCCACCCTGGGGGTTTTACCCAGGGACCAGTGTTACCTCAGACCAGTACCATTAACTCAAAAGGCAATCAGGTTCGTACGCCAAGAGGCGAGAGACGTGGTTCCAACCATCAATTCTTTATTTTTAACAATAGCAAAATTTAGTAAAAAAAACAATTATTAAACGTTCCGATCACACAGGTATTAAAAAGAGGGGCAGGGGAATCATTCAGGGCCGAGGGTTACCAGTGGAGGGGAGGTAGGAGAGGTGTCCAGAAGAGAGTCACCCCGAATCACATGTGTACACACATCCACACACACAGCACACAGGAAAAAGGAGGAACCATCACCTACAGTCACCAACCCCACCACAGTGGGCGCTAAGCTCCTGAAAAATAAAAAGGGATACAAAATCAATAAAGTGCTCAACCAACAAACAAAACCAGAAAAAAAAGAATAAACTAACAAACAAAACTTAACTAAATAAACACAAACAATATCAAACAATATTCATTACAGGGCATAAAAACGAAAGCCCTGTACTTGTACAACTAACTAGAAAAAGATAAAACAAAATAAACTAGAAAAACAAAATTAATAATATGAAACCATTACATAAACCATAAAGTTGGGACAAATGAATGAACCAAACTAAGCAAAACTGAGGATAAGCAAACAAAATAAACTATGAAAACAATATTAGTAATAGGAAATCATTATGTAAGCTATAAAGTGGAGACAAATAAATGAACTAAACTAAGCAAAACTGAGAATAAACAACCAATGACAACGAAAAAGAAAAACCCCTGCTCACTACGCACACGCACACTCACACCCACACCATTAAAACAACTCAGCTAAAAAAGAGTACTAGTCGCGGTACTGCCAGCCTTCAATACAGCAGCAGCAGCAGACCCGACCAAACAAATCGAAACAAAGACAGTGATTATTAACGCTATTAAAGGCAAAGCAGCAGCGTTCTTGCGGTGTGGGCAAGAATGGCCGCAGCAGCTCCCGGGTAGGCTACTATGCGGCTGGCCAGGGCCCACACTCCTGTAATACATAATGAAAAATCAAATTAAAATGAGAATGACAGCTGCCAAAAAGATGATGAACCTGACGCCATAATAGGCTACATACCAATCAAGCAGCGTCTGTAAGTTCAGGAAGAGAGAGAGAGAGAGCGTCTATGGAGCCTATGCCGCTACTACTCAGGGGACCTAGAAGCAAAACACCCGTTCACTACACGCAACATAATGTAAGAGTGAAGTTGTGTTTTATGGGCAAAAGTTGTGTAAACGTAAGGTTAAACATCAGTTTACTGTGTTTTGTTGAACATTGCCTGTTTGCATATGTTTAGGGATGCAGTGTTTGGGTGATATTGTAGTGTCAGCCGCTCTGCAGCGCTGTTCAGACAGTGGGTAGTTTTGACGGGAGAGAAGGAGAGAAAAGGGTGAGAAGTGTGATGACTTGGTATGCCTGTAAATGCAGGCATACCAGGCAGCTACAGTGGCTGTCTTGAACCCCGACAACTAGAGATGGATGGTATCGCAGTTGCCCGCACACTGTCTACTGCTATAAATGGCTGTACTGTTGCACGCATCATCAACCCAACACATGGACCTATGGTGCTTCATTCAGGTATGCAGTTAAGACAGTTTACCCTTGTATCTGACACTGAGGTAATTCAGGATTCAGCCCCAGTATGTAAGGTGTCCACCTGCCCAGTACCACCATCCAGCCTGCCAACTAATGTCACGCAGCCAACCAAACTGCCTTTTGATGTCAAATGTGGAGATCTGACAAGTGCAGAGAGGTTTGAACTTCACAGCTTGCTCTCATCTTACCAGGATGTGTTTAGTAAAACCAGCACAAACTTTGGTAATACAGACATTGTCAAACACAAAATCTACACAAACCATGCACCCCCAGTTAGGAATCGTGCATATCGCACTTCCCCAAAAATGCAAACACTGATCCAGTCACATGTGGATGAAATGCTGGAAAAAGGAATAGTGGAAGTTAGTCACAGCCCTTGGGCAGCACCTGTGGTGATGGTCAGGAAAAAAGATGGCACATGGCGTTTCTGTGTGGGCTACAGAGGCTTAAATGCAGTCACTGTAAAGGATGCACACCCTTTACCCAGGACAGACGACATCTTGGATGCACTCAGAGGCTCATCGGTGTTCAGCACAATGGATCTTTCATCAGGGTACTGGCAAGTGCAGCTAGAGGAGCAAGACAAAGCAAAGACAGCTTTCACCACAGGTATAGGACTTTACTAGTTTCGTGTCATGCCCATAGGCTTGGTAAATGCACCCCAACTTTTCAACATCTAATGGAGCTAGTGCTACAGGGTCTCTCGTGGAAGACATGCCTGGTATACCTAGATGACATTATTGTCTATAGCTCCAGCTTTTCTGTCCATCTCCAGCATTTAAGAGAGGTGTTGGATCGCCTCAGAGCTACCAATCTGAAATTCAAACCCTCAAAATGCTGCTTTGCTCAACAGGAAGTGGCATTCCTGGGACATGTTGTTTCTTCTGCAGGACTAAAACGTGACCCAAAAAACATTGAGAAAGTGAGAGACTGGCCTGCGCCTACAAACCCCAGTGAAGTGAGAGCATTTCTCAGGCTATGCTCTTACTACTGGCGCTTCATCTACCAGTTTTCTAAAATGTCAGAGCCCCTACATGCTCTCACTCAGAAAGGAAAGACATTTTTATGGACTGAGGTTGAGCAGAGAGCATTTGAAAGCCTCCGTCATGCTCTGTGTAACACACCCATCCTCTCCTATCCAGATTTCACACGCGAGTTTCTACTCTTCACTGATGCATCCAACACAGCTATTGGATGTGTTCTGTCACAGATGAATGCTGAAAACAGGGAAAATGTCATTGCATATGGCAGCCGCATTTTGACAAAAACAGAGAAACGATGGCCTACATATGAAAGAGAACTGTGGGCTATCATATGGGCCATTCGTCACTTTCGCCAATATTTGACAGGTCACCCCTTTCGCATCATCACTGACCACAAACCCCTTTTCTCCCTGAGGAAGATGGCTCTGGATTGTGATCCTACAGGTCGCAGGGCAAGATGGGCTCTGGAAATTGATCCTTTATGACTGGACAATTGAATATAGACAAGGTACAAAACACGCCAATGCTGACTCTATGTCCCGTCGTCCCTTCACAGCTGAAGGCACCACCCCTATGGTTACAGCCAATCAGGTGAGATGTGTTTCCATTCACACTCAAACAGACCCAATAGAGTCATCCATGTGCACTCCAGCCACTGAGCTGGCACCCTGCTCAGAGACTGTACCCACTGCTTCGACTGCTATGGATTTAATATCACTCGTGCAGTCTTCTTCACCAGATACTGCAGCTGTAACGGTGGACAGTTCAGTCCTGGCCACCATTCTCAAACATTAAAGCAGCCTCACCTGAAATGAGACAGTACTGGGGAGAGTTTCTTAAACTCACCCTTGTTGATGGTCTTTTGTGTCGCAAAATCAGACCTCCACCAGGTGACCTTGTTTTACAGATTGTAGTTCCTAGAAACTTGCGGAAGGAGGTGTTTCAAACTTTACATGGACATTCACTCTCTGGACACTTCAGTTCACAAAAGACATTACAAGGGGCACAGATCAGATGCTTAGTTTCAGTTAGCAAAATATCTGTGTACCAGAGGAGGTGAATGGGATGACCATCTACGGCAGGTTGAATTTGCATACAACACGACTGTTCACTCCTCCACAAAACACACTCCTTTCTTCCTGGCCCATGGCAGAGCGGTCCACCTGCCTGCAGATCTCCTCCTAGGAGACTCACCAGGACTTTCAAATGCCACACCAGGTACTCCAAGTGAATATGCCAATTCGGTATTACTGAAACTGTGTGCTGCTTTTCACTCTGTTGCACATAACATTGAGGCAGTAGGTGCTCAACAAAAGCACCACTATGATCGTCGGATGAAACACACAGCCTATGAGCCAGTTGACTTAGTGTGGGTTGACCTTCCTGCCCTTGCTAGACAAAAACTGTCACCTAAGTGGACCGGCCCTTTTAAAGTTCTACGACGGCTTGACTCAGGCACAGGTGACATTGGAGTAGACTATGAACTTCTGGATCAACGGGACCCTAGAGCTAAACCTAAGCTCATTCACTACAATCGCTTGAAACCTTATCGTTCAGCCTGGTCAGCTGACAGACTTCCAGTTCCACCCTCACCTTCAGAACTGACTGTACCAGCAAACAGCCCAGGTCTCCCACTGCTCACTGCACTCTCAGGCTCCAGACCTTATGTATACAGGCACCCAAATAAGCCTGGGTGCTCTGTGACTGCGCCTAGGGATCAGACAAATGTTTGCCCTCTGCCCCAGAGTGCTACTAGCACCCAACACAGGTGGGAGACAATGTTGCCACAGGACATTCCAGTGAACTGTCTCCTGTAGTTCAGCCTTTCACGGGAGTAAGGACTAAGTCAGGTCGTTGTGTACGTCCCCCAGTGCGTTACAGGACTGTTGAATGAACTGTTGTCTGTTTTATATGCTTAATTGAGAAGTACAAGAAAAAAACAAAAAAACAAAAAAAAAACACTGGGATGTTATAGGCAAACACAAGGAAAAAAAATGTATCCTGTTCCACTGTTGTTTGTTGTTGTTTTGCCAACATCATCTGTTTATATTGTTGTTAAGCATAAAGTAGTTCATTACACCTATTTGGAAGCAAGGACGCTTCTTGTGTAAGGGGGGGACAATGTGTAAGAGTGAAGTTGTGTCTTATGGGCAAACGTTGTGTAAATGTAAGGTTAAACATCAGTTTACTGTGTTTTGTTGAACATTGCCTGTTTGCATATGTTTAGTGATGCAGTGTTTGGGTGATATTGTAGTGTCAGCCGCTTGGCGGCGCTGTTCAGACAGTGGGTAGTTTTGACGGGAGAGAAGGAGAGAAAAGGGTGAGAAGTGTGATGACTTGACTGAGCTGTATTTGAACATGACTAAACTTATGAGGAGAACCCAGAACGTATTGGACTGATTTATTGCCTCAGTCACACCCACGTCGCTTACAATAATGAAATTTGCGGTGCGAGAGAAGCGAACCTACCGACAGCATTCCAATGAGGGGATCACTTCTGAGGGAGATGGGTCACCACAGAGGGATCTACAAAGCCATAAACTAACATAAGCAACGGCATGGGAGCAAACTTTGAGGACCAGCATGGAAACTACTTTTTTACCTGCAGCAGTTGCGGAAATCCGGTGAACGGAGGCGGGGCGTGCGTTTAGCGTCAGGGAAGCACCCAGAACACAACTACCTGCCTTTATAGGGTAACCACAGACAATGATTAGCTCAAGATTGCCGAGTAATCAAGAGGCTAGGAGACTACAGGCCTGCTCAAACCAGAAAGGAATACATTTCCATTCTGCTCCATAAAGTTGAAATTGAATATATTATATATTGAATAATACATGTGCAATGCTATACAGTGCATTCATACTCTTTGTTTCTCTCTCCAGTACTGTATAGGAGGAGGTGGATACTTCCCTGAACTGCCCCCTTATCAGTGTGGGGACTTCCCAGCATTTGACTGGGACAGACTGGAATTGGATCATGGCTGGAGCGCTTCCAAAGAGATGACTGAGGCGGCTGTTTTACTGTTCTACCGCTGATGGTAAAACTACATCATATTCATATGACAATTACATTTTTAACATGGATATGAAAGTCACATTTACACAGAAAACAGACCTGATATTTCAGAATGTAATTTGAAATGAAGCCACACACCAGCAAATGGCATTACTGAACTTCATATGGAAATAAAATATAAAATGTTGCTTGTTGGAAGATTTTGAGAGCTGATGGTTATGTTGGTCTCATGGTCTGATGATCCACCACTTGAACAAGTTGTCCAAATTAAACAATAATACAATATATAATAATACAATAGTAATACATTATTGTCATAACTGGACTCAAGAACGTCACATGCAAGTTTTAGCTAATCATTCTCCTCAGTATATTGTGGGGAATATTTCTGACTTGGACCTTTTCATGTGACAAAAAAGGCAAAGGTGAGACGTGTGAGGTAAATATTGTGTTTAATAAACAAACATCAGTCAGGAAGACATTCATTATGTTTTCCGTGTCTGAGTGGTTAAATATTAATCAATTTGCACTTTGAGCCATAAGACGTCAACCAAGATTCATAAACAAGACATAAAGTAGTTGTGAAGTAAAGTAGTGATCGAGCTTTGACCAAAACACATCATATTGCAATCAACACAGGTAGGAAATAAATGCTTTAAAATCTTGATGCTGTTTCTGAAACTTGTCCTATATTTTAATGTAATATCTGATCAAAAAATACATGAATGTAAAAGCAGAAAGGAGATTACATTGAAGAGCAACAAGAATAATATTTAATATCAGGAGAATGTTGCTTTGACAAATTTCCAAATTTTGGTAGATGTATTTTAATGATTTGTGTGTGCATGAAATAATGGGTACCACTTTCTGAGCATCAAGTTTTGGGTTGCCAGGTTGTGGGAAATCCTCCTCCAACATGAAACTTTGATTTTCTCTTTAGTTTTTTAAAGGAGAGGTTCACAGTTTTTCAAGTCTGTCTTAAATCAATAGTCAGGTGCTCATATGAACATGTAATGAAACTATAATCAATCCTCCTCTTCATACTGACCATTGGAGGAAATCCACAGTACTTGTTTTGAGCAAAAATGTTTTAAGCCAGATCACGTGGATATCTTTCAAAGTTACAGTATTTTTAATACAAAATTCCCTCTTTATGTGTCCTTGTTAAGTGGGAATGAAAAGATAGTGTCAAAAAGAAGGAAATTAATAATAAAAAGGATGTAACTTTGGAAGATTTTCACTTGAATTGGCTAATTTGGATGACTGAAGTCTCGTATTACCTTTAGATGCACTTTTCAATGCATTTTTGCATTGAAGGACTGTGACGTTTGTCCCCCATCACTTACATTGAAGGCACATTAAAACTGGATCTTTTAATGGCTGGTATGAACAGGAGGAATGTTTACAGCGAGCAAAACCTGTTTCAATGTTCATTTGGGCACCTGAATATTGTTTTAAGACAGACTGGATAAACTGTAAGCAGTCCCTCAAGGAGACTGTTTGACCACTTACCTTCTGGAAAAGGGCTGCAGGGCATGTAGATCAAAATCACTTTATTAACATGTACAACTGCAGACTTGATGGATTATGGTAAGGACCCTTTATTAGTGATTTATTAACATTCATAACTGCAGGCAACCTTTGCTGATGGTTTATGTAAACATGATCATTTATTAATAACATACCAACATTTATAACAACAGACATGATGACTTATTAGAGTGACCCATAAGCAGTTATTTAGCAACATTTATAACTATATTGCTACCATAAAGAAGGACACAGTCATTGAATGGCAATGGGAACTTCTTATCTTAAAATGCTTTGGCAACAAGTCAGCCAGTCACCTGCAGTTGTACATGTGACTAAATCAATAATAAAGGGCCCTTACAATAATCCGTCAAGTCTGCAGTTATCAAAAACACATTACAAATGTAATGTTGTGATAGCCTGTTTATAAATGGATGAATGAATATTTTGGATGAGTTGTCCTGCAGCCCTTTTTCAGAAGGTAATTGGTCAAACAGTCTATTACAGCAGTTTGCCAACTGAATTTAAGAGGTAACTGAAAATACAAAGGACATTTGATGCTGGAGGAGGATTTCCTACAACTGAATAACATACTCTAGTCTGTAGTAATCGGTACAAATATTCTTTTTTTTTTCACAGACATGTTATATCGTACTCTTTTGCTGTTGGTGGTTTTGGTGTCAGTGGAACATGCATCCTTTGCAGGACCAGGTAAAATAGAACATATATACTCAAGATACATATGCTAATTCACTGCTATTTCCAACAGTACATCACTGCTATCTAACTTTATTTTCAGTAAATGAGGAGCTCACCCACATAAATGTCATCAGAGATGTCAAGACAACACAGAACCTCACCAGGACAAACTTTGAACATTTGGAGAAACTGAGGAACAGATCCAGTTATGTTGCGAGGAGCTGTAAAGAGATGAGGGACAGATATAATGAACAGGAAGGTGAGCAGGCTATACCTGCAGGAGATGTTCATGCAGTACTTTGAAATTAAATAGACTTCTAATGCAATGGAAAATTAAACATCTAATTAAAGTTTAATAAATTAAATGTGTTGCAGTCCCCTCAAACACATGTTCTGAACAAATATTTTGTCATACAACTCACTAGCAGATGAATGGTAAAACAAAGGTGGGTATTGTTTTATATTATATTTAATATTTTCTAATATTTTCAGATGGGTTGTACTACCTGACCACTGCTAACGGCATGGTCTATCAGACTTTCTGTGATATGACCACTGCAGGAGGCGGTTGGACGCTGGTGGCGAGCGTCCATGAGAACAGTGTTTATGGAAAATGCACAGTGGGTGACCGCTGGTCCAGCCAGCAGGGAAACAATGCTGATGTGCCAGATGGAGACGGGAACTGGTCCAACAGAAACACCTTTGGAACAGCAGAGGGTGCCACTTCAGATGATTTTAAGGTACCGACACAGACATGCCACGTACAACAATATTCGCTTTTATAGGACACTGACAAATATTACTGTATTGAATGCCATGTAAAGAGAATCCTTTTCATGCACAAACAGTATCTTCTCAGTATTTCAGAAAATAGGTTAACTTAGACCTGAAAGTCCTTATTCTGTACAAAAATATTTTAAAAGCTCATTAGATGACAATTAGAGGTTTCAGCAGTCTGATTTAAACAAATCAAGTTGGTATCTTACCAGGTGCTGAGTAGAATCATATAGGGTTCTTTGGCTTGTCCCCATAGGAAAACCCTTTTTGGTTACAGCTGGAACCTTTTAAAAAGGTTCCACCTGGAGCCCTTTTAGAAGGTTCTACCTAGAACCCAACAGAAAGAGTTATACCTAGAACCATATGTGAAAGGTTCCACCCAGAAAACCCTATGAGAAGTTCCACAGAGAACTCATCTATGGTGTAATGGTTTCCCCCAGAACCCTCACTAGGGGTTCTTTCCAGAACCTTTTCACTCTCTAAGGGTTTCATTTCAAACTCACCTAGAGAGTTCCACCAAGAACCCTATTATATTTCAAGGGTTTCACCCAGAACCCTCTTGTCTTCTGAGGGTTCGATCAAGAACCACATTGTATTCTACAGATCAGGCAAAAAGTTACTGAATCCCATATATTTTATATTGTTGTCATCCAACATTTTAACAGTCTAGGTTACAATTACCAATTTTTACAATTTTGACATTGAGAAAACATTCAAACAATTTTGAACGAGAAAAAAATGTATTTAAAAATCTTGGAAAAATGATGCATAAGGAGGGGAGACTCTCTGAGGATAAACCAACAA
This sequence comes from Thunnus albacares, assembly GCF_914725855.1. Lineage (NCBI taxonomy): Eukaryota > Metazoa > Chordata > Actinopteri > Scombriformes > Scombridae > Thunnus > Thunnus albacares. The sequence continues at coordinate 19,487,901 of NC_058108.1, read as the reverse complement.
ATCAGGAGAGGCTGTGTAGGTCCCGGCGGGGACAGGTCAAAAGTGAGCATAGGACCAGTGGAATCAGCAACATGACAAAGAGGACACAAACAAGCCAGGCACATCAGGCTGTCCTCAGCAGGTGAATTCATGTAATCTCCAGCAATAGTGACATAGCAGAGAGGGAAGAGAAAAAAAGACAGTTAGTAGCATCAAGCCAAGGTATACTTACTACACCAGATGAAGCAATAGGCCATCTACAAACAACAGAGTAATGCATGGTCCAATGAGAGCAATCAGAGTATGGGCACATAATAATCGTAATAGCAGAACAGATTGAATAAGCCTGTCCTCCAACTCCTTTACTAAAAACCTTAACTGGCACACAAGGTGAAAGTGAGGGAACCCCACAAAGTTTTCACATTAATATATTTAAAACAGTCCACCTGTCACCATAAAAGTCCTTAGTTGGAATCAAGCTTGCTGAAATAAGATATCAGATTTAGCTTACCTTGATTCAGGTGATCATAAAATGTGTGAACAGTAATCACTATTGATATGTCACACCTGTTTTGTAGAGAAGGGCAGACCATGTGGTGCAATCCATAGGGAAGACATAGGGAAACCAGCTCTCAGCTCCCACATACTAACCCTGGCAGGGCAGCCAGCTCCCAGGCCCCACATACTAAACCCCAGCCTTTCCACTGGGAGACTGAGGTTCAATTCTCAGCTCCAACACCCCTCCACTCTGTAGCCCTCCATCCCCCCCAGCCCTCCCACCATCCATAATAAAGGAAAAATAGATAAGGAGGGTCAACTGCTCACTCTCCTAGGAGAAAATAAAGGGCAATTTAATTAGGGCAATTGCCAGAGGTTGTAATCACGGTGGTCAAAACAAAACTGACATGGTGGCTCAGTGGGTAAGAGTACAGCAGTGCTATTTTGAAGAATGCGGGTTTAAGACATGATCTTCCCACCAGAGAGCACATCATGTAGCTACATTATATATATGCACTGTATTCTTACATTCTCACTCCTTATAAAAGCACCAGTTAAGTGTTGTTCATCATGAATTAGAAATTATTAAAAAAATAAAAATAAAAAAAATAAAAAAAGTCTTCAAAAGACAAATGCCTCACAACCCAACCCTCGTCTCTATGGTCTCTCCACAGCCTACAACACCTATACACGGTGTATCTCACATTAGAGGGACTAACCAATTAACATAGTGTCTGTTCAATACAGGTACGCAATTAACTATTGTATGGCATGAAATGATGGTAAAGAAAGATTATGGCAGAACACAAGTAAACTGAATTGATCCAGATACATGTACATTTAAAAATACTATGTGAAATATGGGTAAACATTTGAATGTTTTAGGGTGAGGATCTTCTAATACCCATGCTTTCAGCAATCCTTGAAGAACTCTTTCTTCCAAAAAGGGTTTTTCAAAAGCAAATGGTTCTGGGTAGAATCTCAGCCCTTCAAGAAGAACCCTTTTGGAACCCTTACTTGTAAGAGTGTAAGTATGGAGGAGGAAAGATCACAGCAAGCAAAAACAGTTTCAATGTAAATGAACACCTGACTATTGTTTTAAGACGGGCTTCAAAAATTGTGAACCTGTCGTTCACTACACTGAGAAACATTGATTGTTCTTACTGTTGCATGCTGGGAAATCTTGAGGAGAGGCATAATGTCATTTATAAAAAATAACCTGAGTTGATGTTTTTGACATTCAATCTTTTGTCAGAATGTGACTTTTTCCGACACCACATTGCTGAATATCTCTTATATTTTATAATATTTTATATCAAATGATCAGATACAGTAACCTTATCCTTTTTTTCATCTCCCACACATTTTTTGACGAAATGTGTTCCTCATTTGCATTCGGGTGTGGGAACACGCTTGTAGATATTACTTTAAAGTTTTGGTTTGCTGTATGCTGCCCTTGGTGCTTACTAACTCCACCTGCAAACCAGATAATCCACATTCCCCAAGAGACGCATGTGGACTCAGTTTTTGTGACTCATTAGTCACTAGTTGGCAGATAACAGCGTTTTCTACTGTGCCCAGTTAGTGTCCATCCACTGTCAGAGGTATAGCAAGTCTCAAGATGGAATAATGAGCACTGTCTGTCATTTCATCATTTAACAATTGAAATGTGATCCAAAGCATGATTAGAGCTGTGATAATAGTGTACATTTTCACAGAATCCAGGTTACTATGATATAGTAGCAGAAGACATGTCTGTGTGGCATGTTCCCAACAACTTCCCACTGGAGCACTGGAAGCTGGCAGCCATCCTCCGCTACCACACTGGCAACCACTTCCTCCGTCTGTACGGGGGGAACCTCTTGCAGCTCTTCAAGGTGACTTAGTCAGTAAGGAAGTAATTGTAAAGTAGTTAGACTACAGGAACTTCTAGCTCTTTATAACATGCTTTTCCTTTAGCAATATCCAGTGAGATACAACGTTGGCTCGTGCAGCGCCAGAGGACCAGCTGTTCGCATTGTGTATGACCATGGAGACACAGAGTCCACCAGCAACTTATATGGACCCAATTCAAGAAGTAAGAAGCTTATTTTTAAAGAAGAAGCTGTTTCACCATCATTATTGTGTATCAATCATTGTTACTTGTATTTATGGAAGAAAACATCTTTTTGAATGATATAAAAAAGTGATTAAGTAGAATTAGGGAACACAAATTGCATTTCAAATCATCTCTCTGCTGTCCACCAGCTGACATGTTTGTTAGATATCTTAGTGGATGGTTTTCAGAGGCAGCAGAAGTGAACTAAAATTGAAATTGGGGGGCCTAAAGAAAGACAACATTTGTAATACTTTGCAACCATTAATATGTAATTACATTTTCCAACAATTCATCACATTAATAGTATTTCTCAAAGGAATAGTTTTGGAAAACATGTTTGCTTTCTTGCTGAGAATGAGATGAGCAGGTTGATACCACCAGTAGGAAGCGATTAGCTTAGCTTAGCATAAAGACTTGAAACAGGGGGAAACAGCTAGCCTAGCTCTCTCCAAAGTTAAAATATAATCTCCTTAATTAAAACTTGATATCTATTTTGTTTAATTGGTACAAAGAGAAATGTAAAAACAACAATTTGTGGTTTAAAGGGGAGTTATGTGCTCAGCGCAATGAGCAGTAAATCTGTTCCTTTTTAAAATAAATATATCTTGGTTGACTGTGAACCTTGAATTATAAAATTGTTAAGCAGCTAAAACAAGTTAATAACTGCCAGTTGTCAAAATATCAGAAATGGATTCTGTGTTTAGCAAAGTAGCCTATTAAATTGTTTCTTTTCTGTTTTTTATGAAAGGTGAGTTTGAAGCTGGTTTCATCACATTCAGAGCAATAAACAATGAACGTGCAGCCATGGCTATCTGCTCCGGAGTTAAGCCAACTGGATGCAACACTGAACATGTGGGTCTGAATCCATCATTGCTCTTCTGCATTATATAATATATGTGCAATGCTATACAGTGCATCCATACTCTGTGGTTCTTTCTCCAGTACTGTATAGGAGGAGGTGGATACTTTCCTGAAGGGGCCCCTAATCAGTGTGGGGACTTCCCATCATTTGACTGGGACAGACCGAGAGGAGGCTGGAGCGCTTCCAAAGAGATGACTGAGGCGGCTGTTTTACTGTTCTACCGCTGATGGCAAAACTGCATCATATTCATCTGACAATTACATTTTTAACATGGATAGGAGAGTCTGTGTATGTTGTAGCATATACATATATACATACATATGCATATACAAACAAAACAGACCTGCTATTGCAGAGTGTACTTTGAAATGAAGCCACACACCAGCAAATGGCATTATTGAACTTCATATTAAAAATATAAATAAAATTTTGCTTGTTAGAAGATTTTGAGAGCCGATGGTTATGTTGGTCTGATGGTCCACCACTTCAACAAGTCGTCCAAATTAAACATAAAATACATCATTGTCATAACTGGACTGCAGAACATCACATATAAGCTTTTTCTGATCTGAAGACCCTATGAAGAAGAAAAAATAATTTGTCTGTCACTTTTGTTAAATACAATCAGATAAGGTTGGTTTGGTTTGGCCACAATTATCTTGGTCATGGTTTAAAAAATTTAACCAATTCTGACTGTTGGTAAGAAACAGGAAATGAGATCTCGTCATTTTGTTGACCCGTCCATCCACCCTGACCTTGTTCCTCTGCTGAGTTTGTGGCTCTATAACAATGATTTTCCCCTGAGTGTATGTGGAGTCTGTCCTCTTTCCAGGTATCCATGATGATCGAGGTCATGTGGCTCAGGTCCTATCTGATTTTGGCAGTACCTGGAAGTTGCTTAGTGTCCTGCCAATCAGATTCTCCATATATCAATCTATCATTATCGAGCTATCTATAAATCCTGTTTCTCCATTCTGTATTTGTCTAATTTTGCTTTCTAGGTCTATTCTGTACACACAGTATCTATTGCATGTCTGTCCATCCTGTGAAAGAAATCCCTCCTCTGTTGCTCTTCCTGAGATTTCTTCCATTTCTCCCTTTTATATGTTTTCATCAAAAACTGTTATTTCTGGGCATTTGCAGAAATGAGTGATGCTGTTTCTTTGGAGGGGACCATCTCAACACAGTCCAGACTGAAATATAAAGAATATAATTATTGGATGGATTACTAGCAAGTATTTACAGCAGCAGGATTCTGTATGTGGGATTGACTGAAAATTAACTACAATGCCCATGTTTACTGTAATGAAGAAACTTGTCAGCTAGTGCAACAATGGGCCTTAGTGATGTGTTTTTAATAGTTTTGGACAACAATTGCGGTCTAATCCATTGTTGGTTTTCTTTTCATGGGATTCATTGACAATAAGAAAATTATAGAATTTCACCAAACTTATCCTTTAATATAGCTTGACTGGACAAAAACTGGTCTTACACTTATGTGCATGCTCAAAAATTGAGAGGAGCATATGGGATCAGCAATAAAAATGTCAGATACAAAAGAAAATGTTCAACTAGAGAGAGAGAAGGTATGAAAACAGGTAAATGTGAGGATGAAGACAGATATTGAACAGTCCCTGCTGTATTCTTCATTTTATCCACAATATCTTTAAAGTCCCCCTGCACTCAGAAATGCGTTTTGCCGATTGTTACTCCAGTTGAATGTTTGAGCTTCACGGTGCAGAATGATGAATGTGCAGACTTAAAACATATCTGAAAAGGGGGGGAATATAAAGCACAATGCACGTGTGTAGAGGTGGGGGACATATTTATCTGTTACACAAGGCGCCCCTGTACAGTAGGAGCAGGAAGTTCTATATAACATACAGATCAGGATCCAAGTCTACGGTACAAAAACTTAGCAGCAACATGTTAACATCGGAGACCAGGGGGCTAACAAAGTAGTTTCATTTAGAGAAAGTCACAGTATTCTTTAAGCATAAATTTGTTAAAAAGGTATAAACGGTTCTAAGGATCCTCTAGAGTCAATGCTACTCACAAGATCTGTGTGTGAAAGACATATGTAGGGAAATTATCTATACATTTATACTTTATTATAAAGACCTTCTGGTAATGGCACAGTACAAACTCTCAGGAAATGTAACAAAAATACACAATGTCTTCACGTCACATTTGCAGATTAAAATGTAACTAAGGTCTCTGGCAAGATCAATAGTTTCAAAAAAACAACTTCTCTTCAACCAAAATAAAGGACACCATTTTTTTAGTTCAGCTATCTTGACAGATTATGTCAAAAATACATACATACAAACATACAACATACAAAAATAAGGACAAATATAAATTAATATATATTAAAAGATTCAGATTGATACATGGGGGATCTACTGAATAAGTACAAGTATTTATGATACAAGGTTTCTCCTATAAATCACACGACTCACAGACAGGAAGCAGGAAGTTTACAGGAAGAGGTCAGCCATTAGTGACCGGTTAGTCCTCCAGGGAAGAGACAGTGGCACACCACTGGAGTCATCATGACCAACAAAAAGAAGTAGAATACAATAGTAGATTTTTTTTTTTTTAAATTTTCATGTCTGGTCATTTTCATGATCCATCCCTCATGGGACTATTGAGACACATTAACCTGCAACAAACCAAACATTCTGGCATGTTATCTACCATCATCTAACAGCACAATACATACATATCAGCCAAACATAAACATAAACATAAGCATCATCAAACTTACAATATAAACCTCCCACAAATAATGCTCCTGGATCCAGTACATAAACCATTTAAATCACTAATATAGATGTAAGGAAAAAGTCATCCCTTGTGTTTGTTTTTTTGTGTTTTTCTCCACTTAAAAAATAAGTCTCTTTTCATACAACAATACAATTCAACATCCCCACCAAGGAACCATCAATCATCAGTCCAGCACTGACAAGGAAAGAAACTCTTTTTTTTGTTAGTTGTTTCAGTGTTTTTTGAAAAAACAAGGTTGGTGGGGGGAGGACCTGGAGGGTGGAGGGTTTTCTCAGGAGGACCTTGGACAAGGGGATACAGGGATCAAGTGAGACAGGCAGGAACACAAATTTATCTGGAGAGGAGAAAATCTGCTGAGGGTACTGTTTCTTTTTTCTTTTTTTTAAATGAGGAACACTTTCTGCAAAGGAGGAGCCGTCAGTGCACTGGAAGATGTATTTCCAGCGTTTGCTGCTGTTATGCCAACAATGACGGTAAAGCACACCCTCTTGTGTAATACTGCATAATTACACTCTGCAATAGCAAGTCTGTTTTGTGTGTATATGCAAGGCTACAATAGACAAACACTTTCTTATCCATGTTAAAAATGTAATTGTCAGATGAATATGATGTAGTTTTGCCATCAGCGGTAGAACAGTAAAACAGCCGCCTCAGTCATCTCTTTGGAAGCACTCCAGCCTTGCTCCATTCCCAGTCTGTCCCAGTCAAATGCTGGGAAGTCCCCACACTGATGAGGGGGGTGTTCAGCGAAGTATCCACCTCCTCCTATACAGTACTGGAGACAGAAAGAACATGAATGTACTGTATAGCATTGCATATACACTATTTAATGTAGAAGAGCAATGATGGATTCAGACCCACAGTTTCAGTGTTGCATCCAGTAGTTGGCTTAACTCCAGAGCAGATAGCCATGGCTGCACGTTCATAATTTATTGCTCTGAATGTGATGAAACCAGCTTCAAACTCCCCTTTCATAAAAAACAGAAAAGAAGCAGTGAATTTAAAAAGCTACTTTCCTAAACACAGAATTCATTTCTGATATTTCAACAACTGTCAGTTAGGGGTGCAACAGATTGCAAAACTCACGGTTCAGATCAGATCATTTTTCAGATCGGCAAAGACAAAATAAAAAGGTTGAGACAAATATAATTTTGCTTTCCATTTATTCTGCTACTTAGCTATTTAACAATCTTATAATTCAAAGTTCACTGTCTCCCAACATTTACTGGTATTAAAAAGGAATAGATTTACTGTTCACTGCTCCAAGCACATAACTCCCCCTTAAACCACAAATTGTTAGTTTTACATTTCTCTTTGTACCAATTAAACAAAACATATATCGAGTTTTAATATGGGAGCTTATATTTTAACTTTGGTGAGAGCTAGGCTAGCTGTTTCCCCCTGTTTCAAGTCTTTATGCTAAGCTAAGCTAATTGCTTCCTGTCTACAGCCATTTACTCTGATACTGGTGGTATCAACCTTCTCATCTCACTCTCAGCAAGAAAGCAAACATGTTTTCCAAAACTATTCCTTTGAGAAATACTATTAATGTAATAAATTGTTGGAAGATGTAATTACATATTATAGTTTCCAAAGTTTTATAAATGTTGTGTTACTTTAAGCCCCCTGATATCAACTGATATTATTTAAACTTCTCTGTGTCTCGAGAATTCATATCTGCTGCTTCTGAAAGCCATCCACTGAAATATCTAACAAAAATGTCAGAGATGATTTGAAATGCAATTTGTGTTCCCTAATCCCACTTACTAACCTTTTTACATTATTCGAAAAGATATTTTCTTCCATAAATACAAGTAACAATGATTGATATACAATAATGATGGTGAAACAGCTTCTTCTTTATAAATGAGCTTCTTACTTCTTGGATTGGGTCCATATAAGTTGCTGGTGGACTCTGTGTCTCCATGGTCATACACAATGGGAACAGCTGGTCCTCTGTCGCTGCACGAGCCAACGTTGTATCTCACTGGATATTGCTGAAGGAAAAGCATGTTATAAAGAGCTAGAAGTTCCTGTAGTCTAAATACTTTACAATCACTTCCTTACTGACTAAGTTACCTTGAAGAGCTGCAAGAGGTTCCCCCCATACAGACGGAGGAAGTGGTTGTCAGTGTGGTAGCGGAGGATGGCTGCCAGCTTCCAGTGCTCCAGTGGGAAGTTGTTGGGAACATGCCACACAGACATGTCTTCTGCTACTATATCATAGTAACCTGGATTCTGTAAAAATGTACACTATTATCACAGCTCTAATCATGCTTTGGATCACATTTCAATTGTTAAATGATGAAATGACAGACAGTGCTCATTATTCCATCTTGAGACTTGCTATACCTCTGACAGTGGATGGACACTAACTGGGCACAGTAGAAAACACTGTTATCTGCCAACTAGTGACTAATGAGTCACAAAAACTGAGTCCACATGTGTCTCTTGGGGAATGTAGATTATCTGATTTTTTAGGGGTGGTGTTAGTAAGCACCAAGGGCAGCATACAGCAAACCGAAACTTTAAGTAATCTACAAGCCTGTTCCCACACCTGAATCCAAGTGAAGAATACATTTAATGAAAAAAATGTGTTGCAGATGGAAAAAAGGATAAGGTTACTGTATCTGATCATTTGATATAAAATATTATAAAATATGAAATATTCAGCGATGTGGTGTCAGAAAAAGTCACATTGTGACAAAAGATTGTACATCAAAAACATCTTGACTCTCTTTTATAAATGACATTATGCCCCTCCTCATGCAGCATTTCTGTACCGGCACCTTAAAATCATCTGAAGTGGCACCCTCTGCTGTTCCAAAGGTGTTTCTGTTGGACCAGTTCCCATCTCCATCTGGCACATCAGCATTGTTTCCCTGCTGGCTGGACCAGCGGTCGCCCACTGTGCATTTTCCATAAACGCTGTTCTCATGGACGCTCGCCACCAGTGTCCAGCCGCCACCCGCAGTAGTCAAGTCACAGAAAGTCTGATAGACCATGCCATTAGCAGTGGTCAGGTAGTACAACCCATCTGAAAATATTAGATAATATTAAATATAATATAAAAAAATACCCACCTTTGTTGTGTGATTGCTGAAAGCACACATTGTTCTTCGCATTCTTTCTTCTTTTTATTATTCCACATTCCATACGTTTTTTGGCCCTTTTCAACTGCTTCATATTTTGTGCTATAAAAACCATTCAACTGTCAATCTGCGCAGCTCATTCAGCAGATGTGTGCTTGTATTTTTCTGAAATGTAACATGTTTCAGCGATTTTATATAATTTTTTAAAACATTAAAATTTATAATGGCTCTATCTATCTATGGGAGGAAAAGTCCAACTGAGTTGGAGTCTTTGTCACTTTGACACTCAACTGCTCGAACGTCCCCTATCCTACAGACGCCATTCGAACTATAAAATGTTCACAAATCTCTTTAAGCCAAAAGTCAGGGGTTTTACAGACGTTGTCAGGTCTCACCAGTGTGTCATGATCAAGCACAGTGGAGAGCACAGATCATTTTAGACCAGAAAGAAATATCTAACAGGTCTCACCCCCACAGTTTTAACTCCTCAAGCACATATCTTGCCTCAATATGTTACCACAAGACTCCTCTCTCTCAAAATGTAAGTACATTTCACATAGGACTTATAGTTTTTGAGATCTGAACCTTAATTGATAGAGAGTCCCTGTCATGTTCTCATTGACTGCAATACAGTCTGCGGGCTGTGTATGTCCTCTCACTCCAGTTTTTTAAACTTACAGATTCTCTCTTCCTTCAAACACTTTTTACACATATCATTCATTCTCATGGTAAGCTAGTCTTGCTTTCATGAATGATGTACAAATCTCTGGGCTCAAAGCTATAGTTTGAGACAAAACGCACATTGATATGCTTGTTAAATACATCTCTTTCTGTCATTAAAAGCATGTCCGAGTAGTCCAGTGGTTTAAGATCACATTAGAGTTCCTTTGAGAGCCAAAGACTGAGAGTTCGAACCCTGCTTGGGGCAGAACTCAGTAGAGTTGAAGGTGAAAAACTGCAGGTGTCCTCAATCTGCTTATTGAGACTATAACTGATAAATTTCATGCAACTGAAAGACTAAATACCAAAATCTGAGTAGGTTTTGTTGAGTTATGTGTTAGCTCAGTGCATAGTTTGCTTGACTTATACACATGAGGGTATGGGTTCAATTCCACCTGTGGCTGATTTTACTATTGGTTGATTTTTCAATAGAATTCAGCTTCCAGTAATGCAATCTAAATCAGCAATCACGTGCAATTTCTACAGAAATTGCATTTTCTAGTTTTGATTTATTATTCATCTGCTGGTGAGTTGTATGATAAAATATTTGTTCAGAACATGTGTTTGAGAGGACTGCAACACATTTAATTTATTAAACTGTAATTACATGTTTAATTCTCCATTGCATTAGAAGTCTATTTAATTTCAAAGTACTGCATGAACATCTCCTGCAGGTAAAGCCTGCTTACCTTCCTTTTCATTATATTTGTCCCTAATCTCTTTACAGCTCCTCGCAACATAACTGGATCTGCTCCACAGTTCCCCCAAATATTCAGAGTCTGTCTTGGTGAGGTTCTGGGTTGTCTTGACATCTCTGATGGTGTTTATGTGGGTGAGCTCCTCATTTACTGAAAATAAAGTTAGATAGCAGTTATGTACTGTTGGAAAGAACAGTGAACTAGCATATGTAGGAAATATCTTGTGTGTATGTGTTCGATTTTACCTGGTGCTGCAAAGGATGCATGCTCCACTGACACCAAAACCACCAACAGCAACATAATATGATATAACATGTCTGTGAGAAAAAACAGAATACATATATTTAAACATTAAAGAACCATATTTGTACCTGTTACTACAGACTAGAGTATGTTATTCAATTGTAGGAAATCCTCCTCCAGCATCAGACTTCCTTTGTCTTTTCAGCTAGCTCTTTAATTCAGCACAGAGGTCAGACTTACCGCTGCAATCTTAGGTTGAAGTCTGAGAGAGCGTTGCTTGATCTTTTATACTTTATGGATAGAGAGTATACCACAGCTGGTGGCTCTTTATTAGTGATTTATTAACATGTACAACTGCAGGTGACTGGCTAACTTGTTGTTGAGGCATTTTAAGATAAGAAGTTCCCATTACATTCTTGTATTATCTGTTTTTGAAGAAGGAGCAGCTGCTAAATGATCCACCAACACCAAAACCACCATCAGCAAAACTATATAACATCCCTGTGACATTAAAGATGCTTTATATTATCCCATAAACACCTGATACAACACTAATAAGTAAATAGTAAGTTGTTATAGCACAATCTGTCAGAATATGAATTTAACACCTCTGCCTGAAGGGGATTTTAAATTTGGAAAACTGCTTAGAAAACAAATGGTAATATTTTTGTGTTTTCCTTCACTTTTGTTGTATTTACTTCCTCACATTGATGTTGCTCATAATGAATCAGGTCTCTGCGGCAAAGAAAGAAGAAAGATGTTACTTATTTTGTCTCTGGTGGTTTTGATGGGGGATAACACATCACTGTATGCTCTATAAATCAGAGGGTGAACAATTTACAGTTTTAAAGTATAAAAGGGCTGTGTTTACTGTGCCATTGGTGTTCAAGTTTCTTTTGATTTCCTGTGTTACACAACTGTGTATCAAAAAAGAAATCAGGTTTCAAATATATATCCAATAAAAGAATCAGAAAAAAATGTTTGGAAAACAATATTAATATCAGAATCAGACTCAAGAGGAGACAGAGTCTGAATTCTTGGTTTAAATCAGAAGCTAAATTGCTTAAACCAAATTAGAATTGGAGAATTATGAATTATTTAAATATCAATAATTCATAGTTATCCTGCATCCAGCCCCTCTCTGTTTTTCATTATAACTGTATTTATGTACAGTACATATGTTTGTTCTTGCTGTCTGTCCTCATTAGCTGTTGTTGTTGTGAACAATAAAGTTCCTGACTAAACAACTAAATATATAAACTGTTCAGAAAGATGTTTGGTGGCACAATTCTTCTCACTTAACTGCACTACTGGTAAGTCTCAAATGAAACATGGTCGGTGGAAACCTGATTAAAGGTAATGTACTGCAAAATAACCAGCATTTAATATATGAATGTTTTTATTTTTGCTTTAGACATGCTTTAGACCTTTTTACATACAGCAAATGTCTGATAAGCATCAAAACATCTGAAACAAAAGCCAGAGATTTACAGATCTTATCAAATGGTTCATCAATGAGAAACATCAATTCAGTTAAGAATATCTGCAGGTTTATCATCAATATGATATGATATTAGATCTACGGCACACTGAGAGAAGCAGATTTTGCAGATATATAATGACAATAGTGACAATGCATTTTCTGGATCACAACTGTATTAAGTGCGATGAAAACAAAGGGCCACATGCACAGTTTTTGCAGTGTAAGGAGCAGTTAATAATTCCACTGGATTTCAGTCTTTTTCCAAATTTAACAATTAATATGTCTAAACAAAACACTGTCAGCATGTAGCTGCAGCCAAGACATTATATATTATTTTCTGTATCAATAATCACACACCTGTAAAACTCCTAATATTCAAACCTTGTCATATATATTTCACAAAAATATATATTTCACAATACAGTACAAAACAGTGGGTTGTAATGTCTTAAAAGCAACATTCTCTGGGTCCAAAAAGTTGGATCCAAATCATGACAATGCAAGTTTTGTTCCTAGTTCCTAGATAGACACATCGCCTCCTATATTTAAAAATACTGAATAAAGTGTGAAATGAAACTGAATTTGTTTTTCTTTCTTATGGAAATTTGTGAATCCAAAGAAAATTCAAGATCCATGTTAATAACAGCAAGAAAATGAAGATGAACATAAAAAATGGATAGTTTGTGAACAATTTTGTACAAGTGTTGATGGCAACATAATATCTGCAAGTGCCATTTCTAGTCAATGAAGCAGCAGAGCAAATATTCAGCAGTTTTACTTCTTACTACACTCTCTACTAAAAGCTATAATCAATGTGCTCTCAAAAGGTAACACCTGGGCAAGATCAACATTTTGAAAACAAGCTCTCACCTCAATAATACTGCAAACTGTAACCCTGTGATGTAAATTCTGTCCTAGTTTGAAGGACATCCAGTCTGTAGGATATTTTCTCAACTGACAAGTGTGGATGAGACAGTAAATCTATAGCTGTCCTTTCTGGTCATGTGAGCAAAGTTTACATTTTGAGCCACCTAACCTCTTGAAGTGCCTGTAGTCATTAATCATCAACTACAACGGTCGGACAGTAGGGTTATTTTGACTGTTGCCAAATTTAGGACTTTCCGTGGCAGAGTACTCTTATAATGAGTCAATATTCATGGCAAATCTTGCTGTTTAACTGAGAAACTTCAATTTATGCAGGCTGCACTGGCACATTCTTTATCACTCTTGTTTATTTTATAACAACCTGATTTTTATTTCTAATAAATGTCTCACTTATATACACAAATACATGTTTTGTGTTATTTCACTGAACTCAGTGAATGCAGTGTCTGATTCCTGCCACACTGTACTCTTAAAGTTATCATTTTCTGGCCAGTTCAAACCATGTGTGTGCTGGTGTGTGTGTGTGTGTGAGATCTATTTTTAGATGAGCTCACAGCTGCACCGACGACTCATCTCCTCTGGAAATATTCAGTTTTTATTAAGGATTGTGATAAAAAATTTCTCACTTAAATCCTCAAGTGCTTCTGATCTCTTTTATTCATAGTTTATGGTTCACTTTCTCTCCCTCCTGCCCCTCCTTTCCTTTTTTCACTTTCTCAGTCTTGTCTGGTTTGCTCGTCTTATCTGACCTAATTCATTTTTCTGCCGGAAACATTCAGATTCATTGACTTGAATTTGCAAACTCATAAATAAAACACATGCAGACACACAGTGTTCAGTTCTCGGACTAGCTCTGAGCATTCATAAACATAAAGGATGTAAAGGATTGAATAATTTATATGAGAGTTTTGTGCTTATAGACAATTGTAAGCCAGGACTAAACCTGTGTAGATGTGTTCTTCATATAACTGTAATAATGCTGAGACCAAGAGCCTCTCCCTCTGGAGTACCAGGATTATTGTAGGAAACAATGCAACGACCTGATCCGATGTCCTCAAAAGGACCAAAGGGGATTATAAGGTCTTTTGGACAGAAAGACTTCACAAACTGGATCAGAGGAGAAAAGGCAGTTTGTGTGAGATCAAAGTAAATCCATCAGTTAATATCTATAAAATATACATTTACAATGATGTCTATGTTTTTTCTTGTGGAAAACATCTTTTATATTTGTTCAGTCAGATTATGGTCACAAATTGTTTATGGTATAGGAAAGAAGAGAAAACATTGTGCTGCAAACATTTTTAATCATTATTTGGACCTCTCTTCTAATTTTAAGGAGTCACAAGTCAAAAACAATCAACAAAAAAAGGAAATTAAAAGAGAAATATCTAATCCATTTTCTTTGTTTTTCCCTTGTGTTATATTGGATAGTTTTACCTGTTCAGGCCTCTAAAAAGTCATTCAAAACTGGAACAAAAAGATAAAATCTTCAGTTCCAAGTCTTTAGTCAAACTGCTCACATCTCATCAAGTTACAACATGTGATGAGGGGTTGCAACACGCCTTTGCTTCAATTTAAAGGGTCACATACCAAAACGGTTGCTGTTGTGTAAAATACCTATAATGTACACACAAGACACATAAAGATGGAACATAGTTTACTTTCTGCAGTGATTGGCCCTCTGTGAGACTGTCCTCCCAAGAGAAACAACAGCATCATATATTTGTGAAAATATAATTACATTTACTGGATAAGAACATCTAGCAACCATGTGAATAGATGGTAGTCAGTCAGGAGCAAACATGGGTGTAGTGTGACATTGTTTTAAAGCTGATTGGTGTATGGATGAGTAGACAAAGAGTTGTCACTGGAGGAGACGGCTGTTCATTTCCTGTCTTCTCTTTCTCTAACACTTACCAACCTTAACCACAGTGGTGTCAGACCAGAAAGCAGACATATGAATCATTTTTGCACCTGTGTTTTTTAACATTTTTGAAAGGCACTGACCAACAACGTTGCCCTATTGATTAGGGTGTCATATCAACAAACTCTTGTACTGTACACTATATGGGTCATCTTAAAAGGAAATAATATATATTTCTTTGCCTTCTAAATTTATTATCGGCTTGTTCTGTCATTCACATGTACAGTATGAATAGGCTGTCAGCTAAACATTTTTTCTGTCTTTGTGGTATTCTGCTCTGTTCGTATTGTCTTGTTGAAATGGGAAAATTGTATACATAAAGTGTTTTTACGTGTAACATACACATTCTGGCTGTCCTATAGGCTGATTTTCCATTATACTTATGTTAAAACTAATCAAATATTGGAGTTTATGGTGAGTAAACTATCATGCTTTTCTTGAAAGTCCATGTAGGATGCAGCCTCTCAGCAGTAGTGACCTTAGTTTAGATGAGGTCCTTCACCTGAAGCACAAAAATCGATTAACAGCTCCTCCTGAAATATTCTGTCTCTCTCTTGTTTTCTCTTGCTCTGTCCCGCCTGCAGCCTCGAGGGCTCCATTAACTCTCACACATTCAACGTTGACAATTGTGGCCCATTTAAAGTTTCCTCATGTGAACACAACTACCCTGAGAGACACTTTAATGCAGTGAGCTCCTTCTGGGTGGCATGAGAATGAAATGGAGAGAGGATGAAATAAGAAGTGTTTAGTCAGTCAGTATTAATAGATATAATCACTTTATCATCCCTCAATTCTCTCTGAACTTCACTCAGCCAGGCCAGTAATGACTTTTCTCACTCACTAACATATACGTGCAACCTGTGTTAATGGGAGACACATTATTAAATATGTATTTGACTTTTGTTTTATTAATCCTCTTTGGTATGGTGACTATTCTTACATACAGTTGGAGACGCCTACAGATGATGGATGTTCTGTATATGGTAGGCTACAAACCCATCACACAGCCACTGCCATTAGGCTGCACACACATCTGGAAACAATTATACAGTATACATCTGCTGTGTTTTGTCACCCTCCATAATCAGAAGGAACACAGACACAAAAATATTATAACTGGTGTCTAATCGAGGAAATTAGGATTGCACTGCTCAGTAATACCGTATGTAGTGTAATATAAAGGAATAGTTCAACATCTTGGCAAATACATTTATTTGCTTTCTTGCTGAGGGTTAGAAGAGACAATCAATAGCACTCATGTCTCTACAGTAAATATGACGCTGGAGTCAGCAGCCAGTTTGCTTAGCTTAGCAAAAAGGCAAGGGGAAGCAGCTAGCGTAGCTCTGTCCAAATGTAACAAAATCCACCTAGCAGCAGCTCTGAAGCTCACTAATTACTATGTTATATCTTACTTGTTTCATATGTACAAAAACCAAAATGTAAAACCAACAATAGGGGCGTTGGATCAGATATTGTCGTCTATGTGTCATTCTGGACTGTGTGAACCAACGACAATTTATGTTGGAGGACACGTTGTTTAATGTGTTAAAGTGATTAACAGTGATTAAAGGTGAGCTTTAAAGTGGAATCATGGTTCTCCCCACTGCACATAGGCAAACTCCCATGGGAGGTGTGCACGTCCACCTATGGTTACCCACAACACCCTTCTCTCTCTGGATCAGAGACATTTACATGTATCTTCAGAGAACCATAAATCCAGCTTTAGAGGTGCTGGTAGGCAGATTTTTTTGCCTTTGGACAGAATCAGGGTAGCTGTTTCCTCTGTTTCCAGTCTTTGTGCTACACTGAGCTAAGAGGCCGCTATGTAGCTTCAAATATTACATACAGAAATTGGGGTGTTATTGATCTTCTTATCTGACTGTGGACAAGAAAACAAATAAGCGCATTCACCAAAATGTTGAACTGTTTCTTTTAAGGGGACATAACATGCTTTTTGTGATTTTCTGTCATTTATATACTGTTATAATGTCCAATATCTCTGTTAAATACATGCAGTCAAAGTTCCAAAAGCTGAGGCGAACGTATGTAAAAAAGCTGTCTTCAAGTGAAAAGCCAGGGCTACGAAGTAACATCAGATCATTTGTGCCCACAAACGCTCGTCCATTCTGTAGCCTTCGTTGCTAATGTTGTTGCTAAGCTTGTTTCATTTTGGATCTGATTTGTGCTTGAACATGTAATTTAGAAGTTAATATTTTGAGTAAAGAATGAGACAAAGGAGCCAAATCTGACTACTACTGTTTGTTGACATAGCCTCCCGAGCTGTTGGAAAGCTGTCCCACTTCTGGGAGCTAACTAAACAGAACAGAGTGGGCTCATCAGGAGGGGGGCCTTAAAGAGACAGAAGCTAAAGCGGCCTGTTTCAGACAGAGGCTGAACTAAGGGCTGCATAAAGGGCCAGTATAAGATAAATCAGTGTTTTTTTTAACTGTAAATCATGCAAAAATATACCAGTAAAGCCCCAGAATATAAATATAGACATGGAAATGTGCATGTTAGATCCCCTTTAAATGTTATAATAGTAATGTAATCACATCCACCAACAAAATATCTGAGTAATTCAGGATGGAAACACAACGTGCTCTTGTTGGCTCCATTGAGGCTATAGCGGCTCCTTGAGGTTATAACACAAACTTTCATATTTAACACCAACAAGGAAGTCTCATCAAACAAAAATGAACAGATGTTAATCTGTAGAAACTTTATCACAGCACAGGATGTAAGACTGCACATCTTCAACTATACATTTGTAGTCGCTGATCCTGCATCAGCCTTACTCAATAGACAATAATCCCTCTTGTGTTTTTGCAGGTTGTCACTGTAAAAGCTTCTGTGTTCTCACTAGTCAGGTCGTCTTTCACAGGAACAACCTTTACAAATTATTCATATTTGTTTCTTTCAGGAGATAGAGGGGGGAAACAGAGTGAACAGTGCATCCGCCAAGCTGCACAGCTGACTGGCGCTAATGTGAGTTAGTTACATAATCCCATTTCTAGAGATTCAGAGAAATCCTGACCTCTGATAACTCTCTCTCTCTCTCCGTGATGGGCAATGGGAGAGCACAAAGCTGGCCTTGAATGGAAGTAATACTGCAAAAATGTCTATCCTCACTGCTAAATCTGTTTTTCAGGTGAAATGGGGGAGATCATTTCACCTGAGAATTTTCTCCGAATTAGGAAAATCACTTCAGAAATGTGAATTTATCATCCATGTATAACATCAATTCTAATCTAACACTGAGACTGAAAAAACTATGAATGAGAGAGAGGTGAATGCACCTCTCCCTGCATGTTTCAAGACTTTGACCATAAAGGTGTCTGTCTATGTTTGTCAGTTATGACTCTTTCTTAGAGAATTATTCAAATAAGTGCCACATAAAGGGAAAATTAAATTACACCTATTTTTAATTTCTTTTTCACTTGATTTAACTTTGGTTTAAGAATAATTATAGAACCTACTCAACATGTCTCCTATCTCGTTCTTGCAGTAGGGCATCACCTCCTTAACCCAGGCCTGGCTTCCTGCTAAGGTAAAGGAGAGGTTGCCCGGATGCAAATTTCTTTGCAAGCGCCCAAAATTGAATGATGCAAAGTTTAAACAGTAAAGATTTTTGTCAGGCAAACATCCCTTGTGCACAAAAATGAATCTATAAAGACAAAGAATGTCAGCTCCACCTACAATGAGGAGATCACATGGCACCCATTACCCTCCTTTTTTATTTGAAAAAAAACACGATGTCCTCTGCTCCTTTATTTAGGACATTATGTCTGTTTGTGTGCATAGTAAATTGTTTTGGGATAATGGGTGTTATCATGTAAACTCCTAATTGTAGGAGGAGCTTTCATTTTTGTCTGTTGCTTTTGTTCACATGGATGTTTGCCTGGTGAATACCTTGTAGGACAAAGTTTGCATCATTAAATATTTACCAAATTCAGTGTGTGGCAACCTTTCCTCTTCCTTTGTATGAAGTGCACACCCTTTGCTCCCTGACCCCTCACACGGAATTTCCGCAGGTGTGTCAACTATAACGGTATCTGCGTCAGTCTGTCTTTGTCCTTACTCTCCTCAGTGTCCAGCACCTGCTCCGAGGTAGTCCCTCTGTGATAAAACACAGTCACCGTGGTGTTCCCGCTATCCTCGCTTCCCCTGGTGTTCGTGGCGCAGGAGATGCCCAGCTTCACGTTCAGCGGGCTCTCCTGCTTCAGTTGTCCGGCGTCGTTGCTCGCCATCACCGTCTCCACCGCTGTCCAGCACCCTCGTCCGTGGCAGCGCAACAGGCGCAGAAAAGCGTCTCTGAAGTCCGCGTTGAACGCATAGATGATCGGGTTCAGGGATGAGTTGCTCCAGCCGATCCACACGAAGACATCGAAGGTTTTTTCACTGACACAGTAAGGGCCACGCTGGGCGCCCGGGGCTCCTGGTCCGGGACAGAAGGGTAGAGCGCAGTTCAGGACGAAGAACGGCAGCCAGCAGCAGACAAAAACACCCATGATGATGCTCAGAGTTTTTAGGACTTTTGTCTCTTTTCTTATGGAGACTTTGAGCTCGCGGTGTAAGGGGTTAGAGGGCTGATAATCAGGATGAAGCCTGATGTGAGATTGATAAGAGTTGGCACTGATTTCCGCGCACAGGTGAGGAAACAGTTCAGGTACATCCGAGCGGCAGTTCTGCGCGTGCTCCGCCGCCCGCTCCAGGGAGGATATCATCCGAATCTGCATCTGGGCTATCCGGTAGATGCGGGTGTATGTGACAATCATGATAGCAACGGGGATGTAGAAGCTGATGAGAGAGGAAGAGATGGCGTACGTGCGGCTCAGGCTGGAGTCACAGCTCCCATCAACACTCTTACCGTGAAATGTCAAATCCTCCCCGGACGGGACACCGAGCTCCGCCCGGTGCCAGTTCAGCTGCACGGGAACGAAGGAGATGACCACGGAGACTGTCCAAGTCACGCCGATCATAACAGAGGCCACCTTCTTGTTCATACTCCTCTCATAGAGGAAGGGGCTAGAGATGGCCCAGTATCGATCCACACTAATCACGCACAGGTTGAGGATGGAGGCCGTGGAGCACATGATGTCGCAGGCCAGCCAGGTATTACAAAACCCTCCAAACGGCCAGAAACCGGCTACCTCAGCCACAGCTTTCCACGGCATCACCAGCACGGCGACCAGGAGGTCCGACAGAGCCAGCGACACGATGAAGATGTTGGTTAATTTGGAACGCAGGTGCCGGAAGCGACAAACGGCTGCGCACACCGTGAAGTTGCCGAGAAGCGTCCAGATGATGAGCAGAGCCAGGACGCACCCCGTTAAAGCTCGGTGCGCCGGTAACTCCTCCCGGCTGCCTGCTCCTACCAGTGCCAAGCCGGTTGTGTTGTTCATTGCCTGGTTTTGCGCGCAGCCATATGTTATGCTAAAAGATCAAGGATGCCACCCATCTGTATCATTAACAGAAAAAAACAACAAAAGGCAAATTGGTTACTCAAACTGAAGTGCGCGTCCTGCTCCTGTCGGACTGAGCTGTGATGCTGCTCTGAGCGCAGAGCAGATTTAATGGGGACCACATGCACCACCAGCTGGTACTCACTGCTGACAAAACAGCTCAGAGCCGCGCAAAGACTGAGCAAAGTTTGCCATCTGTGTAAAGCAAAAACTATGTCAAGTCATCTAAAATTATCTTTTCTACTACTTTACTGTTTTATATTCCCCACTATCATATCGTATTATTTCTCTTTAGTTTCTACTTGAGACGCGTGCCGGCTACTGTCAAACTGTCGATGGATATATTGTAATTTATGATTAGGCTACTTTTATTACCATCAGGCATATATAAAATAGATAAATACTATATTGAAAGTAAGCGCTGTTAAAAGCTCTATATCCGAGTCTAATAATGAACAACAGAATAAGATAAAACAAAAGAGAACAAACCCATGTATCAACTGTTATAAAATGTATGTATTTATCTCAGAGTAGTTGGATTTGAGTGTGCCATTGTGTGTGTAGTTGAGAAAAAACAAGCTAAAAGGGTTCATCTTAATCTCTCATCCACCTGGCACCTTGAACTTATTGTGAATAACTGATATTGGTTTTATTCATCTGCTTGAGTTATTTCATTGGACTCATTTCACTGAACCCATCCCTTGGAATTAAATTAACAGACTTAATAACTTACTTAATAAGGACCTTCCTTTGGGCATTGGACCTCTGATAATCCAATTGTGTTGAATTAAAATCTTCTTTTCACACAGTATTTTGTAACAGTTCCAACTTCTGTAATTGCAATTTCCCATCTCAGAATCAGCTTTATTTGCAGTTTGTTTATACACTCAGACTTTGACTCTGATTTCCATTTTGATCTCTTCTTGAATTGTCGCCCCTGAGGTTTTTTTGAGTACTTGTCCTTTTATAAGGGGGGGAGGGGGGTTGTGTTGCCTTGTTAGAGAGTTTGGGCTGCTTAACTGTTAATTATGTGGGCCTGTAAATCCCATAAACATATTATGTTTGAGTTTGGACTGTATACAAATTGACAGGAGAAAAAACTGGTTTCATGTACATTTCATTTAAAATGTATTCAATTTTGAATTTACTCCAGTCAGACAACATACAAGTTCTGCATTTGAATTTGCAAATTTACCAAATTTAAAATTCACAAATGTCACTGTTTCCACAGTACAACTACATGCAAAGTTTGCAATACATTTCTCCCCTCTCAGGGTGCCATTATCTTCTCATCATCATCATCATCCTCTCCAGTGCTTCCCAGCAGACAGGTTTCAACCAAGGCCCTCGTCACCATGTACGGGTCACAGTTGGCAGCAGGACGTCTGTCCTCAAAGTACCCGCGGCCATTCTGGCTGACATGGCCAGGGATGCGAACACTAACGTTACGACAGGCTGTAGCTGTAGAGAAGTCATTGAAACTGGAGGTTGAGCCTTGAGAACTGGTGAGGCGACTCATGTTGTCAGCGCCACCGTGTGGATCATAAACACGGAGGTGCTGAAAATGACGCTTTCCCAGCCTTCTGATAGCTTCTTTAATGAACCTGTAATTTCACAGACAACCGATCTGATTATGCTTCTCTTTCTAAATGGCTTATTGTTGTGCTTCATGATCATAGGATATGTGCATCTCTATACTTACTGAAGTCCCCCTTCGCTCCTCATCTTCTTGGTGCTGAAGTTGGTGTGACAGCCTGATGTGCCATTTTGATCCTTGATGGGTTTAGCATCCAAGGAGGCAACAACCCCAAAGTCTTCACACACATGGTGCAGAATGTAACGGGCCATCCACAGATGATCCCCCATTTCAATCCCCTCACACGGGCCAACCTGAAACTCCCACTAATCAGACAAAACCACCGATCATAGAGAGCAAAGTAAAAAATCTGAGGAATTCATTATTTCTGAATGTCAACTGGTTTTATGTACAACCAAACAAACATCAATGTTATGAAGTCTAGCGTGTGACACTTAACAGTGTAGATATAGACAAGAAATATAGGGTGAGATATGGGGGTATGACACGTAACAATGGTCCCCTGCTGGAAACAAACCAGTGAACCATCTTAACCACTGGACTACAACACACCCAATGCCAATGAAGTGATGTTTTTAATATAAAACATGTTTTACTTTGTCATATGAAACTGAAGTGATCTCATCACCCTTGATCTTTGCCAAAGTTTCCCATCTGTTGAATGTAAAAGTGAATCCTGATATGAATCATGCTTACTTGTGCAACATAAAATAGTAATCTCATAATAATATGCATTTTTAAATTACGTCATTAAATTATGTCATCCAGGTTTGAGATTCAGCTGAGGGGAATTGCAGAGTTGGATGATAGTTGTCTGTGTGTTCATCATTACAAGTGACCCCCCTTACCTCACACATGGTTAGTTGACCCATTGCTCTTATAATATTATTATATTAATTAGTATAGTTTGAAATCTTGATTAAGCTTAGTATTATTTCCCTCAGGTTTAGAGGTTAAGCTTATCTAACCTGCATGTACAAATAAGAGTTTATTTTACTATTTTATAGTAAAAGTTTTTGATAGTAAAATAGTTCCATATCAGTCAGGCAAGTGTTTCATACCTGGGAGGGTAATGACTCTGCATTGGTGCCACATATCTTTACACCTGCATACAGACAGGCTTTATAGTGACAGATACTAATGTCTCTTCCATACACTTTGTTTATGCCCACAGCACAAGACCCTGAGAATAAAACAATGAAAAACATCTTAAGTATTTGTACTGTCACTGCAAATATCTCATAATACACTTAATCCATATGAATAAATAATCATAAAAATGCTGTCATTACTCTTACTATATGTTTTTCTAGCACAGTTCAAAAGTTACATATTCACTCTTTATCACACCTCTTGTAAATGGGTATCCCTGAGGAGGCCAGCCAAGGGGATTTCCATCCAAACCAAAGAGTGTGTACTCCTGCTCCATCCCGAACCAGGGCTGAAATTCTTTCACTTCCTCCATGACTTGAGCACACTTTGAATGCTGATTACTTCCTGTTTGAAAAAAGGAAAACACAGGTTTAAAATCAGCAGGAGCAGCACACTGAGCTTTGGGCTTCTTATATGTTGCAAAACTCAAAGTGTATAGCGTAAGGTAAGATAATATTGTAATATGTTACCTATGGGCTCATAGCTACTGTCAAATACTTCACAGAGAACCAGTTTATTAGGGTCAAGAGTGAAAGGATCTCGAAACATTCTGACCGGGACCAAAGTGACTTCGATAGAATACCCATCTATCATCCAGCCAGCACTCCACTCTGGGATATCTGTCAGGGATGAACATTTTCAAAGATAAGGTTAACACATGAAACAGAAACATATGCAGGCACAGTATTCATAAATTGTTAAAAACATCAACAATGATACCTAAATCCCTTGAAAGATAACGACAGGGACTACAGGGTTCATCCATCTACTTTACCTTTGATTCCAGCCGGTTCTTTGTTCAGAGTCTTGGTTTTCGATAGTACACTTTCTCCAGTTTTATCAATCCAAACGTACGTCACCAGGCACTCTGCATCTTTGGCAAGAGACAGATAGTGCTTCTTGACTGTCTTGTGAAGACAGAGGCTTTCAGAAAGGACAGACATGATGATTTTCTCCAGAATCAAGAAACCGCTTCTCTTTGAATCACTCACACCTGCAAACTGACTGTGTTAGAGGTGTGTTGTGAGTACACTTTGGTTCCTTCTGAAATATTTGGATATATTCAAAATAGCTAAATATTCAAAGATTCACATATTCAAATGCATTTTAGCATAAGGAGTATGTTCCCCATTTTAAATGTCTTCCCATATGTTTGACTTATGGAGCAACAGATGTAATAATCCCAATATAAAATTAATGGAAGAGACATTTTGGGAAATACACAAAGATTTTTTGTATGTAATTTTTTGCCTTTATTGGACAGTTGACAGTGAAGTGGCAGACAAGAAACAAGGGGAGAGAAATATGTATGACATATAACAAAAAACACAGATGAGAAGATTGATACCACTCTCGCTGTCCAAAGGTAACAAAATCCCTTCTTGGCTTGCTGGAGTTTCCGCCACAAAAACTGCTTACCAGCACCTCTTAAAGTTCATTGATTAACATGTTATAGCTCATTTGTTTATTCTGTGCAAAAACCAAAGAGTAAAAATGACACGTTGCGGTTTTATGGCCAGCAGCGATAACTTCCTGGAGTCCTGCCAGTCTGGCAACCAGCAGAAACTCCAGCAAGCCAAGAAGGATTTTTTTACCTTTGCATAGAGCCATACTAGCTGTTTCCACCTGTTTCCAGTCTTAAAATGGCTTCAAATTTACTGTGCAGACATGAGAATGGTATTGATATACTCATCTTACTCTGGGCAAGAAAGTGAATAATTGTATTCCCCAAAATTTTGAACTATTTATTTGATTTGTGTTCAACAAAAAGGGGACATCTTATGCTTTTTGTTATTCTCTGTTTTTATATACTGTTATGATGTTGGATATCTATTTCATTCCCATCAACAGCTGTTCAGTCCATAGGCTTGTTGAAAGTTGTTGCTGTTGGTTTATCTATGTATTATTTGTACTGTCCGCTTGCATATTTCAGATCGGATTCCAACTCAAACATGTACGGATGTATTTGAGAAGTTTCCATTTTGAGCAAAAAATGAGAAAAACAGTGAAATCCTACCACTAGCTATAGTTTGTTTCATGGTTTGCTGATGTAGCTTCCAAGAGCTGATCAATCAGAACAGAGTGGGCTCATCAGAAGGGGGGCCTTAAAGAGACAGGAACTAAAACGGCCTGTTTCAGACAGCAGCTGAACTGAGGAGCTGTGTAAAGGGTCAGTATAAGTTAAGTAAAGAGTTTTTTTAACTGTAAATCATGCAAAGATATTCCAGTAAAGCCCCAGATTAAAAATATAGACCATGAAATGCGTATAATATGTCCCCTTTAAAATTTTCTGTACAGACATCAATCTACTCATCTGACTCTATAGGCAAGAAAGTGAATAATCGTTTTTCCTGAAATGTTGAACAATTCTTTATATTTTTGTTTGACTTAATACAGTGAATTGTAATAGTATTGCATTGCACCTCCACTACCTAGTGCTACCTATGAGCAGTATTATTCAGACAGCAGGCTGTCATGACAATACACTCTAAATTTAATACCCCCTCTTCCCAGAGCTCTCTCTCTCACACACTCACACACACGCATACACAAAGACACACCGGACCTGCTGCTGTGGATAAAAGCAGACTTTTTGGCCGGGAACAGAAGCAGATGGCACAGCTGAAGTCAGAGCAATCGGTGAGGAACACTGGAATAGCACTCAAGCAATATTTGATCTTTATTAATGGCAACAGCGTTTTGTTTGAATACAGATTTAGATGATGGGGACAGACAGTCAGAAGCAGAGGGCGGGCAGTTGATAATCAGATTATCTCCATCATTTTTGAGAGTTTGTACTATTTTTGTGCATTTGCTGATTTAGGACACACAGGAATTACATCCATTTGTTGAAATTGCTTTCACATGGGCATTAATTTACTTTCTTTTTTGAACTGTAACTGAGTAAATAGTTGGATCTAATAATAATAATAATAATAATTTAAGCCACCACATATTGGAGCTATACATTCCCAAAGGTCACACCACACATATCCAATAAAAAAGGTATTGTTATAATGAGTTTATTTGTCCTCACACTCAGTAAATGTAAAATAATAAATACTCTATAGAGTCATCAGGCTGCTACTGTATACAGCAGGGAGCCCCAACACTCTCTAAAGCTGCATTCAGCCCCACCAGTCCCATCTCTTGCACATATCCAGTCACATTTGACATTGTGCTGTGTCTCTCTGCTGTCCTCTTCTTCATTGTCTTTTTGCACAGCTCTGAAGACTTCTTGTCACACTGCTTCTTCAACATGGAGATTTCCACATCACACTTCTCTCTCTCCCTCCGCAGGTTCTCCTCCAGCTGCCTCTTGAGGCTTTCTTCGCTCATTTTTTGGTGCTCAAGCTCCATTTTGATGATTTTTAGCTCCTGCTTCAGGGCCTCGATTCTCCTTTTCTCCGCTCTTTGATTTTCCATCTGTATGTCCCTTTCTCTCTGATTCTCCTCCCTCTCACGTCTCAGCAGGCCCTCTATTTGCTTTTTCCTGTCCTCCTCCTTCCTGCTCTGCTCCTCCAAGGTCTGGGTGAGTTTATTCAGCTCTTTTTGCAAAACATCTCTCTTCATTTCCTCCCTCTGCCTTATGGCCTGCTCCCTCTGTATTTGCTGAAGATCCCTCTCTCTTTCTTTCTTTTCATTTTCCCCTCTATCCTTTTGGATCTTCTCCTCCATTGCTCTTCTCATTTTCTCCTCTCGCTCAGTCTGCTCCTCCAGTGTTTTAGTAGCATTGTCAAGTTTTTCTTGAAGAGCTTCCCTCCTCTCTTCCTCCTCTCTACGTATCTCCATCACTCTCACTATCTCTTGTATCTTCCTCTCCTTCTCCTTTTTATCATTCTCCTCCATCCACCGTTTAAAGACCTCCTCCCGACCTCTTGCCAGTTTCTCCTCTTTCTCCTTCTCCAGCTCCTGTTTTTTCTTCAGCTCCTCCATCTCCCTTTTGTTTTTTTGCAGCACCATCTCCAGCTCTCTGTCATACCGTTCTTTGACTACTGCGACCTGCTTCTGTTTTAACAACTCCTCCTTCTCATTCAGCACCCTCAACTCCTCTTGCAGCTCCTGAGCCAGATCCTCTTCTGCTTTCTGGAGCATCTTGCTGGTGTAGCAGTTTCCTCCATTACCCTGCATCATTCTGTCCACTAAGGCAAGCAGCTCGGACACCTGCTCCTTGCTCTTGGAGCTCTGATTGTTGAAGACACAATACCTGCCCCCACACCCAGCCACCAGCTTGGCTAGGTCCTTGCACCCATCGATCAGACAATACTGTACTGATGTCCCTTCTTCCAGGCAGTCTCCATGGGTAAAAACCACCACTGAGTAACTCAAAGCATGGGAGCCCATTGCCTGCTTGATCTGCCGCATCACCTCCTTGTCCTCCTGAGTGAACCTCCCAATCTGAATTACAAGGAGGAAGACATGGGGCCCAGGATACAGGAGGCTAACGCTCCTCCTCAACTCCCTCTGCACCTCCTGTGGAGTCTGATGAGTGTCCAGCAGCCCCGGAGTGTCCAGGATCGTCAGGTGTCGCCCACGAAATTCTCCACAGGCCCTGCGAGACCGCTGGGTGACCGAGGAGCCGCTGACCTTTGAGTCAAATACCTTGCGACCCAAAATGGAGTTGGCAGTAGAGCTTTTTCCGCTGCCAGTCTTCCCCAGTAAAACCAGTCGCATCTCAGAGGAGGAGGAGGACGCCTTCCTGCCTGAACAGACAAAAAAAGAGAATGGAGATTAAATGGAAAGAAAGAAAGAAAGAAAGAAAGAAAGAAAGAAAGAAAGAAAGAAAGAAAGAAAGAAAGACTTACCTGCAAAGCTGATGGAAGACAGCTGTTTGCTAATGGATGACATGCTTTTTCTGCTTATCCTGCACAAATTCCAAAAAAATGAGAACAATGCATCTCTATATAGATCCCAAATTTGTGGGTGTGTCTGCCCCCATGACAAGTTAAACCCCTCTGAACTCTAACCTATCGTCACCACCGTGTTTCTGATATCAGTCTGGATAAATTGTGGCCCAATAGTCCGTCTCTGAAGCACTCAGCCCAGCAGGTCTTATCTCTGTGTATACACACTCCAACAGACGGGCATCGTCCAGCTGAGGCAAAGATCCAGGGAGCAGAGGAGCATTTAGGAGGGGGTTGCATGAATTAGTTGGGGTCAATTTGATCAAAGTCTAACAGTCTAGTCTTTTGCTTGTTGGGTCTCTAATCAGTTGTCATTCAAGAGTCACCAGGGATCAATAAACTAGTCACCCTCCATCAGTGTTGAGGAGTTTCAGATCGGACAAACTTACTGATGATAGAAAAGTGTGTATAGTAACTCAGTGTTGGTACAAAATGAGAATCATAAGAATGAGTGTATTCTCATATGTTTTGTATTTGTTTACAGACTCCACTAGATGGAGGCAGAGGTGAATCCATCTGATGTGACAAGTTTGTCAAGTTATTGACAGTTTTTATCATGTTGTGGTGCTGAAGCTTCAGACAGTCTAATGACAGTACCTTTGTACCACGGGGACAACTAATATCATGAGCAGTGGACTTTAAATGGAAACCTCTTTCCTCAATGATTGTGTTACTAATTATTCTTTCTTTAAATGTGTTAATTCATTCTATTTAAATACTGCCAAAGGAAAGATATTCAGTGAATCTAGGAGGATGTGTATATTTGAAGTCTGTAAATGGGAACACCTATTTTTAGAGATTATAATGAATGTGCTTGGAAGTATTCAGTTATTGGTTTATTATTTCCTACATCACAAATCCAGCAGATGTTCATTAAACAGAATTTAGGATTAGAGGCACTAGACCCTAAAAATATTCATCCTACAGCATTAAAATGTACAGTTTTGTGTAAATGTTTTAGGCACTAAAAGTAAAGTGATGATGCTTTCAAAAATAATGCCATGAATAGTAACTTCATACAAAGCTCAGTAAAGAGGAAAAACTTAAATTAAATCAATATTTGGTGTGCCAACACTTTGCCTTTGAAGCTGCACCAGTTTTCCTCAGTACACCTGTGCACAGTTCTTCAAGGTACTTGGCAGGTATGTTGGTCCTGCATCTTGGAAAACTTTCCACAGTTCTTCTGTGGATTTCAGCATCTCAGTTGCTTCTGTCTCTTCATGTAATCCCAGACTGACTCAATGATGTTGGGATCAGGGCTCTGTGGGCGTCATACCATCTGCTGCAGGACTCCTTGTTCTTCTTGTCACTGAAGATAGTTCTTTATGACTTTGGCTGTATTTTAGGGGATCGATTGACCGATTAGACGCTTCCCTGATGGGATTGCATAATGGCTAAGAACCTAAACATCTAAAGAGCCTTTGTTTTGTATTTAAAATCACTTCTTAAAACTTAATATGTTTTACTTTTATGCTTTTTCATGCTTTATGTGTTTTTTTTATCCTATTCCTATTGTATACATACTCTATGTCCAGGGATCTGAGGGGATGCACTGATAATTTACAGGTTTCTTGTCTTTTCTTTCCTTTGATATCACAAAAATTGACTCTTTAATGGACACTTGGTGCATGAATTGACTTCATTCATTCATTCCATCAGTCAGTCTGTAACTGACTGCTCTATGATTATAGCCTATCTGCCCTCTAGAGGCTCTCTCATTAATGGAAATGTTGACAGATACTATAACAGGTCCATTCACTAGCCTGCCCTCTGCAGTCCACCTGAACTGTAGATGACACGATGTGTGTCCTTCTTAATCATGCCTTATATAACTGTATTAATTACATATATCTCAAAATCCTCAATAACATCTATCTGCCAATTTTCACCTTCCTGCCAGTGAGTGATTTATTCATTAATCTGCATTACTATTAATGCTGGATAAGAGTTCATTTGGCT
The DNA here is from genome assembly GCF_914725855.1 of Thunnus albacares. NCBI lineage: Eukaryota > Metazoa > Chordata > Actinopteri > Scombriformes > Scombridae > Thunnus > Thunnus albacares. Next base: position 19,457,555 of record NC_058108.1, on the reverse strand, counting down.
ATGTAGGTCAGCGAAGTATGCATGGATGTATATATGTGAAACCAATGACAGAAAGCAGTATGTAGCAATCAAATGACATTTTATACGCAAAATGAACAATTTTGCAAAATATATACATTTATAGAAAATTAAAAGCTCATTAGTTTAATTTGTATCACAAAGCAAACTGTTTGAACAGCGAATAGAAGAAACGAGGAGAACATGTAAGAGAACTCTTGTCGAGCATTTCTTATAACAATATATCAAAGGTTTATTTTTTACTGGAACAATGAGCAAAGTGTGAGTCAAAAGTAACAGTGCATCCACCCTTCACACTCAGGAGGTAGGCTTTATATTAAAAAGTGAAGGACAGAAACATTCATTCTTACTCTCCAAGTCACACATTTAAGTATTCACAGCTTATGTAAACCAGTACAACTTAGACCTGGAAAAAAAACACTTTAGAACTTCTGCCTGGCTTTAATGTCCTCACTTTGCATTGCTCCACCATGAATGATGTATGGACGTGTGTGATTCACCATTCATTAGTGCCTGCTAACTGTGTCACTGACCTTTGGCCTCTTTTTCATCACAAGGTAAGGTCGTTTCATAAGCATTCAAGGTTACTCTGCTGGTGCTCTCGTTGTGACTGACTCTGCAAAACAGCATCATCTGGCTGCTTAAATGTAATGTAAGTAATGTAATGCCTATAGCTGGATGTCTGGCTGTTAGTTCATCAATAATGGAGAGTCCACGCGTGTTCAAGGCGAGGCCTAGATTGTCTTACCGCTCCACTGCTCTGTCACACATGCAAGCACACCTGACGTTAACTAACCGAGAGGCTTTGATGAATTTCTGTGAGAGTGTTTAAATGGATGATTTATGTGCAGTGACCTTGTCCTCTTTATGTCAAAGCAAAACGCAATGATGAACCTACACAAACACACACACACGCACAGCACAATACCGACACATGAAACACCCTTTCAGTTTTGATTCTCTGACTTTTGCATCAAAGCTGAAATGAGGCGACTCTTGAGTAACACAAAGGTCCAGCAATGATGGTAAAAAGATGAGGAGGAGGCTGTCAGGATGCCTTGGCGATGATGAGAATGCTCATGAGGAAGACCATGACGAAGAAGATCCACATGAAAAATCTATCCATCACCTTGGCAACCTTCTTCCACTCCGCTGCCTTGACGCAAGTAGCTCTCTGCTCACGGAAGCAGTTTGCGATGTACTGGATGTTCTTCACCACCTGACGGAGAGACAGATTGATGAGCTGAAGGAAGTTTGAAGCGGCGACTTTAAGTAATAGCAGGATCCCTTAAGGCTTGAAGAAGAAACTTTAGAAGAGGAAGAGCACTCAGATAATTAGGTAAAGTGAGTAAAAGGAGCACCTGATTATGTTGGAGGCAGGGGCAGCTGCAGGGGCAGGCTGGGACCTGAAGTTTATCTGAGGGATAGAGGAGCTGCTCCTTCAGCCCTCCATTCAGGTGCTGAAGGTTGCGTGGATGAGGAGGGGCCTGGTAGTCCAGTTCGTCCCGCCTGATGTGTTGGTAGCGTTGTGTGGACTCTCGCTTCCCCTCACCCCTCTCCAGTCTGGAGGCATGGTTGTTATGGTTGTTGTAGTGGTGATGTCTGCTGTTTGCATTGCCGTTTGCCTGGTTTTTGTGATGTTTGTTGTGATGATGCACGCTGTGGCCATTACTGTACTTGTACTGGTCGTTGTCATAATGGTAGAGGCCGTTGTTGTAACAGTCATCAGGGTAGCAGTTCCTGTCACTCATGGGTTCCTCTGGGTACAGAGGGGTCCTCTCACTCTCTGGTGTGGTGCAGTTCTCCCCCACCTCATAGACGAAGAAGATTTTGGACATGTAGTCTATGATGAGCACCTTAGCCCAGTGAGGGACTGGCTTGGCCTCAGCTCCACAGAAATGAATGTTCATGATGAAGATGGTGAGAGAGGTGGAGGCTGTGATCATAGTCATGGTGGCTATGTAGTACTTCCCTGGAGGAGAAGACAGACAAAAGAGTTATAAACGGGAAATAGTTGACAGGCAACACATACATAGCAGCCCTCAGTTGTAAAATTCAAGGTTTCACATTTACACAAAAAATGTCCATCAGCTATGCTTTGGAAAGTTATGCAATGGAAATCTGAAGTATCACATATATCGTGGTACACAGATACTGTTTATCTGAAATATTCTGGTGAACAGATCAGAAATCTGAACAGCTATTTAATTCTGATGTGTTTAAGTTTGCTAATTTTGTCTCAAAAGCCTGAAAAAGAAGGCAAGATGGACTACTTACTGAGTATTTACTGATCTGGTCTTAAGATTTGATTTTGGAAGAAGTTGTTGTTTTTATATTTTGGAACTTTTTCTATTGTTTGGAAATGTATTCACAGCATTCTTGTTCTGACTTGTATGAATTGGTGGTGCCTTGTGCGAGCAGGCTGAGCATAGTTGTATGCCTGATATAAAAAATTCATTCATTTATTCATTAATATATGAATGAAAGAGAGGTGTAGCTAATTTTGTCGGAAAGTTATATAATTGAGTTTCATATGGAGGCACATTTCCACCAGGAAAAGAAACAAATGGATGAAAAGTCGATGATGATAAAAACATAATAAGTAAACATTTCATAGATTTGACTAAGCATTTTAAATTTTGGACTCACTATATCATCATTTTGAAATGATTAGATCAAAATGTTTTGCTAAGTAGCTCATAAGTTTGACTTACCATGAGTAGTTTTAGTTTTATCATGCACAACTTTGCATTTCCTTCTTTTTCTGTGGGAAAAAGGCTTCCATAGTTTCAATAGTTAAAGAACAAGGAAAAACAAAACGCCTAGAATAACTAACCTATATAAGGCATGCTTTCTGCAGGAGGCATGCTCTCAGCCACCAGCAACTGGAACACAGTGAGTGCCAGCAGTACCGTGACCCCCAGGGAAACCTTTTCCCCGGAGTCAGCCGGCAGGTAGAAACCCAGCGGGGCCAGGAACGAGATGAGGAAACAAGGCACAAGCAGGTTGAAGATGTAGAAAGAGGAGCGGCGCTTCAGGAGCAGGGTGTAGGTGATTTCAGTGTAAGGATCAGAGCAGCAGCCATACATCATGACGTTTCTAACGGCCGGCATGCCGTGGCACTCCCACTCCACGTTCTCCACAAAGTCAGACAGGTCGCCGCTGTCCATTCCCAAGCTGATGTCCACCTGAGAAGAAGACACACACCCAAGTGATGTAAATACAAATACTAACAAACAGAGTGATAAATAAAACACTTTTATGTGTTATTTCCTGTAGATATTGTTGGTTTACAATGAAGAGTTCAGAAAAAAGAAGCTCATTCAAGGCCAGAAGAACTGGAGCCTGTCACATGGTATATAACTATAAAACTGTTACATGCCCTGTACAGGTTATACTATACTACTGTATGAGCAATATAGAGTTTTTGTTCCACCAGTTGAACAAGGCAAAACCAAAGTGCACATAAGAAAAACATGCAAATCACACAAAAATCAACTAGAACTATGGCTGTCATCCATCAGCCATCCCAGCTGAATTTGTGCTCCTTAAAATGTTGTTTATAAGGTAAAAAATATGGGAAGGTGGGGGCTTGTAATTTGGGGGAACAAACCCTTAAAAGTGATGTCTCTTTTTGTCTTTGGTTATTACCTTATTCTGTTAATGCTGTTGCTTATTAACAGATCACTTGTTTTCTCTTGTTCTATCTTTTTCCATTTTGCCGACTCTCCCTGTCTCTCTCTCTCTTTTTCTTTCTCACTTGTATATGTTGTGCTTATAAAAATGTTCTATCTGGTTGTTTGTAACATATGTGATTTTAGTTTTAGGTTGCCTTTTCATATCTGGCCAGGGACAACAGATGAAAATTAGCCTCTTAGGCTAACTCTGGCTCATTAACATTTATATGTTCATCAGTGAACACTGTCCCTGACAAATTAATTAACTAATAAATGAAATGGAATGAAATAAAATGAGTCTTAAACCTTCTGGAGGCTTGAAAGATGGTTATAAAAAGTTTTATATTTTGTTTCTTTCATGAACAACTTCGATCACGTCATTACAATACATTCCAAAGGTGACAGGTTTTCTCTATGTAAAAAAAGGATCAAAAAGTCTATAGAACCGTCTTATACCACTCTTGCAGTGTAATCCAATTCTCCACTGATCATCATGAGATTATCAGTGTGTTATAAACACTTTTAGTTTCACCGTGGCTAAACACACTGCTGCTTTGTTGTGCTATTGACAGAAGCTCTAACTAAAGTGGAGAAGTGGACTGAATGGTTTGAAAGATTTCTATGGATGATTTGATACTTTTCAGCTGAGAAAGCACAAAAAAAACATTGTAAACAGCTGATTTCAAACTGACTTTACTGGTTTAAAAGCATAAATAAGTGTTTTAGAAGTCATGTTTCAATGAGCTGAGTTTAAAATTCAAAAGATATTGGGTGCAGTATCACTTTTAAGAGTGTTACATTCAGGGTCAATTGTGATAATCTTAAATCCTAAGCATTTACAGTATTCTAAATAAAAGGCTATGAATATGAACTGATTGAAATACACTTTTTTAACTCTCATCTCATTCACCCTACAGCTGCTCATACACACCTGGTTTCCATTGTAGGTCCAGGAGCCGAAGGTGAGGTTGCACTGCTGCCAGTCGAAGGGGAAGTAGGAGACGTCCACCACACAGGTGCTCTTTGTGATGGCTGGAGAGTCCCAGACGATCTCCCCATTGTAACGCAGCTTCACGTTGGTGTTGGATTGACCTGACGAATCCTCATCTGCTCTACACAGACATCAGAGGAAAGATCACAGTATGTTGTTGTTGCATGCACTCAGTCAGATACAAACACTGCTGCATTATGGGCGCTCATTTAAACATGCATTACCCAAAAAAGTGTAGAGTTTTTCTCTTTCTACCTCTCTGTCTGTCTCTATTTGTTTGTCTTTCCATTCTTTTTTTCCCTGTTTTGTTTTTGATCATCTGTCTCTTGTTACCGACTTGTTGTAGAGGACGATGTCAGGCTTCCAAACCAGGTCACTGGGGATGTTGATCATCTCTAGGTCATCATAGGCCTCCTTGTCCCACTTCAGGTAGGCATCATACCACACTTGCCTGATCCACAGGTATGTGGTTAGCACCTGGTTCCTCTCATCCTACACACACACACACACACACACACACACACACACACACACACACACACACACACACACACATTTACAGAGGGAGAGAGAGTGGTAGAGAAATGATTAAAATGAAATCCCTATTTTACACTTCAGTACACTGTCACTCAGTGCTGACATCTAGTGGTCCTAACAGGAACAGAGGCATGAAGGTAACACTGACACTTTGTATGACAGCCACACATTTTGTTCTGTAGCTCCTGAAGTCGAACCACGATCAAATTGAGGCACATTTCACTGATTTTCAAAGTCAACTTAGTAGTAATTAGGAGCCTGTAAAATGTGGATAATGTCTTCTGTGGCTCTTGAGGGAAATTTGTCAACTTTGTCACCCGGGTATCTTGGCTTAAGCTTGAAGACTACAAATAGAAACAGAAAACCAAACCAGGCCATAGAGTTGCACCATGGGAAGTAAGCAACTAAAAGTATGAGTGCTGCATCAGTTTTAACCTTTTGAGTTTTTTATGTAATCTCTTGTCTTTATGTAAGTGCAAAACTAAATCACTGGAGGCCTTTTTAAAGACATGCTTGCATTGGATATACAATATCAGTATCCAGTGTGCAACAGCTAGATCTTAGGTTGTGTCATTCTTAGTGTAGCTTTGATATGTGCCACAGAGAAATGTGTTTGACATGTGCACCTCATTGGTAATGCTATATCTCCACATATCTCTGATTTTTGTTACTTTACGGTATATCTGCTGTGTTTTTTGTCCACCGATATCTAATTAGAAGTGAATGACAACAGCAACACATCTTGATATCCATCTTTGTGTAATTACCTTAATAATTTGGCAGTTTGAGGTTTAGCTGTTTTAGGCAAATCCATCTTTACAAAGTCATGTTGTGCAGCCAACCATTGTTCAAATCCACAGAATGTTTTAGTTTTTATTTCATTTATTTCTAGCAGACATCCAAAGATACCAAATATATCTGGCCAAATAAATGTGTATTGTTTTGATACAGAAAATATTATTTGATGTAACAGTACAGCCATAAGACACATTGCTTCCTGTTGTATTTTCATATTAGACTCAGTGATTCTCAGTGTAAGCACATTATAGCTTTAATATGGTTTTAGAACAATCTGATACAAGTAATTTTATTCTTATTATGTAATAATAAGAAATATAAGGGGGGTATTTAAAGACTACATTATCTGTATGTAGTTGGGGTACTGATACGTAGTTGTGTTTCCTCTCTACTCACCATGTCTTTGATCTGTGACAGTGTGATCTGCAAGGAGACATTCAGGGCGTCGTCTGTGTCCTCTACAGGTCTCAGAGCGTTGGAGTAGTTCTCCATCAGATCATTCAGAAGTTTGTGGGCGTAGTGACCCTGGGCACCATGGGACACTGCAGGACAAGAGGAGAGCAGAGGATGGATTTGATAAACAAACCAACCAAAAAAGAAAAGTGACAGTATTGTTAGGTGGCAATTGTAAAGAAAAGTAAAACAAGTTGAAAAAGAGCAAGGTAAAGTTGAGGAAGAAGCTGAAATACTAACCAGAGCTGATAGTTAATGGCCAGCAAAAACAAACTTCTGTATGACTTGTGTATCAGTTAGATACAGTATAGACAGCAAACTGATTCATCGTGCAGAACTGACCTTGCACCAAAAGGCTGATCCAAACCATCAGTGCTGCTTTCCTCATTTTCAACCAGTCACAAGCTGAGGGATCAATTATTTAGCAAAGTAGTCACCGAGGCAGCCGGGGTCCAAATCCAGAGTGTCAATCTAATCTGATCTCCATTCTCTCCTGCTGAGTCTGAGCAAGCCGAGACCACAGAAAATTCTCGAAATCTTACATCCTGTCAGAAGCTCTGAATGCTTCGCTAGTTGTTAGTCGTACTTTGCCTCTGTCACTGTCTCTGTGTGTGTGATCACTGCTCTGGAACAGGACCTGAGGCTATCACACTCACACACACACATACACCTATATACACACAGGTGTACTGCGGTATCACATAGCACACAAGCCCTGGGTGAAATGTGATGCCTGCAGCCCTATCCACTTGTGTACATGACCACAACCAACTGTACGACACACACACACACACACACACACACACACACACACACACACACACACACACACTGAACCTTACTGCGCTACACAGCTAATGAGATGTGTCAGTCACACACATACAGTGACACTTTCTTACCTTTGCTCAGGTCATTCAAGATGAACACACACACACACGTTTGGGAGTATGAGACACATGTCATACACGCCACATGGCAATGAACTTTACATAGATCCAGGGTCAGATTTCACCCTGTAAACAGGAATCTTTAACATGAGGATAGTGAAGCTGTACACTGGTGGTAGATCAGTTATAAGAGCAGATTCCATCCTCTCCTTGTCTGTACATTGTGAAGAGATCAGTAACCAGAAATATACATCCAGGCCTGCAACGCCATGGAAATATGTTAACTTTTAGTGTTTTTATCTTGTCTTTAATAGGTTTTTAACCTTTCATTCTTTAAAGTTCTTGTGTAATACCTAGTTTGTGTTACAGGCCATTTGTAGTTTGTTTATGTCTTTTATTTTATTTGCATGTGCAGGTCCCATGCTGAATTTAATCTGTTTTTTTGTGCGTGTGTTGGCTTTCCATGTTTTCAGTATATTTGAAAAAGTGTGTTATGTGCATATTGTGTTATGACATAATGAAATGGAAAAAAAAGGTCTGATTATCTATATGTGTTCAAGCACAACACTAAAGAATACTACTACTACTACAGTTGGAAAAGATATTGTTTGCTTAATTTAAAAGTGTTTCACAAGGTTAAACATGAAAAAAATAGATCTGGAGGAAACCAAATCTGCACATTGATTGTGAAATTAAATATAATTATTTCACCAAAAATTATGTTTATTACAATTTATCAAAGAAGAAAAAAGGTCAATTTGTGCTCAAATTATGTAGAACTGCTATACTACTTCTTCATAAACAGGTTGATACACTAATTTGTCCTGTGTGTGATCTCAGGGAAAATGAAAATAAGTCTCATTTTGTTTTTTACTGCCTGTTGTATTGTAAGTTTTGTGATCTTATGTTTAATGACATAAAGGATAAAAGTATGAATGACTCACAGAGACTGAAATGGTTGTTTGAAAAAGAGACCTTTAAATTAACAACTTATTGGGTGAATGCATGGATGTTCAGGAAGTAAACCTTATATCAGTAAGAGATGGATGATTATTATGTAAGTTTATTATTATTAATATTATCATTATTATTATTATCATTGTTGATGTGAATTTCTTTTTTGTTGGTGCTGTGGATTTGGCGTGAGTTTTTTAGATTAATTTGTGACCAGCACAACCTGAAGCTGTTGTAGGACTGACATTTGGTAAAGGTGTCATATAATCCTATGAGGGGTGGGCCAGGACACTTAAATAAAAAATTCATTCATTCATTCATTCATTCACCAAGACTACAAAGAGGACTAAGAAAGAAAAATATTTAACCAGTATTATTATTGGAGGAAACCATATAGAAAGGTGCATCTGCAAACCTCAAAGTCTCTACCTGGAAAAAGGAAAATCCCTGATAAAAAAATTAAAAATTAAAAATTAAAAAAACTATGAGTGGGGAAGAATGGATTAAGTTGAACGAATGCATTTGTCACATAACCTATAACTCTCTTTACACACATCATATTAACTTTGTTTTAGCTTAGAATGACATTGTGTGTATGTGAATGGCTGTTTCATCTGCTGGTTTTGCCTGAAGCTGCTAAAGATTTGAATAATCATTTTTTAACCAGTAAATATAGAAAAAGCTGCAAGGTAAAGAAGCAAAGCCAGTAACCGAAACACTTCTGGTAAATCATGAGTAATACTCTCCTTTCCCTCAACCAGCGTGTTAATGTCACTGTGGCTTGCAGCTATCAGTTGTGAGTTCATTGTGTAAATATGAGGATAAAGAGAAATAATGCTTCAATTTATAATGTTGACTTTACCTGTTAAACTGTATATAGTGTTAGATACAAGTGTTATTTGTTTGTATGTTTGTATGTTTTTTGATAAGTGAGATGTACAAAAATATTGAGCCTATGTACAGGTTTGAGAATCAAAAGCTATAAAGTATATAGAAACTACACAGTATGTATGCATTTTTATATTTTGAGATATATATGGACAAATATTCAGAATCCACAGAAATCTGTGGTGATGAAACTAAAGTTTTGGAGTAAAATTGGGTAGTTTAACACTTACATACTGTTCGTATTCTGACCTTTCACAGTATCCCCTCATAATTAGTCTCTATACCAAATTTCTGAACCACAAATCTATTTTCCATTCATAAATACATCATCAGCCATTAATAAATTGGTGATTAATCCTCAATGAAGCTTGCAGAGAGAGTGTATTCTTTTGGTTTTACACTATTTGTTATGGAGAAAAAACATTCACAACACACTGTATTATTATGGTCCTATGTTACCTAAAACCGGACATAACAGCCATTATGATTTCAATGAATGTTACTGAATGTGAAGAACATTTTTGAAAGGTGATTTTAGAATAAATGCAGGTCAAACTGAACCCAGAACTTTCTCTACTTTTTGTACAAAAATGTTTATCAGCTGCGCAAAAATTTTTTAAAAAGTTAGAAATATTTCCATTTTTGTATATTCTGTCATAAAATGTCAGGCTAAAAGAAAGTTGTTTAGAGTGTTATTACTGAACAATATGTGAGGGTTAAGACATAAAGAACGTGTCTCTAATATGAGAACCACAAAGGCCTAATGTTGTATTTTTGCAACGTTATGAGGAAGGTGGTGAAAAACCTGTACAAGCAAAGGTCACACGTATCTTCAGACAACTAGTGCTCATTATGTGTAAAGTCACTCGGACTGGCCCACTTCCAAAGAAACCGATAATGTATACGCAGCATGAATCAAAACCTTTGTTTCAAGTAAATAATGAATCAAACAACGTCAGTAAGAAATATTACTGACATTGTCATGTTGTCTGTGTTATTCTGCAGAGTACTGTGCATTACAACGTGATGTGTTAATGTGTCACTGAGTTTCTGTGGTACTGAGCTCGCATAGGACAGGTGTTTCCTGTGTGCGAGTGTGTCTGCTTGTGTGTGTGTGTGTGTGTGTGTGTGTGTGTGTGTGTGTGAGTGAGTGAGAGACTGACAGAGGAAGAAACACAGGCTGAGAGGGTAAAATGTATGTTTGTATGCTGAAGAGAAAAAGTAACATTTATGAGCTTATTTTAATATATGAACTGTACAAAAAGGAGAAGCAATGTGAGATTGTGAGTTATAATGATGGCACAGATCACCACATCAGGGTTTGCATGTGTTGGTGTTCTGAGTTGGGGAGATTCAGAGGGGAGACATGGTAGAAGTGACAGCTAAGGAAGTGTGTATGCATGTGTGCGCACGCGTGTGTGTGTGTATACTATGATTATCACCATCCTACAATAATCGGCAATATCTGGTGAACAATGCTTGCCTGCAGTAGTAGAAGTCATTTTAAATGTACAGTGTGAAAGTAATTCTGGGGAAAGTGAGCAACACAGTCATGATGTGAATCTTCTTGTGACTTTATTGATAAGTATAAGAAAAAAAACTGACGATGAATTGGTCTTACTAACAAGTATTGTAAAGTCTGATATAGTAGTTTTATTGATAAGTATAAGAAAAAAAACTGACAATGAATTGGTCTTACTAACAAGTATTGTAAAGTCTGATATAGTAGTTTAATCCTTTGTGCCGTAGACCTTCACTCTTTTCCAAAAACTACTACAAACTCATCAATGAGCAACACTGTTGTGCTGGTTGACATGTTCCTTCATGGGCTTTTTTTCAAGGGAAACATTTTGACATATCACAGTAGGAAAAGCACTGGTGTTAATAACAAAATTAATGTCGGATGAATTCCATTTGGCAGCTTCAGTTTCAGGGTCCTGGTATGCTGGCTCACTGTCACACTGTCATGGCTTACTGGGACACTCGAATAGAACAGAGCCATTGTTAATGTTATTAGTTAAGCTTGTGCAACAAGGTCTATTAGGATGAATATGACCACTATGCTGCAGACATGGTTGGGAGGTTGGAAAGTTTTGAGAGACAACGGTTTGTTGGTTTCGGTCTTTAATGGGATTTATTGACGATAACAAACATATAGAATATCACCAACCTGATCCTTAATGTCAGGTAATAATATCATTTTGAAATGCTAATAATTCACAATTCAGTGTTGCTATTTCTGCTCAAAACTTAAAAACTATTGAAATCAATGATGGTAAAGATAGAGTACAAGTTATAAAATGTGTATTTTTTTTTTTTTTGTATCTTTTTATATTGAATCAATTATTTGTATTTTTGTAATTTGTAGTATGACAGGGGAGTCAGATGATTGCCTCTTGTTGCCACTGTTGTTAACTCGTTATAGTGGGGAAAGCACAGTTGTGACTAATAAAACTAATGACAGTTCTTGTTTATTTAGCTGTACCAGTAAGCCATGCCAGTGAGCCGGCATGCACAGTACCAAAGTCTTATAACACCTAAATGCCTAAAGGAAATGTAGTCTTTATTAGTTACTCTTGTGCTTTTTGCTGCTATAATGTCAAAATGTTTGCTGTGAAAAAGACCTCGGATAACACATCAGAGGTTCTAGAGAAGCAAGTACACCCACTACCCAGTGACTGTGAAGTGGCTCTGCCGTGTACATTTCTGTATACCCTGTGTGTGTGTGTGTGTATGTGTGTGCGAGAGAGAGAGAGAGAGAGAGAGAGAGAGAGAGAGAGAGGGATAAGGCATTGTGGTAGTTGTGGGAGAAAGCACAAGAAGAGATGAAAGATGTGACCACAGCAGGCAGTCAAACAGGCTTTACTCTCAAAGCATAGCAAAGAATTAGCAATATGCAGACAATCTTTAAATGTATACCAACGTTTTATTATGTGATTATCTTATTTTATGTTGAATATTCAACAAGATAACTGTTTTGTTAATAAATGAGTGTGAATTTATTGCCACCTGTGTCAGATGATAATCGTTGGAGCTGTAACAAACTGCTTGTAAAGCCAATAATGGGAATTGTCTTACATTTATTATGTTTTATCATGTTTTTACTTCAGACACATTAAAGTTTAACCAGAATCCTTTCAAGAAGTATTTGAATTTTTGCAACAGATTTAGTGGACATACAGACTTTCATATAGCCCGTAAGAGTGTTCAGATGGTCTGTTTGTATATGGATGTACATGACGTGTATTATGAGCATGAAAGTATGGCTAAAGTGTGTGTATGCGTATGTGTGTGTGTCTGTATGTGTGTGTGCGTGTGTGTGCACATAAAAAGACTGAATGAGTGTGTAAAATACAAAATGTGACTGGCTGAGAGTCATTGTGTGTGTTTGTACAAGTTTGACTGTATAATGTAAGCACATGTGTGTGTGTGTGTGTGTGTGTGCTGGGATGTGGTCGGGTGTTTTTCAGCGTATCCTTGAAAAGCCTGTATTGTACCTTACATCCTCAGCAGCTCTGAACACCACATGAGACAGAGAAATGTAGAGAAAGAGCGGGAGAGAAAGCACGAGGGGCGGAGGAACAGCTTGTCTGAGCTTTTTCCTGGTTGTTTGCTGTTCCTGGTCGTCTTTTTGCACTTTCTTTATAATTAAGTTATTACAAATAAATCTTAAAGGCAGACTAACAAACAGCCTTCATTTCCTCATGTACTCCTCTTGTTGTATATTTAAACCCCTGAAACACACACTCACGTTCACACATCACATATATGGACAATCTCCTGTATTCTATAGACACTAAACACACAAACATAATGTATTTGAGACTATAAGCTTGCTCTCAGACAGTCTAAGGACAGAGCGTCTCGTGTTATACAGATTGTAAAGCCCTCTGAGGCAGATTTGTGTATGGGCTTACACATAAAACAGATTTGACTGCACTTGACTATAGATACAAAGGTTTAAAGTCATATCTGCGATCTAAACTGCATCACCATACGTCACTAAATCTTTTATCTAGTGCACGCTAGCTATGCATTGTTCTCACCAGTGCTACTGAACAATTTAATCATTTTCACGGTTCACATTTTGCTGCACGTCACTCTGAATTAATATTATATAACTGTATTGCAGACACACAGCACATACTGTGTGTGGCATCATTTTAAGGCTTTGTAAGCAAAACTATTTGCTCTGATCATCATTACTTTCAAGAAACAGCTTGTAATTACCATATATGTTGTAAAAATGTGTAATTTGTACAGTTTGTATATGAACATACAATGTAATGTGTATTTTAGTACAAATTTTATACTGTACTAAGTTTGGCAAATGGTAGTTTAAAACACCATATATGTCTGTGATATGCAAAACATATAAGATGCAGCCTTTAGTATAATAATGTATGGACTTTGTATGAAAGTGGCCATGACAATATAAGATAATACATACAAACTGGAACATTTGGTCATATGCAAATTGTATAAATTATACATTTTACAGCACATAAGATTCTTTGTCATTTTAAGGCAGAGAAGCACACTTTAATAATGAATGTGTTGTACAAAAACTAATTTAAATACAAGGAAACTACTCCAAACAGAAAGACAGCAAGACAGAGATGAGCATCCATCACTGGGAAAAATGACTGGATATATTTCAAACATCTGTGGATGATTGATGATGATTTTTAATGTGCCGCCTCTTATACTAAGTAAGTCACTAGGTAAGTAAAAAACAGCGTAGATACAATACAACAAAACTAGTGTCAATGTGTTGAATCCTTCATTTTAATTTATGGAGAATTAGTTGTTCCCGTAACAAATAACAAATGTGACAGTTTGCAAGTCAGGCTGTAAATGACCTTTTCTTAATATTGTTCTCATAACTTTAAAGGAGGTATACAGTTAATAAAGGAAAAATAACAATGCACAAAAACTCCACTGTAGCCATTAATATGCAGCATGATTTCAAATGACAAAATACCAGATAATATTGATGTTTTGTGGCCCATTATCTTATTCTAGAAAAGCTTTTTAAATGGTTTGATCGTCTGACAACATAAAACAAACCTCTAAATTAGATATTTTTATTTTTTGTTTGTTTTTAATACAAAGATTTTACAAATGTTTTTGAGGTGATTCTGATTATTTTTTTAATAATACAAATGCAGATAGCTTTTAAATAGATTTGACATAAGTATAAAATACAACAGAAACATGTAGGCTTGTTTGTCTAAACTTTTACCTATTGACCGTTTATTGGTCACATCTAATAAAATGCTTCTCTCTGTAGAAAATAAAGAGAAGATTATGCATATAGAGGCCAGATAGAGCAAAATTGTCCCATTAGGCTCTCTCTCAGCTGACACCTGCATGATCTTATTCTTAATATTTTAAGTCATTGTTGACAAATTCCAACAAATACACACCATTATTTACACATTTCAGTTTGATAAATCAGAAGCACAAAAATGGAGTTCTCCTCATTTGAATATGACAAATGTGCAATTCACACGGTAAAGCTTCATGTTGTGTAAAAATAACTTGGTTGTGTCACTTTATTTGTGGTTGTAGAGGTGATTTGGTTTCTCACCGCAATTAAAAAGTTTGTTTGTTGATGCAGCCAAAAACTGACATACTTTCCTCCTTACATTGATTGTTAGTAAAATAATCTGAGAAACTCTATGATGTATATAAACACCATTAAAGCTTTACTTTAAGTAGAAGTATTTCATAAATAGTCTCTGATGCCCCATTTGAAATATCTCCATGTTATGTAACTGTGGTTCACATAAAAAAAAACACACAAGATCACAAGTACAACTTAAAGCTGGGTACATTTGTATCAGGGTCCATGAGGTGCATTATCAAATTGATGCATTCTCATTTTAAATATGTTTGAGTTTAAGGGTGTTTTGGGAGGACAGGACTCCCTGTTAGTGAAAAAGAAAAATCCCACTTGAGCTCTAGTGCCACTCAAAGCCCGCACTGAGTTTGAACATCATGCGAACACGCGTTATTGGACCAGTCTGGACAAGTCTCACGAAAGCGTAAACGCCGACCAAGTCAACGTCAAAGGTCAAAAGACCTTGCACTGGTTTATGCTGAACATGCGTCGCCTGGCCTGCTTCTTGGCCTGGTTGACGGCTGTCCGCACTGCGTACTCAAACACCTGCTGTACACCTCGGTTGCTCAAGGATGAGCACTCCAGATAGCCTTTAGCGTGCACTTCATGAGCTACACGTCTCCCCTCCGCTGCTGAGATGCAGTTGCCCCGATAAGTCCCTAACTCCCGCAGGTCCGTCTGGGTGGCCACAAGCAGCACTGGCACCTTGGGCAAGTACTCTCGAATCTCAGCAATCCATTTGTGCTGGACGCTGGCCAGAGAGTTCGGGTTAGCCACAGAGTAGCACATGAGGACAACGTCAGCCTGCTGGTAGGATCTTGGTCGGATCTGTCTAAAGTTGTCATTGCCGGCCGTGTCCCATAGCCCCAGGCTGATCTGGACCCCGTCCATGTACACCTCCACCCCTGTGTTCTCAAACACTGTGGGCCTGTAAGTGTCTGGGAAGGTTTCTGAAGTGAAGCGCACCAGCAGGGCCGTCTTGCCCACCGCGTTGTCCCCAACCAGGACACACTTCACTGACATTTCTTGCAGGCCGTTCATGGTTGCTTCTGATATTCTCACTCCTCGGGATGTTTGTGGTTCTTTGAAAAGAGTCTTAGGTGTTGCTTCTGGACTGGAGAGGCACAGTGTCCACGAGGTAGTCAAAGGCGGAAATCACTGTGTGTGTGTGTGTGCTGTACTTCCATGTACAAGTTGTAGTATTCATAACAGGTAATCTGCAACCCTGCCTTATGATAATTCCATTCCCAGTCATTCAGCTGAGTTGAACTGACCTATGATGTCTCTCTTTTCAGAGTCCTCAAACGTCTCTCATACACAGTAGGTATGTACAGTCAGCAGTTCTCCAACAGTGAGCTTTATACACGCTTTTCACATAAACTCTTAATTCTTCAGGCCCTCTCGGCTTGTCTCACTTCCGCTTCGTCTCTGCAGCAGGCTGATCAGGATCTGTCTGATTTCTCTAGTGATCTTGAAAGCCGTCATTCTCTCCAGACGGGTCTAACCTCTAAGCGTCGAAGAGGGAGATCTACTGAGGAAGAGAGATGAGGAGAGGATACGTTACGAACACGAAGTATTTAGTGATAGTTAAAGAAGCCAGTGCGATTAGAAACTGAACTGTGGCAGCGTAGACTTAATTTAACTTTTCTCTTAACTTTCTTAACATTTCTCCAGACAGTTGACAGATTCTTTACAAACAGCGTTTAGGCCTAACTGCGAAAGATAAGACCAGCAGGAGAATGTGTACGTATGCTGGCACTCTGCATTTTGTTATGAAATATCTATTTAACTAATCATAAGTAGTTGTCAAGTAAACATAGAGGAGTACAGCATGTGGCAGATTACAATTAGTTTTAGTGGCAGACAGTTTATATTTACAGAGCAGTATAAAGCATTAACTCTATAACAAAGTACTGATGAAACACGGAAGTAAAGTTTCTTATATTTGGGTGTGACCCACAATTCATTGCTTGATCCTGAAGACTTAAACAGGTGCTTATTAACAACATACTCATGTGTGGTATATTATCAAGCTCATACGCGTATGACCTGTCTGTCTTCCTAAAGTCTAATATCACTCTAAAACCAAGTCTGATTCTGTAGTTTGCGCCACAAATGAACATCTAATATCGGGCGAGGATGTCTTTGTGTGTGCTGTTGTCTGATATAGAGACACGAATAAATCTTTAGCATTTTATTATGATCAAAAAACTCTACTGACGGTTTCTAAAGACTTCTCTGGTGCATAAAACTGACAGTTTGAACAATTATATTCAAGTCCCCGCTGAGGTAAAAAGTCGTAACCTCAAAGCCACCTGCCATTTCTAACTCACTCACTCACACATACACAGTCATCTCGATGGAAAGACCTCCATAACGTAGATGGGACACTTTAATCAGTGGGTTTTCCCACAATCGACCTTTCTAAATGATCTCACAGGAGGAAGTATGGTTTTATACTCTTGGTCTGCCATCAAAGGAAAAAATAATAAATTACTAAAACGAGAAAATGAAGATCAAAACTTTTGTAGAGAAACTGGTGACACTCTCAAACTCTTTCTTTATGTACAAACCACATTTTTGTGGAAGATTACGGTAAAACATGTTATTTCATACATTGATATTCTGAGAGTTTAATTTTTACGGGAGTAAGAATACACCCTGAAGATCACACTCCTCCACGCTCCTTTTTGAAGTTTTAATGTTGAAACATTTAAGTTTCTGCCCACATTATAGTGGAGTCTTACTAAATATCCTAATAGAATAGACTATAATATAAAACTTGAAGCTCTGAAGGCCTCAGACTCACATTGTTCTATCTACACAAATCAAACCGGGGACAAAGAAAAAGATAATTACCTTTCTTGTCAGTGTTGAACGGGCAGATGCTGGCTGCCGCCTTTGCAGACTTCAGAGCTCAGGCAAAAAACAAAAACCTTCAACTCCAGTAATGGTTTGTTATTGACTATAATGTGTCAAACAAGTTATCTTGAACCCCAATACTACAGTCTCCATTAATTAGGTCAACACAGAGACAAAATATTTCATCACCTGCTAAATAACGACAAGGCTGGTAGGCAGAGGAGGGAAGTAAGACAAGAAAAGTAAAACACATCCGCTTCTTCAAATGTGGAGGAGTGACTGACTGCATGCCTCCTCCACAGCAGCTGTGCTTTAAAAGATAAGTGGGGGTTTTTTTTCTGCTGTAGTTTTGTAGCATTTTGCAGAAGAGAGCACAGCTGGCGCATAAAAAGGAAAAGACTAAAATAAGTTTAAGATTTTAGTTTGCACTTGTGGTCATCACATGATCATATATGCTGGTTAAACAGCGGATATACTGTGAGCTGCAGATGTTGATCATGTCAGGCTATACCACCATGTAACATTAATATTTTTTTTAATTTTTGAAATGTGCACTAATTAATGTTTTTAAGGCGAGTTGTCAGTTGAGATTAGGCCAATAGCTGAAACAAGTAGTCAATAAATTGGTCAATATCAGATAAATAATTGTAATTTTTTAAGCAAAAAAGCCAAAAATGAGCTAGTTCCATGAAAAAAAGGAATGTATATTTGTCCTGTCCCTGCATTGGCTGATCATCTCTGTCTTGTCAGTAAATTCAATATCTTTGAGTTTTAAACTGTTGGTCTGACAAAAACAATAACTTTGAGGATGCCACGTTGGGCTTTTGGAAATTGTAATGGACATCTTACAGCATTTTCTGACATTTTATATATCTAACAATGTATCAATAAAGTGTCTATAGATTAAAAAAATCATTAGTTGCAGCACTAGTTTATTTTGGGTTTCCCCTCACAACCCCATTCAGTCGTCTCTAAATCACTGTATTTTCCAGGGACTCCCAAAAGTCACAACTCAACAAAACAAACAATGGATTGGTTGTCAGATTTGTGTCCCTGTGTGAGATCTTTGTTGTTAAATCTGGATTTGTTAATTTGTTGATACTATATGTGTTGAGCAAGCAATGAGAAATCTATGAAACAGTAGTCATATAGTACACATGATCTCAGATTAAGTTATACTGTCAGGGACCCCGTCTTTAAATATCATTACCACTTAAAAGGCAAAACCACTTAATTTATATGTTACGTTACTCACAATCTGGTTGTCAGGTCTTCATACACAGACAAGCACTAAGACTGATATACTTACATTTGCTTTCCAATGGTTTATTTTTCTATCAGAAATATAAATACGCTTATTTTTCACCTAGAAATCAAACTCTCAAATTATGCAAATAAACCCGTAATTGATATGGTCAAAAATAAATGAAAGATTGGATCTTTGTTAACTATTAAAGTTAAGTCTTTCAAAAGAAAAACAGTCATGAAACCACACATGCATGAGTCATGAACTGTAAACAAACAGGATTTTATTCCACAATAACACCTTCTCTGTAAAACCATGAGAACAAATGAATAAAAAAATACAATTTTCTCTTTATAATTCATTTGTTCACAACATTATGTACAATAAGTAAAAATCTGTCAACATTGTCGTCGCAGCTCTGTGAAAAATAATCACACAGGTAAAAAATAAGAGGCAACTTTAAACCTACAAAACTTGTGTAGCCACCTGAGGAATACAACTGCTACAAAGTTTGGTACAATGGATTTTAAAAAAAGCTACCAGGAACAGGTTGGAAACTATCAACTGGCCTCGAAAACTTGTTTAATTGTTACCTGAGTCTCAATATCAATATATTAGCAGCTAAGCTTGGCCTGAAACTAAAATAAAACAGTTGCAGTATGTTGCTGAGGCAGCTGCTAAGACAAAGGAGAGGAACTGCTGCAGAACTCACAATGGAGGTTGTTCAAACTATTTAATGACCTTTGATCATCACCAGAGCAAAAAAAACTCTTCCTTCAAAGCATTTGACAACAACACCTGATTAGATGTAGAATTAACATCAAACAAAATTCTCACATTGTCTCAAAAACTGATCTGATGTTGTATTACTGAAAATCCTACAGAGAACAACCTCCATGCAGACAGCACACAATCATGATTCAGATAAAGATGCATAAAATACTTACATTACGTCTCAAACATTAATCTGTATTAATAAATGTTAGAAAGATTAAATAACACTTCAATCAACATGGAGCCTTCTAAACACAGGCTTTTTTATACTCTTTAAAAAGGCATGAAGGCAAATGTTAAGGAAAAAAAAACACCACACCACACTATAAAACATTTTTAAATATAAAATATACAAACATTCTGGCTTTACAGCTGCATAAAAAGACCTTACTTGTGTTTCGCACCAATGTAGTTATCTTTTCTAAATACAAAACAAAAAAATACTCTGATGAAGATCTGAGTAAGGATTAAGATCTTAATTAATATTAACCAAGATTAAGACTTGATTTCAGTTTTTGGTAGCTACAGTACCAGTCAAAAGTTTGGACACACCTTCCCATTCACTTGAATGACAAAGTGTGTCCAATCTTTTGACTGGTACTGTATATGAGTGATGGAGAAAGGGGGGGGGGGGGGGGGGGGGGGGGGGGAGAGAGAGAGTGAGTGAGGGGATGAGTAGAAGCGAAAAAGTAGTGACTGAACTGACAGAAGTAAGAAAGGTGGAGGCTGAGTGTAACATACTGTATGTGATTATTGTACACGTGGAGTTATAGAAGTGAGAAAGTACAGAGTGTGAGGTGAGTACTGTCCTCCGTAGCAGCTTTAGCTTGAATCCTATAAACCTTTTCACTTCAAAGAGACCAACACGAGACCTTGCTTTGGCTCAGTGAACCTGAAAGATCAAGAGATAAGAGACAAGGTGGGTGACGATGAACATGTCATGTATGTGTGTTTTACATGTGTGTGTATCTGTGTGTACCTGTAGTGTCTGTTGGTGAGGTAGTCTATAACGGCGGGGCGGATGCGGGCCACGCCCCCCTGGCTGTGGTTCCCTCTTCCTGTGATGACAGAGAGCTGAGGTCGACACAGACCCTGCTCACAATCTACACAGAAAAGAGGCCAAAGAAGAACAAAGCACATACAGAATACAGTTAACAGGAGCAACGTGCACAAACTGTGAAAGAGACAGAAACACACACACACACACACACACACACACGATTGCTCATATGGTTTAGATGTTGACCAAGAATCAGTGTCCTCACTGGCTGGACGACATTGGCGATTAAGAACCTTTTGAGGAACTCAGGAACTAAACTTGTGTTTTGATCGGAGGAACTAGGGACGAAATGTATTTCCTGTAGTAGTCTGAGGTGCTAAAGGTTCCTGATCCGGGGATAGTAGGTAACTTTAGTAGCAGGGTTTGCAGGGATGACCGTTGCTGATTGGTCAAACACAGTTTTGGATTTTCATTTTCATGAACTCAAACATCAGAGTCATGCAACAGCAAAGACAAAGAACAATACGTTTTGTTTTTACCTCATGTGTTAACGCTGCGTTTCAAACATAGCCATCTGTTTTTTTAAATCAGCATGAGTCCAATTTGCATAATTAACCTGGTTCTTTAGATGTGGTGGAAACACAAATACAGTTTTGTTCCTGAGATTAGTTCCTCTGCTTCCACAGTTCCTGGAAGCTTTTGGTCGAAAAGGGTCTTTATTTCTGATGACAAAGATCACCTGAAGAGTGGGGTCTCGCTTCCATGCAAAGCATACTATGGCTTATGTGATAGTAAATGTTATTTTGGCATGAATTTAAAAGCTAAACAACATTACATTACATTTACAATAATCCATGTGCTGATTGTGGGAACTGCCCACCACTATTTATGAAATTCATATTCCAGTTGCAGTCTAAACAAATGTCGCTCATAACCACCTATTTCTTCATGAGCTCTTTCTTTTGATTTTCCCTTCAGGGTCCATGTAGCACTGATGATGCAGGATTACAGTCACCAGAAGAGTGTGAAAGAGTTACCCGTCAGTGCATATTTACTCCTCTGGAGTTGTTTGTCATGTGTTAGTGTGAACACAAAATTGATTAGAACTAAAAGGCAACAATGTATCATTATTAAATTAATATGCTTTTTGTTTTTTTATTTTTTGTCTTTAAGTTATTTATTTATTTACTTATTTATTAATTGATTTATTTATTTATTTATTTATTTATTTCAGTTATTCATATTTTTTTTACTTGGTCTTATTTGTGAAAGTGACCTAAGATGCCAATGTTGCCTCTCTCATCTTCATTCTGTCTCATGCTGAGTGTACATATTGTCCAGTACCTGTGGTTTTGTCATGTAAGACCTGGGCCAGATGCTCCAGGGCCTCGTCTACATGCAGCCCATGGAGGTCCAGGATGTTCCTGGGCAGCAAAGACGAGTTGACCCTCTGAAAGATCTGAACTGCTGCACGGTGATTGGCCTCACGCATCCGCTGGCCATGCAGGTGTCCCTAAGAAAGAGGTGATAAAAATGAATTTACTGTTCAGCAGAGCATTTATCGCTGTTAATAAATGATAAGCTGCATCTTCAGGAGAAAAGCTGAATGAGAAAGTCAGAGGCATCACCTCTAATGCAGTATATTTCCCCAGTTATGCTAAAGTTGTCACATAAAAATAGAACAACTTGATATAACACTTCAAAAAATACTTCCAAAGTGCA
Source organism: Thunnus albacares (assembly GCF_914725855.1). Classification (NCBI taxonomy): domain Eukaryota; kingdom Metazoa; phylum Chordata; class Actinopteri; order Scombriformes; family Scombridae; genus Thunnus; species Thunnus albacares. The sequence continues at coordinate 19,435,122 of NC_058108.1, read as the reverse complement.
TCACAGGTGAAAATACAGTAGTGATAGAAGCAAAATATTAAAGAAAATCATTCAGCCCCTCACCTGCTGTGCATAAAAGGAAGCCACTTCTTTGTGTCCTTGCTTGTAAGCCTTGGCAGCTTTGTTAAAACTTTCGAGCTGCCGGCTCCTCTGCAGGCTGGCCTCGGCCCTGAAGTCGTCGTACTCGGGATCTTCTGTATCCTGGTATTCAAGCACGGTTGACTCCAGGGGCTTCTGCCTCTGACAAATTAAAAAGACACAGTGATACAGACAGCTAATTAAAGGTGGGTAAGTAATCCATAACCTATATACTCAGATTGGTTCTCCTGGAGATGCAGTTTGTAGCGATGCAGCAGATATTTAAACTCTAAACTGTACTTTGTGGCAGTTAAGCTTTATTCAGTTTGAGATGTGAATTATATACATGTGTTCCTGTCAATGTGTAAAAAAATATATAATCAATCAATCTACATTCGATGTTGTACATTCATTCATCCTAGCTAAGCTGATGTAGTAAATAAATTTCCATGGCAACATTGTAACTGCCAGAGCTGGAGCAAACACTAGTGGCCTACAGAATTGATACAAAATGGATCGTAAACAACTGCTGCTGCTGCTCCACAGAGACGTCAAGTGACTGACGCTGCTGTACAGTAGGAGCATATTTGACTTCACTATACTGGACACACATATGCTGTTTTAATGTGTTATTATGTGTTAGGATTATTTTCAGATCAGAATATTTCTTCACTTACTGAAAAACCACTTTGTTTGTCATTCAGTCTGTGGTGCCTTACCCTTGAAACATATTATTTGTGTTTGTGTTGTGAAGTCATCATTTATTAAACTAATAAATCTGAAACATTTTTTGCTCTTTATGTCAAAAGTAACTTAGACAATAACCTGAAAAGCTGATGAGCAAAAAGAAGCCTAAAAATGGGTGAGCAAATTAGCGATCAATGTCTATGAAAACATAATAATATATATTATTATACAATATATTTAAATGAAACTCTGCTCTGTGCCTATGTTATTAGACGCTCTGGCATCCTCCATCAGCTGTGCCGGTGAGTCGGTGACACAACGCTACTAGTTTAAAAATAGAAGTGAAGTTCACAGACGTAGTAGCTGAATCTGTCCATGGAAACAAAAATTTCAGCAGATATTTTAGTTACAAGATTGAAGGCAGTTTTGTGTTTATATGTGTGGTATTTATTCAGTTTGGGAAATCCCACAATCTCTAGAAAGCATTAGCTCAAGCTGGCTGGCTGACTCACCAGGGACTAGAAATTGTCCCTGTTGCTAGATCGTTACTAAGGGCCGGCCTACTTGCTAGAGTAGTAAACCAGGTTTCATACATAGGAGTCTACTGACATGACTGATTGTATTAGTCATTAGTCAGGTATTAGTCAGACCCCATGTATTACCAGGGAAACAGAGATAACACTGACTGATTTTTTATTTTATTTTGAGAGCGAATTGCCCCACAATATGAATACATTTTGATTATATCTTTTATTTGGTTGGTAACCATCGTAGAATCGCAATATTACACGAGAGGGTGAGCTTTACCATCATTACTTGCCTGACAGTGATGCAGTCTTGACCACATTTGCTTAAATCCTGTTTCTTAAATAAATACTAGATAAAAGGTGTAGTTTCACAGTTACACAGATATTGTTATGTAACGTAATAGGCCATCTTACTATACATCATGTAGTAATGAATTGCCTGTATGGTGATCATTATCATGGGCAAAATATCTAATATACTGTATGTAGTGAAATACAATCTGATTCAAAACTCTACAGATTATAATGAAAAATGAATGCTTGAGGGAAATTGGTAACGCAAACAAAAAGAGATAATATAAAGATTTTATGAGATTACACAGTTATTGCACATGTGAAATAGATGAATACATTTGTTTCGTTTCCCTTTTTCCTAAGGTCTCTCTCTGCCTGTGTCTGTAAATACCTTTTCCCTCTCCTTGCTGGCTGTTCTGTGGTGGTCAGACCGAGGCACTTCTGGAGCGACGACAGTCTTGACAGGCTCCTCATCCAGTAGAGAGTGAAGAAACAGCTTTGTTTGGGTCAGACTGTAACTATACAAATGTAAACACACATATGAATGAGTCAGGAGCATTCAAAAAATTAAATTTACTTGAGAGCATTTCACACCTGTTTGCATCATCTTCCTTAGGATGACAACTAATTCGAGTTTGAGTTGCTTCATTAATTCATGGTCGCATCCAGATTGATGTACTGCTGGTTTACATCAAATTTGATGATGAAGTGACACTGACAAACAAGACTAGATGAATACAAGCTCAAAGCTACACTGGAGTCTCACTTGTGGTCTCTGAAGATGTCCTGGAGGAAATGCCTGTCAATGGTGGGGAAGAAGGAGTACAGTTGGTTTTCTTTTAACAGGGTGGCTCCATCACGCTTGTCAAGGTCTGCACGATTTTGTCTGGTCTGAAAGAAAGCGGTTTGGAGAGAGGTTGGGAAGGGGGGAAACAGAGAGTTAGGATTGAAGTGCAAGCAGAAGAAGAAACCAGGCTTATATCATTCAAGATGTTTGTGTGCCAGGAAATATTGAAGTCAGCATGTACAGTAGGTGTGTGTGTGTGTTACCTTCTCCACATTCTCCTGCAAAGCCTGCTCCTCTTTTATAATGTCCCGTAGAGACACATGTGGGCGGGAAACGTTCCAGTGGTCCATGAATGGCATCCCACCATGGGACTCTGGTTGGCTGTCCTGTGATGTGTAACCATCTGTGCTAATTAGGAAACGTGATGCCTGTGTCCGATCTCTTGTGCCAGGTTTGGCCACCTGTGATTCACCCCAGTGCACTGAACCTAGATTTCCAATGAAATGGTTCATGTTCAAAAGCTGTGAAACAAAATGTTTTTTTTGGAAAAAGTGCTGTTTCTAGTAATTATCTAACAAGATTAAGAGTCTACAACCATGCTAGCAGCTCTGTCAGGCTGTAGGCATAGCGATGCTTTGAGGTAAATGCTATATCAGCATGCTAACGTGTTCAAAATGGCAATGCTAACATGCCGATGTTTATCAGGTATAATGATTGCCATGTTCACCGTCTTAGTTTAGCGTGTTAACATTCGCTAATGAGCACTAAACAAATGTAAAGCTAAGACTGATGGGGATATCATTAATTTTGCAGGTATTTGGTCATGAACCAAAGTATTGGACAAATTGAAATTTTGACACTAGAAGAAAAGTTAGATCACCAAAGTGATCACAATTCATCCTGTGGGGAACATGTATGTCTGTACCAAATGTCATGGCAATCCACCCAAGAGTTTGAATGTCATTCTCATGGTGGCACAAAAAAAAGAAGATGAAGATCATTAGGATACATTGTCTGGGAATCATGGATATCTGTACAAAAAATTGTGCCAATTCATTAAGATATTTCACAAGATAAGTGAAACTTTGACCTGCTGGTGGCACTAGATGAAAAGCAGGGGACGACCAAAGACATCTAGATTCATCATCAGGACACTGTGAATGTCTGTACAAAGCATCAATGCAAACCTGATCACTGGAGTTCAGACACTGCCATCCCTGGAGCCATGTCGCTAGCATGGCTAAAAAAACTACTTAATTTTATGCATCTGTTTGTTTGTTTGACAGGAACAATGCAGATTAACACTGATTTAGGAAACATAACAGATGTAATGTATATGAATAGTAGCTGAATCTCAATGGAAGCCCCAATTGCTTGTTAGGCTTTTGAATTCAGGAGAAGTCAACCAAAAACAATATACGGATAAAACCAGTTAAGGATATAACATCAGAACCTAGAACATTTTTTGCAAGTGTTTACATGTGTGTTTCTATGTGTGTATGCACTGGAAGTGACTGTATATTCACTGATACATGGATGACGAAGTGCATGTATGTAACACAGTATTTATCATATGCTGAACACAGGCCGCTGTTATCATTTCATGATGCTCCATGGATTTGAAACGAGTGTCTAAGCGTGTGTGGACTTACTTTCCTGAAGCAGGTGAAAGGAAAGAGTTGCTTGTCTCTGCCTTTCCTGTAAAACAATATTTACAGTCAGATTAACCAACAAAGACCCACTTAGACTCGCATACAGTAAATCAGAATATCAGGGTTTATACAGATTTATAGTTGCACTAATAACACTGATGTTGATTAGTTAACGCTGCTCACCTGGATGGTTTCCTTCCACTTCTGGTGGAGCAGTTTAGCCAGGTTCAGGTCCATCTGCACTGCATAGTCATCAGAGGAGCATGTACCTGAATATTGTGGAGCAAAAAGGGGGAAAAAAGATAACTTTATGTTAGTACTTAGTAGCAGAAGAGTACAAAAAACCAATGTCTGTTTTATTGGTTCAGTAATTTGAGCAATAAATCTTCTGCTTTTAAAATGTATTTTTCAGTGTGAAAACTCTGTCGTGATTACCTGGATCTACTCCCACAGGTCCAAATAGTTCAGTTAGTTGTAATGCCAGTTCAGTGGGTAGTTTCAGCTCCACACTCTGAATGTCCAGGTGTCGGCTCCTTCTCTCCTCCACATGCCTCCTTTCATTCCTCTCCTCCTTCCTCTGTTTCTCCTCTATCTCAATTTCATCTAGCTCAGCCTGCAACAGCCGGTGAACCTCGTCCATGCTAGCCATCTCGTCCTCCATCTCGACTCTTGACTCTTCAATTATTACTCCGTCATCTATGCTCCCACCCCAAGCCCCGCCCTCTAAGTCACGTCCTGATGTCACTTTATTTTCTGATAAAAGCAAATTATCTTCTGTTTGAGAAGGTTTTACTGAGTGTGATGGTGTATCAGGATGATTTTTGTTTCTGACTGGAGAAGCTCCAACACTTAACAAGCCAGTATTATCAGAACTCTCACTGGACTCACTAGCTGTCTCACAGGCTGACTGCTGAGTCGCCTCCACAACCCCAGTTGCATTTGGCAAACCTTCAGAGAGAAGCTCATCTAATATGTTAGAAGATAACTTGGTTTCTCCTACATTTCCTAAAGCTCCACAAAGATTGGATGTGTTCTGATCATCTTCACCCCTAGCACCTTCCTCCTCCTCCCTCACCTCTTCATCTCTGAAGAACCTCTCTCCAGAGTCCAGCAGCAAATTTGTGGTCCATTCTAGGTTGTGGTGGCATTTGTCATACAGGTCTTCTAATGTATCAAAACTAACTAGTTTAAAATGACTGCTGAGAATGTGTAGGCTCTCAAGCCGGTCTTGAGTTGCCCCAAATTCTCTCTCCTCCACCTGTGTGCCTTTCTCATGCACCACACGGTAGGGTACCTCTTTGTGGCTGGATGGGTGAACTGCAACCGCTGCAGAAACGACAGAGGACAGCTCTGGCACAAAGCGAGAAGAGTCGCCTGACAGGACTGTGATGTCGCTGGAGTAGCTGCACACAGTGACGGCTGCATCTTCACGGCTGTCTTGATGATTGAGACGCCAAAGAAGGGCAAAGTCTTGAGGTTCTGTCTGGGTGGGGCAGCCCATGTCTACCTGAGGAGGAGGGGATGGGGGTTGCAGATGTGCCTCAGATTTGGACGCGGTGAACAAGTCAATGTTTGGTTTAAGATTAAGGCTGGTGTTAGGCTCGATTTCTGTGTTAAAGCTATTCTGACTACCGTTTACATTTTGCGCTGTGGTATCGGGACATTCGAGAGCTGTCAGTGAAGACGCAGGACAGTTTTGAGTGAAGGTGAGGGCTAGTTTGCACTGTTTCCCTGATCTGCGACCCTGACGCTGCTTTCGCTCCTGACTGTCTCCACTGAAAGCACCACTTTCTGCTTCCACAGAGCCCTCACACACAGGACTCTGACACACCTCGCCGATATGGCTGCTATCAAGCTCTACTCCAGTCACTCCTCCATTGTCTGTGCAAATATTTGCATCCATATCAGAATGACCAGCAGCACTAGGCTCTGTACCAACCCCACCTTCAACACTGTGGCTTCCTCTATTGTGGTACACTTTTGCCTCCGTAGTTTCAGAGATAACTAGTGAATCAGTAGCAGTGTTGGTGGTTGATTTCAAATCCACAGACCCTGTTTTACTTGCTTCCTCTTCAATTTTAAGTCCCTCCCATCCATCAATTCTCGATTCCCTGACCACACAAGAGTCAGCTGCCTTCCAGTCTAACACACAATCTGGTAATTCAGCTCTACTGCTGTTAACTCTGTTCATGCTTTGCTCTCTCTCTTCACTGTTAGATCTCCCGCCACCTGCCTCCACCTCTCTTTCCAATTCCCTGCCAGAGCTTGAGGAAAGTGAGGACGAACGAGAGGAACCAGTCTGCAGAGCAGCTCCCCCTGTCTGAATAAGATCAAGAAGCTTTTGGAACTCTTTTACATCAGGTCCAGACTGCGCTTTCATTGTGTTTTGATTAGCTTCTTCAGACACACCTCCATTTTCCTGTCCCTCTTTATGCCTTTCTCTTCTCCTCACCTGTCGCTGCTCGAGAGACCCTTCAGAAGGCCAATCCCCTACAAAATCCAACATCTTAGGCGTTCCCTTCTCCTCGTCCCTCCTGATCTCAACCCCTCCTGTTTCCTGTTCCCTCATCTTTTCTTTCTCCTTCGCCTCGCTGTCTGATTGGTTAGTATCTTTCACCAGATCTGTAGGCTTCGTCCTGTCAAAATCTGACCTCCTGCTTGGCCTTTCCCTCCGCACCCGTTGTCCAATAGACTCAGAGAAAGCCACCGGCCTTTCATCCCCACGGTGATCTTCATTCATCACTGATTCTACAATACAGTCAGGGATCCTCTGATCTCCTCTTGGATTATTTAGAGTTAACTGGGCATCCAACTCAGAGTCTAATGCACCCAAATCCATGTCATCCCCGTCGTAAACTTTGGCACTTTCCATAGGTCTTCCAGTTGGTTGGAAATTTAGCGATTCAGTGGATTTGTCTTCCAGCATTCCAACCTCACCAGAATGACCAATAGATGACACGTCAGGAAGGGAGGAAAATAGCTGAGGGTGGGACTTCTTACATTGCTCCGTCAATGCAGGCTGCCCAACAAGGTCAGGACAAGGTGTTTCGGAAGTCACAGGCCTGAGGAGAGGAAGAGCAGTACAATCAGTATAACTTATGATAGCTTTGCAATTTGTCAGTTTTGGCAAGTAATTGTTCACAAATATGTAATCGTATTTGTAAAGATATCGACATTATAGCAGATGCAGATTTTAATATCTGGATGATTGAGGTCCATTAAATGTGCATAAATGTGCATTTTAACCATAATATTTATTTTTATACCATTTATGATAAAAATTAATATCTAATGTTCTGTACATTTCTAAAAACTTCTGTAACAGATGCTGAATTTTCCCTTTTTTAGCATTTACGAAAACAGTTTTTTACTCAAGACAACAGTGTGACAAGGAAGCCATTTGCAATTGAAAAACAATTTGGTACAGATTATTTGAAGGCTCACTGTAAGCTTCTGTTTTCAAAGAGGATGCGCTGCTTCAACTCAGGCATCTGTGAACCGATAATGGACTGGACCGTGACAAAGCGCTCGTATCTATTCAGCATGCGTCGAATTGTTTCCACTGGCACGCTATGTGTGGTGCGTCTGCACAGGGACATAAACACAAACAAACAAAGTGACAAACTGGAATAAATTAAATTGTCTCAAACAGCATTGTTCTCTTTTTGTGTGAAAATGCATTTAGTTGATATTCTACATTAAAAACAAATGCTGTTTGTAATTCATTTATCTCTCTCACCTCTCCAGTTCTCTGGGCTTGTTCTTCCACCAAGTGTCCGGCTCTCGAAACAGCACCTTATAATCATGTTTCAGTGCCTGGGACAGATATAAAAGGACCAACCATTTTTTGCAGTTCACAACTAAATCTGTACTATGTCCAGCCACTTTTTCTAATAGCTATACCTCAAACCATGGACAGCAAAGTAACATGACCCCACAAAATCTTCCTTTTAATTAATAATACACTTGTGTAAAAATAAAAATCCTTACAAAAACATGTACTGTATGTTTAAACTAGATCACATGTCTGAAAATGTAGAGGCATAAGCCAAAACTGTAGTCCAACAAGCATTTATGCTGTAGTGTTTTATACAACTACAGCAGAACACATTCAGGGCAGGAGATCTGTTACCATCCCACATATATTGCTGGCAAAATGACTGACCTGCACCACATATGGTTTCATCTCCCAGCACTGCATGTTGGTATTGTCAATGATGATGGGGTTAGCACCCCTCTCAAAAGCCTCCTTGGCTATGGGATGAAGTTGACATTAGAGAAAAAGTACAAAGAAACAATGAATTTGTCATTTTAGTGCAACTGTGGTCAAAAAAACAAAAAAACAAAAACCCAACACACATCACTTAAAAAGGAAACAATGGCAATCAATTACAGAGATAAAAAGGCTACACAAAAGTTTTGACTTGCTACTGCTGCAACACTTCTTATCAAAACGGAGTGTGTTACTGTGTTTACCTCGTTTATGGTTCCACTCATGAGCCTCCCCGAGAGCATTGGGGTCAAACTGATACTGTCCATGGTGAGTAAAATAGTCGTCAGTGCTCAGTACGACTCCACCTGGGTTATGATCTCGCAAAGCTCTGCAAAGACACACACATAAAGACGGCTTCCGAGTGATGTAACACATGTTGTGAGTGCTGTAAAAGACCATGACTCTTGTGCAACTGTGGCTGTGATAGCGTTTCCACATTTATGACTGGACTATCTTGATAAAATTCTTTTTCTGCAGTAAACTCACACATCTGAGCCATTTTGTGTTTATATAATGTGAACTTATTAATGTGAACAAATGATCGCTGCCCTGTTGTAAACACATCTGATTTGAACAGGGGAATACAGCACTTAGTGAAAACTGTGCTAGAGGTTGCTGGATATTAATTTCAACATGAACACTGGTTGTTGTGCTGAATTGACCAGATGGAAGATAAGTGAATAAAGACTAGTACTGACTGTTTTCATGCTACAATAATCAATCAGAAAGGATTAAAGACCGTTGGGTCTGTGGGTGGCCCACTGCGGTAACTCCCACAAAACACCAACATCCTTTTTTTTTTCCCAACAATAACAAAATCCATTAATGATTACACCTCTGGGGTGGACCCTGCTGTCCTGCCCCCTGCTGCCGTCCCTAGAGCCAGCACTATGCCTGCCCTATGTCTTTTTGTTATGTTATGTTGCACCAATAAAAAAAAAGGGCTGAGGACAAGAAAGTTTCATGCAGTAATCTAAAATTGCAAAGAAATCTACCTTACCAGGCTGTTTACTAGTAGTTATAATATTACTCAATCAACATACATCACAACATTTCTCTCTCTTCTCATTTTTCTCAAATGTCTGTTTTTCTTGTCTGCATGCTTCTGACACTAACAAGGAAGAAAGCAAACAAACTTTATATATATAGTACTTTTTACAACATAAGTTAGAAAGTGCTTAACAACAAGAAGAAAAGGCACTAACACAAAAGACAGAGAAGACAATCTATAAAACAGAGAAATAAGTGTGCAAACCACAACGTAAAAGTTAGAAAATGTTACAGAAAACAGATTGGGTTTAAGCTTTTTAAGGATATGTATCGATTTGGCTTCTCTAAGATTTTTTGATGTTCTGAAATGGCTTTGAGGCTGTTTCACAGTCGAGCAGCAACAACAGCAAAAGCATGATCACCTTTAATTTTCAGACTTGACCTTGACACAGCCCAAAGTCCCCGCTCTAAAGGACCTGACACCCCTCTCCGTGGTCAGATGGCACAACAACTCGTTTAAATACAGCAGTGCCTGACTGTGTATGCTTTGTATGTGAAAAGTAAAATCATAGTCCTCAAAGCTCAATTCTGACTAGCCTAGAAAATGAGAGTGAGCAATCTTGTGTGCATATGATTTTGTGACTTGTTGCTAAAACCAAAACATTACTATCAGTATGTCTGCAAGTCAAATGAATATTTTCCAATAAAAGGTTTCTTTTTCTGGCATTATTGGCATATGACATAAAGTCTCCACTCTGCTGGGTACCTGTGATAAAACTGTACCATTGAACAGTGAGCATTATAAGACAGAATAACATATCACTATTAAAAGTATACTGACATTCTTACCTAGCCAATGTTGACTTGCCAGATCCTGGAGCACCACGTATCAGCACGAGTACCTTCCCTTCCAAACGAAGCCTACTGTGGCGGACAGGATGTTGCGGAGCAGCAGGCAGGGCCCAGGATTTAGGAATAGTAGCAGAAGGTTTAAGAGGTGCTTGCCTTGCTGGGCCCTGATTTAGCCAGGGAGAGGGATGCCTGGGTTGGCTGGGCCAGTTTGAAGGCGTTTGCACCACAGGCGTGATGAAGTACGGTCCCTGGTTCGCATGGACGCGAGGAGAAAACACTGGTGAATCAAGGTTCCAGGGCGAAGACGTGTAGCCAAGTGGCTCCGGATTCAACACATTCACCTTAGATCGTGCTCCTCCTACTACAGCTTCAGAGGGCAGGACCCCAGCCTTGTCAGAAAGTGTGTGTGACGGGTCTTGCTTTTTATACACCTGGAATGCAGAGGGACGTCCTGAAGCTACCAGGTCCAAAGGAGGTTTTGGCTTGTCTGCAGGTGTTTCTGTCATCAGATGTGTGTAATCCACCACCGAGTGCTGACCCTCAGTGGTCTCGTCTTCCCAAGTGCTGAGCTGGTCGAGTGGAGATGAAGCTCCAGACATATACTCCATGGTGCATGGCTCCTCAGCAGAGGGCCCTCTAGATCCAGGTTCCAGGCTGGACTGAAGCAGCTCAGGGAGGACCTGCTGTGGAAATGGTGGTGGAGGGAAAGAGGACAGGGACATACCAGCAGACAAACTCTGGCTGCTGGGGTACTCTTCCTTAGTGTCTTGTTGTGCTGTCAGTGTCTCTAGCTCCTGATCGACTAGCAGGTCAAGCTCTTCTGTCATGAGGTTGGTAGAGGCAGGAGAGAAGGGTCGCTGTGATGGTTTGGACGAGTCCGGGTCTGGTCTAGGTTCAGAAAAGTGGCGGGGACTGAGCAGGGCTGCAGCAGTGCGCTCAAAGCCAGAGACCGGGGAAGGAATGGGGGCTGCAACTTCAGCAGCCACAGACAGCTCCAAGAGGGAGTCCATTGCATTTTCAACTAGAAAACACACGGAAAACAAAGACATGATGATTCAATGGTTCAATATCTTGTTGCTGTTTCTAAGCAGTTGATAAGAATTTTTTGCATAAAAATACATTTAAAAAGCCTCACCATAACCATCCGGTCAGCACCACAAGCCAACTATGATGTACAGCATTTTAGCCTCTAGGTTGAGTGCTGTTACAGAACACGGCTGTCCTAGTTATAATACTTTCCAGTAGAGCTTCAACGATTAGTCAGTAGATAGAAAATTAATCAGCAGCTATTTTGATTCATCATTTTTCCAAGAAAAAATGCCAAACATTTCATGGTTCCAGCAGCTTCTCAAATGTGACAGTTTGCCATCTTTTTTGGTCATATATATCAATAATTTGAATATCTTAACATTTTAGGCTCTTAATCAGACAAAACAAGCTAATTAAAGACATTCCTGTGGCCTCTCAGAAATTGCAAATGCCATTTTTTCATACTTTTTTAACATTTCATAAATTACATAATAAATCAATGAATGAAGAAAAATAGTTGTTAGTTGCAGCCGCACTTTTCGGTACAAATTTTTTTGTATTGTTAATTATTCAGTTGCAACTTTGTTTCAGAAAACTATGACCTTCCCCCCCTTCACACAGTAAACATGACAGTCTTTACTGTATGAAGTGCTGACAGTATCACAGGTCATGTAACTTACACCAAGAAGATTACTTAAGTGAATTCCTGAGACTATACTTGTTCAGGCAGGACTCTGAAGTCATCTGACCAGGGAAACTGACAGTGCCTTGATTAAATTTGTGCTGTTGTGGCCCCCCAAGGCCCTCTAACAGCTTTCCTCTGTACAAACATTAGGACATCCAGCAATGTTTAAATGGTTTAAACTAGTGTATAGAAAATGCCTTGAACATACATTTGATGACTTTTGTTTGCTTTTTCTGTTTTTATTCTATTTTACTAACTTAAGAAACACTTGGTGCTATGTAAGTGAACTTAAAGCCACTGACACATCGCTCATACAGTATCTGTCATTTATATATACAATAAAGTATATCTTATCTCTTATATGCGTTGGGGACATCTGGTATTTTCATAGATCATCTAAACAGGTACAACAGGTGGATTGGTAAACCAATACATGCAAGGTGCAGTTAGATGACTGCTAATACTGTCAATAATACTGTTGGTATGCAACTACCATGGGACCTCCACTGTAAAGTAATCTCATGTAGCAAAATGCTTCCACCCTGTCAGAAATACCCTGCCAACAAGCTACCCCAGCTAACTGGTTAGCCAAGTTAACACTAAATACCATTCCCAGAGCCACACAGCAGGTTGAGCAGCTGGTCTTCCGTGTGTCATTGCTACCTTTGAAATCACACTCGGAGAGCACGATGTAAATAACTTCGGGGTCCAAGTGTGAGAACATCTCCTGCATGCTTCTGACGATTTTCTCCTTGTCGGAGCTGGAGAGCGAGCTGCTGGATGGAAAGCTGTCATAACCCTGAGGTGGTCGGTAACCCGCGTTGTGGCCGAGACTTCCCCCCTCCTCTTGCGGCCCGCCTGGGACTCTGGCCGGGCTCTGGCCGTTCTTCTTCCTCCGAGGCATTCTGTTACCGAGACGAAGCCGCCGGTTGCTCTCATTAGCGGCTACACAGAGCTAGCTAAGTAGCTGGAGAGCTAAGCTAACTACATACGAGCGGTCCGGAGCTGAAAACATGCTACTGTATCGGGTAGAAATACCAAAGTGCAACTACTCAAGGTTAACATATCTAACAGCACTCCAAGTGGCGGAAAATAATCAGAAAATGCGAACTCGGCCAAGTTCGCCAGGCGATTTTTTTTTCCTAGGATAGAAAAGTCATGGCCCACCTTATTCTGCCTCTAATTGGCTTATTGCCCCCCCCAACTCTAACCAATCTTACTCCTCATGCACAAAACTAACCAATCCAACCAGCGAAGGCAACGAGTATTAGCCAATCAGAGGCAGAGTAGGGCGGGTCGTGACTTCGCCATCCTAGGAAAAGAAATTCGCTCCGTCGATACCGGAAACCATGACGCTGTAGTGGTGTGGATAAAATGTGACTTTCAAACATTAGAATGTATGTTTACGAGATGTAAGCACATGTTTTGTTTTAGCCTATTACGTATAGCAAGCATAAATAAGCTTGTAATACAATGCAACGCCATGAATAATAGCTACAGAGAGGCAATTTTTCATGTACATGATATAAGTTTATGGAATTAATTGAAATTCAATCTGGAAGCTATATATTTTTTTATTCTTATCACAGATATTGCATTAGTTGCAAGAACATTGTGAGATTTTGAGTTATCAAATGCTTTTGGTGAATTAATTCATTTTCTTGTATAAGACAGGCACATGCACATTTAATACATGGGCATTTACCATTACATACTTTTTTTTGAGTCTGTACCTGAGATAATTTTGGAACTTGGACCCTTTTGCAGGTCAGGTAACTCATTATTACCAATGCACACAATCAGCTGAACATCATTTCATATGATACTGTACAGTATTAGTGTCTGATCCCTCATCCCTAATGTTATTATATGTACTTTTACTTTTTTGCTGTTATGAATACTCTTGTGAATAAAAGTTTTTAAGAAATGGGGGGCGTCGCACAGTGCTTTTTTTTTTTTTTTTTACACTTAACAATCTTGTTACATTGTTTTTGGACAGAAACCATAGTTAGTAGGTTTATTGCTGAAAAGCTGCTTTTAAAAAAGCGGATGTTTTGCAGCGTTGTTGAAATGGGAGAAGTAGAATCACTTTTAAATTGTTAATTTCCAGTTGACCACCAGGTGTCACTTTCTCCGATTCATTATTCTAAAGAGAAAGTTTACGTGCTGCATTTATTGCTACTTACAAGTATTGATCGTAGTAGAAATAGTAAATATTGATATAAAAAAGAGAGACATACTATTAATTTAGCACCTTAAAATACTGCACTACTGGCAACAACAACAACACTTATTATTATTGTTATTTATATCATTATGGTATCATGAACAGCATTATTATTTAATTTTATTATATTACATGATTACTAATACAATAATTATTATGCATTATTACGATCATGCAATGGTTGTCTATATATATATGTGTTATATATATGCTCCATAGAAAAAAAGAAAGTAAAATGCTATTATGCAATCAAAGTATATGGGGATTTTTTTAAACAAGTAGGGATTACATAGAATAAATAAATACTGTTTACAAGAAATGTATTTATTCATTAAAAATAAAGTCACAGTAGGGTGAAAAGCGGAAAGTGAAGATAGCGTTTGTGACTCCCGCCATGTATTTGGCGGTGCAGTACTGCTGTGAGACCGAGGGGGGCGCTCTGCACCCAGCCTTCACACAGACAGCACTGACTGAACGGACAGAGCTTTGTGCCGAAAACTAAACCCAACCTGTGTCAGACTAAATGAATTAAAACGGCCCACTTGAGAGGTAAATACTAACGAGGAAACGCTTGGCAGACATCCTGCGGTTTAAGTCGCACTTGCATCTTTGTAAATAGATTCATTTTGCATTTGTTGGGGTGTTCAAAATCCGTCCGTGGGGGCAAGTTGGTGGTGAGAGAGGAGGGCTCAGGGCGACGGTAGCAGCCCTTCTTCGCCTGTAAACTAGCGGCAGTTGGAAGTTGAAAAAAGACAGTAACAAGTAAATTAGCTTCGTTTTCAAACTTCTCAAAGTAGTTGCATTTGTTGGAAACCACAGGAACTGACCACGAGCATGGCTATTTTTGGCAGAGATGATATAATACTTCACTTCCTCTGTGATTGTCTGTAGCTGGAGATGTGATGGGTACCTGAGTAGTTTGCGGCCTAGGCTAACGGCTAACGTGTATTAGCTACTCGCTGCTAACTGTACTTCCCGCAAAATGCTAGCAGCTAGCCAATGATGTTTGCACTGCAACTAGCCTGCTAGCTAATTTGATAACCTGTGTGACAGTAGACACACACCGGCTACTCATGTGTTGTTTTTTTAAAAGTGTTTCTCCATAAACTTAACGCTTAAAATGGTTGTAATGTTGCCGAAATAGCAGACGAGCTTGTTTCTGTAGCTACACGATGTTTGATGAGAAATTTACGGAAAATAATGGAGCTGATGTATAGCTGGAGGATTTTAGCATGCACGCTAATAATATGCACAATGCTGGTTTAATGTTGGCTTTCTGATTGAAAAAGTTTTCTCCATCATACTACCGTTAAATGTACAGGTACAGTTTTATCAATTTGAGCCAGGGAAATAATGATTGGCAAATGAGAATGGTGCTTAAAACGAGGTTTTTGGTAAGTGCGGTAGCATGGTTGTGTTGAACTTTTGTTTTCCGACCCATAGAGGCCAGTAGAAGACCGTGTGGATCATACATCAACAAGCATGGAGTTCCCGCAACAGCAGAAACCGGCGGGGGACGGAAAGATCGTCTACCCGCCCGGAGTCAAAGAGATTACGGACAAAATCAGCAACGATGAGGTGGTCAAACGGTTAAAGGTATGTCAATGGGGTTTCTTGTTGTTAAGATAGGTTTAACCTCATATATATCAAGTGTCCAGCCCCTGGCACAATGCCAAAACCCTCCTAACTTTGTAAACTACTGAATATTAAGTCACAACAGTCCCTTCTTCTCTTACAGCAGACTCTTTTCCCAGTTCTTGTTGCTGGGGTCTCTCAGTCTGTGAACAACACCCATAATCACGTATCACCACCAGAGTGTTTAGATGTTGTTGAACTTTACTGTGACATGTGACAAAATAGGAGTTGCTATTATTCATATTGTTCATTAGTGTTGAAGGCTCCAACTTTCCCGTCCTGTAATCCTATCTATCCCCTCAAGGCTGGAAAAGTAAGGGATGATTCCAAAATGTGAACACAAGAAAAGCAAATACATTACACACAGAAGCTATTTTTACTGCAAGGGAACAAAACAGCAAGTCATGTTTGAAAGATTAAAGAATGAAAGATTGCAGAAAGCAGCTGCACTATTGGCACAGAGTATAACCAAGATCCTGTTTACGGATTTGGATATCAGCAGAACTTAAGGAGTCAAAGAAGGACTTTATAACAGCATGTTCAATATTAAAACATTCAATATATATCTTCACATTTTAATCTTCAATTGCAAAAGAGAAATGAGGATACAGTAAATGTAGAAATATCCAGCAATCTATATTTCTGTGTTTTTTAGAACTTCAGGAAATTCTTCAGCCCATGACCCAGTTTAACCTACCAGTGGAAGGAAGGACAGTAACACAATATAATAATCATTTTTTTCACTAAAATCGTGTCATGGCCATATGATCATATTGTGTTACCACTTGACTGAAAGAAGTTGACCAAATTACCAATGTCTTATGTAATACATATTGTGTATCACAGTCCATTGAACTTCAGATTGATTATTTCATATCTAATTTTGCACTTTTATGACCTTCCTTGCATTTCTGTATTGGAAAAGTATTAACAATGGTGTGTTATTGATTGACCTTCTGACACTGCATCCCTTCCTCCCACACACACATCAAACCCTCAGGAGTTTCAAAGTTGGTATCTGTGTTTACAGGAATCCTGTGACTCCTTATAATCACATTAGATTGTTTACTACTATAATACTGAAATGGTTTCCTGACATCCTAGAACTGTTTGTTTATAGAGTAGCATTGCGACCATAAAGCATCCTTGATTTTGACAAGCTGGACACAATGAACTGTACAGGTTGTTGACTGTGCAAGGCAGCTGTTTACAGATGTGTTTACCCTTTGAGTACTGGAAAGGCTGGAACTAATTGGATGTGCAGTAACCTGGCTAATCGTCTGGTGAAAGAGACTTAAGATTCCTGTTGTATTCCCAGCAGAGCAATTGGCAAGTAGGCAATTTTATAAAGTCCTGGTCATTTAGTAATTTTCAGCTGTGATCTGCCACTGTTATAAGTCATGCTATAGTTTGGTTGTATGGTATGTTACAAAAATGAGGAAAGAAAACTCACTGTACATCTGCCGATGCTGCAAAAGACTACAAAGACTCCTTTTATGATTTTTGCTTGGTTGGTAGAACAGAGGTTTTCCATGTTTAACACCATGTTTCCAGTCCTAAGGCAGTCCGTTTAGCACAACACAGGGCACAGACAGAATCAATACTTGTATCAATATGACATAAAAGAAGCATATGGTTCATTCTTTTATCTGAATATTACATAATCATTGACCAGAATATATATCTGAATTAAAGTTATGCAACTTTTAGCACTGTATTTGGCATAGTTAGGCTTTAATCTAATACCAAATGTCTCTGAGGTCTGTTTTGTAAAGTCTGTCCTTGTATTATGGGTCTTCCAGACAAGCTGGATCTGGGCCTGCGTTGTGTTGGCCTTGTGCTTGGATTGGGGTCGCCCGCATTAAGTTAAGGAGGAGGAGTTATATGGAGCTGTTGGCTTTTCTGGGGAAGCATGCTGTTGTCTCAAAAACAAATTATTTCTACTTGGCTTTCATCAAACTTAAAACTCAGTTTACTCCTTTTTTTCCCCTTTCAGACATTGCTTTATTTACCCTGTGTGCTGCAAAATGCAGAATGTGTTTAAGTATTAAAAAAGCTGTCTATTAGCTCGACATTAAAGACCAAACAAATGAGAAACGGGTATCATCCTGTAATGAATCACTATTGACTGAATTTATATTTTTTTGGACACCACTACTGGATTGATTTATATAAAAGATTAAGCTCAATACACAGGAGCATTTTCATAGACATAATAATAGAACACTATGGACTTCTCCCCTGAAAATGTGCGTATTGCATATTACAAAAAGCACTTAATAATATAGTGAATAAATAAATATGGTAAGAAATGAATTCCTTCTTTGTGAATAACTATCTTCTTGTCTTATTGTTTTTGCAGTTTTTACCTGTGTTGTTAAACTTATTGTGGGCCTTAGTTCATGATAGTAAGCCTAAATAAGGTTATGGATGGCTAGCAGCAGCTCTACAGATGGCAATTTTGGTCATTTTTGAAGATTTTCAACGACTATTGGATGTATTTGATGCAGACATTCATGCCTCCCTCAGGACAAATTGTAATCACTTTGGTGATCCTCTGACTCTTTTATCTAATTTTACCCATCAGGTCAGTTTATCACTAAATGCATGCAAAACTAGCATGCTGGCATGCTAAAGTAAGATGGTGCAACAAATAAACTATATACCTGCTTATGTTTGCATGTTAGAATTGTAGTAATGTGCTGACATTATCATTTAGCTCAAAGTAAGTTCAGCCTCACAGAGCCGCTAGTATGGCTTTAGACCCTCAGTCTTGTTATAGGGTACCAGTTTATTTAGTTCACCCCTGTGGCAAATTGTTTTTACCAGCACAGATTGATCATGTACTCTTTGATCTATCAAAGAACAGTACTGTGTACAGGGACAGAAGGGAGGATGAGGAATCAGGACACAACATCTGCTTGATCTGACTGTGTATTGTTGAGTGTTTGAAACCACATTTATTTCTCAGGGGTAAAACAGTTCCTTTTGTTAAAGTCCAACTGATTTTTTTTTTTCTATTTTGGCTCCTACAGCATACATATCTGCTCTGTAAATCACTTGTCTTGTGTTCTCCTTTGAAAAGAAAACATTTGAAACCATAAGGGGGACATTTATATTTTAGATTTCTTTGGTTTCACAATGGTGCCCCCCTAATTTGCGAATTTAATTCGTTGGAATACCGTTAGTTCCCCGTCTACATCAATGGAGAACTTGTTCCCGTACCGCCAATCAAATTGCCTTATTTTAAACCAGATTTGCATAAAGCAGTAAATTTGCTGTTTTATCAAAGGCAAACAGTCACACTGGCTAACAGACAGATAGCACCCTGATACACAGCAGAAGAGCCACAGACTCTGAACAACAACCCACATAAGTTTTCCTACTTAAGTCTTCTGCGAACTTACACACATGAACACCTGTCTTGTCTTGCACCTTGGCTTGTTGAAGGAGCCACCAGACAAATATGCAGTTTCAACTGCATGTAAACATACCTGCAAATGTCACTTCGGTCAGTTTAGATGTTGGTGTGGTCCTTACTCTTCAAAACCACTGCCAACTATCTTAGTTTGTTTACTTTGTCTATTGTTCTTCTGCTGGCGCCGGAGCTCAGCCTGTCGGCTAATGTCATTCGAAAACACAGACACCGACACACTCCTCTAGCCGCTGAGACAAAATGGAATATTTCTGATATTTTAAAAAAAAAAATACCCTTTTTTCTGTCTTTTTATAATAAACCGTTGTCAATAAATTAAAACAACACCAGAGTTCTTTTTGATGCCAAAGGGATATGATTTCAGTTGGACTTTAAGATTTACATGTCTGAGAGAATACACCGTTCTCACTCACAACAGCCTAGTTTTATTTGATATACATTACATTATTCTTTCGTAGTCTCAGTATACTTTTGCTGTATGTTGTAGTGATTGTATGTTGCTCATAACCAAACCAGGTGTTCAGACCAAAAACAGCCCTGTCTTTAAAAAAAAAAACAAAAAAAAAAAAACTGCCCAGCAGTTTATGACACTATGCGGAAGGATTTTACGAGAAGTAGTCATGGAAATAATCATTTTATCTTGTGACAATCAAGAGGTAAACAGTAGAACTTCTTTTCACAAAGTAATCTACAATGAATGTGCACTTGTGTCTTTGGTTGGCCAACTCACAGCATGACATCTAGAGTTTCCCCTAGGATTTTTTTTAAGCAGTGGTGCTGTTGTGCGCGTGCAGAGCCCGTGACACCAGGACCCGTATTTGTGCACACCGGCAGTGGAATAACGTAAAACTACCTTAGAATTGTTCCAGATAGGGAAGCCTTTGACATCAGAAGGGCTCTGGAGGCCCAGATAGCCATAGTTGTAAGAAATGTCAAAGAGTGAAATGCCTCAACACAGAAAATGTACACTATTTTTGTTGAACGTAGATATAAATAGATAATGTAATTAAATAACATATTAGATAACAAAACATAGCACATAACAGTACTGTATCATTTGCTTACAACTAGCTCCTGTCAGCCGCTGGAAGTGGAGAAAGTGTGCATGAGTTGCATTTGTCATGATTATGATGTACAATGTGTAGCAGCGTTCATCATATAGCAGCGGGGCTACGCCGCTGTTGGAAGCATGTTGGGGAAACATTTCTATCACATTCCATTGCAACAAAAGTTGAGCCATGTTCAACTTTTCTGCCAGATAACACTTGTTTTGGAGCCTGCTGTGCCAATGTGGTGGTCTAATTGAGATGAATTGGGGAGGCTGTGTTGTGGCACATAGTAGCTGATGTCTGTCTGAAATATGGCTCACGGGCTCAATATCCTGACTAACCTGTTTGAATGACATTAAGGAAGGGAAAAAAAATTACGTTTATCACTCCACACTCTAAGGAAGGAAATGGTTTTCTCTTTACAGTTAATCAGATGGTATCAGAGCTGCTTGCATGAAAGATTATACAGTGTTAAATTGTGGCTTAATTTTGGTTACACAGTTAGGAGAAAAATGAACTACAATAGATTTGGGGTGCAGAAACACACAGATACTCAACACCACAACAGGCCCACACACTCTTCTGTGCGTGGGGAGCTCTCGGCGGCTGGGTTGTGACTGTTTCAGCTAAGAACGGCTGAGGGTAGGAGTGAGTGTGGTGCTCTGCAGTCTGCTGGATCTGTTTGCCCATCCCCCACCCCCGCTGGCGGCCTGGCTTCTTCGCCTCCCTCTCTCTTTCTCTCTCTCATACAGACTCGCACAGTTTCACTCTTGTAGAGGAAGTGGTAGTTTAAACATTGCATCCTAGTGCCTATCCATAAGAATTGAGATGCTTGATGTACATATAACCTCTTGAGAGTAAGTCCATGACTGTATTGTTCATGTATAAACACAGAAAAACTCTCTTTTTACATAATAATGGATAATAATTCCAGTGATTTTCACCCCGGGCCTTATTTGTAGGACTTAAGCTGTGATCATATGTCTAATGGCAATACAATAAGCACTGCATAAATGCAATTTTCAGTGAGTCACTGAATTGTTGTCTTTTCTTAATTTTTCAATTTCCTTCTTTATTGTGATGATTTAACTTTGTAAAAGTCACAACAATGTGTGCAGTGAAAGTGGAAAAAGTGTTTACTGCCTTTCTAAATATCTTTTAAATATCTTAAATGTGCATTTTTGACATTAACATCAAATGAATCGACTCTTAAATGATGATGAAGTATTAACAACCATCTGAAGCCCTTCATGACTTCAGCCTCATTGCCTGGTTGCACATAGACTGTATGATTGAGTCTCATGGCTCTCATCAGTCCCTTCATATAAAACTGCTTATAAACACAGCTATTTGCAGTTAACCAGCTCAGTCAGCCTGAATGTACGCTGCTTGTGACTGAGACAGATTATAAATTGCTCTGGATAATTGCTTAATCTACTTTGCTTGCCGTTTTTTACAGAAAGTTCCCGACTTCCTTGATTGATCTGTTTTTGTTTGCTCTTAGCACTTCACTAAAACAGCTAATCGTGTTCCTTTTTTAAAAGCACAGGTGTATTAAGACAACTGGATACACTCTTCTGAGATGGCGCCTCATTCACTCCACTGGGCGACCACGCAAAAACCAGTATATCAGGCTTTAGCATTTTTGGGCCTATACAGCATGCACATGAGATTTCTTTTGGCTTTTGGTTGAGTTGGGAGGACCACCTTCATTCATGAACGGCACAAAATAATGTACTAACACTGTTGTTTGAGACTGTTTTTTGCCTATTTTAAGTAGATTTACATCTCTAATTGTCATAATACAAGAAGTCATTTTGTAAAGTCTTTTTGAGCCAGTGTGAGTCAAATAACCTGCAATTTAGAGTGTGGCTCCTACACCACAATCTACACACTACACATGCCAGCACTGTTTCTGTAACCACACAGCGTTGTGAACAAGTAAACCAAACAGCTGCATAAAATAATTAAACAGAAGCCAGCAGATAGCTAGAAATGCAAGTGGAGACACTGAGTTAAAGAAGGCAGTTTGATTCTGTTGTGTCTCATCGTGCAGGTGCACCACACATCTGAAGTGCTGCTTTTGAAATTTCAATCCTGTCCAAACCTTCTGCCACAACAACTCCACACTGATACTCATTTTTTCCACAGATAATCTACAAAACACAAAGGACATTAGACAGAACTGGTCTGAACAAAACATTGGAAACCATTACACTAAAGCTGCAAAGCAGACTCTATTTTCTTAATGCAGAGCTGTCAAATTGTTTTACAAATTCTAATTCAGTCCAAGTTGCTTCCCATCTCACCCTCCTCTCTTGTTGCTCTGTTTCACAGATGGTGGTGAAGACCTACATGGACATGGATCAAGATTCTGAAGAGGAGAAGCAGCAGTATCTCGGCCTGGCGCTCCACCTGGCCTCAGAGTTCTTCCTCAGGAACCCCAATAAAGACGTACGGCTACTAGTAGCCTGCTGTCTGGCTGATATCTTCAGGATCTACGCCCCCGAGGCCCCCTACACCTCACACGACAAACTCAAGGTTAGGAACTGACCTTGGACAACTGTATGAAATCCTCTGTCAACTGACTCAGCACTGACCCCCAAGGGAATAGTAGTAAAAGCAGTCCAAGCTCCTCAGTTTTGCTGATTTACACCAGTTGAAATCTGCAGATTTTATGAGCTGTAGTTCATTAACATTAACATGAGCAAAATTAAGTTCCTGACTATTGTTTTGTTCATGTCTGTACTATTTGCTTGGTAATAGCAGAGTGTGTTTGACTGATAATTAGTGAGTAGGGAAGGGGGGCTGACAGCCTCTCCATTTCGTTAGTCTTCAACTAATTCAGGCTCATCTTGAAAAATGTGCTAAAAACTGATCAGTCAGAATTCTCAACATTAAAATTTAACAATATTGATGCAGAAATTAAGAGTCATTGTTGATTTTTGCAGCAGGATTGTCAGGTTGAAGTGACATTTAGATCTAACAAGTGTTTCCTGGCACACACTGGTAGCCTACTGGTTAAGACGCGTGCCACATAAATGCCTGCGGTTTGATCCTGGCTGCAGACCTCTGTTGCATGTCGTTCTTTGTCCTTCTCTCTTCCTTTGTTTCCTGTCCTCTATACTGTTGCTGTCTAATGGGGAGACAAAAAGTGTTCCCTGCAAAACCACAGTGAGCATCTTTAAGGTCTCTAATGTTACAGTGAAGCACGTCTGAGCTGAATATTGGCTGACATCGCAAACCATAGGGATCAACTTTTGTCACTGCTGCCGTGTTCAGAGTTTGCTAGAAAATATCTTTTTATGTTTTGTTTTTTTTCTCAAGTGTTTTCCTGTCTTGTCTCCAGGACATCTTCCTGTTTATCACCAGACAGCTAAAGGGATTGGAAGACACCAAGAGCCCTCAGTTCAACAGATACTTCTACCTGCTGGAGGTAAAGCTTATTGGATAGAAACAAACAAGGAGCTAAAGAAGGGATAGCTACTTGTGTTTTATGGACTATAGTTCAAAGCAGAGTACACAATTTATTGCTGATGAATAACATGTTTGTGGATTTCTTATGTGTTCCTCTAGAACCTGGCATGGGTTAAGTCATACAACATATGCTTTGAACTGGAGGACTGCAACGAGATCTTCATCCAGCTTTTCAAAACGCTCTTCTCTGTCATCAAGTAAGGCCTTTGTTATCTACTGTGTCTTACCTTCACATTGTTTTTTCTCTACAGTACATTCTGAAATGTCACTATTTATGTTAACATGTTTTCTTTTCCTAGAAACATGCAGACTAATAAAAAAATCAGTTTGAGCATGTTCAGTTACCACTAGGACCATTTTTTATACATTTTGACATTTGTTCTTCCTTGTTTTATCAGATAATATTCAAGGTTAAATCTCCCCATCTCTCTCTCTCCCTCCTCAGTAACAGCCATAACCAGAAGGTGCAGATGCACATGATGGACCTGATGAGTTCTATTATCATGGAGGGAGACGGAGTCACACAGGAGCTGCTGGATACCATCCTCATTAACCTCATCCCTGCACACAAGGTAAGACACAAACACACACACACACAATATAGGGCTGGGTGATATGGTCCATTTTTTGTTTTTTTTATTTCTTTAAAGCTTAGGGTCGATTCATGATTTCTGTTCAGTCGACTCCCAGCACTTTGACTCTCGTAACAAGAGATGATACCTCCTCAACAAACATAAATGGAGAGCACAGCCACTCTCAGTCTCTACTTCTTGTAGATGTGACCGTTAAATTCACTACTAGATAGCCAGAGACAGAGAGCCACCTGGAGTCACAATAGTCCCGCAAACTGCGGCCAGTGCAGATGTAGTGTCACTAATCACGTAATCATTAATCACAGTTTATGGGACTGTGGTGACTCAAAGCTGCTAATGTAGCCAGCTGTCATGTATGTTAGTTTTTGACTAGAAATAAACTTTTTTTGTGCATATTGTAACAACTCAGTGTTTACAATTTAGACATTTTACACATTGTGCGAAAACAAAATTTGGAATGAATCAAATTAATTTGATATATCATCCAGTCCTAACACAATATATTATTAAAATTATTTAATTACTTTGTGAGATTTAAGCATGTAATGAGCAGCTTATTTGGGATTTCTTTCCATTTCTGTCAGTGGAAACAGAGCTAGAGGACCTGTACTCTAAGCTCTGATTAATAGTGTCTTTTTTGGAGCTGAAAAAAATTAAACAGTGAGCTTGGCATATTTTTCAGCCACCATTAACTTAAAACATATCGGACCAAATCTGTATCAGTGAATGCTTGAGTAAAATATGCACAGTTGAACTAACTAATCATTATTAAACTTTTTTTTTTTAAACAGAATCTGAACAAACAAGCGTATGATCTTGCCAAGACTCTGCTGAAGAGGACCGTCCAGACTATAGAGACGTGCATCGCAAACGTGAGTAGCAGCCTGCACACTACTGTTTTTCTTTTCCCTCCATGTCTGTATTTCATTCTCAGTTTGCCTCTATGTTTTTGTTTTTCTCACTCTCGTCCTCATAAACTGTGTGTTTTTCCTCCTTCCTCAGTTCTTCAATCAGGTTTTAGTGATGGGCAAATCATCAGTCAGCGACCTATCAGAGCACGTCTTTGACCTCATCCAGGAACTGTTTGCCATCGACCCTATGCTGCTTACCTCTGTCATGCCACAGCTGGAATTCAAACTTAAGGTCAACATAACACACAAACACACACACACAGACAGACGCAGAACAGTTCTCCTCACCTCAGGCCGCAAAACATCAATTTCTGTTGATGTATCGCTCGAAATGTTAACATAGCATCAATAATTGATGTCTATTTTTGTCATTGTTGAATTATTTGTAGGGTAACATTGATTGTTAATGGACTTAACTGCCAAATGTTAAAGCTTAACACAGGGTGTGTCAGTTTTACCCCTCAGTAGTGCAAGATTACACCCATCATCATGTTATCTTAGTAACAACCTTTAGCTAGAAGCTAAGTTCACTTGTGCTTTTAAACAGCAAATACAGATTGCTGATGTAAGTTAATTTATGCCTATGGGAAATTGTTAATGCAACCCACAGACTTTTGTCACAATAAATGCCACTCTACAAAACCAGAAAACCACATAGTACTAATGGTCTCTTGGGTATCAAACACTATGACAACATTTAAGGACGACACCGCTGCTATCCAGGCGGAGTGGTCAGCTATTATACTGTAGCTGTTTCCATGTATATTGCAGACTATTAAAAAAAATCAATACGTATCAATTTTGATGTTGTTTTTTCTGATTCTATTGAAAAGAGATCAGAGAAAAGGAATCAATATCTGTATGCTCATGTGCTACAGTATGTGCGGGTATTGAATCTGGGCACAATATGGGGTGACTCACTTTTTTTGTCCCACAGTTTTGTTTGCATCCGGTTTGAAAAATGTTCTGTTTGTTTTCATGTTTGCAGAGCAATGATGGGGAAGAGCGTCTGGCTGTTGTACGGTTGCTAGCCAAGTTGTTTGGGGCCAAAGACTCAGAACTGGCCTCACAGAACAGACCGCTGTGGCAGTGCTTCTTAGGACGGTGAGTCACATGAACATTATGTAGACACACACAGAGTACTGCTATGAACTGATCCAGTTCAGTTAGGAGACACAAATGAAAAGAAAAGAGGTGTTAAATCAAAAGTAAGCGGTGTTATTATTTACATAATTTATTTGTTATAGAATACACAAGACATTTCTGAAGATATGAGTTGGAGGGTTTTTGTATTGTAAAAAAAAAAAGAGCTTGAAAACTCTTGAAGCCAGAATAGGAATTTCACCAGTGTAGTCTTGAGGCTTATAAATATCTGTAGATGATGTGCTGATTTAAGACACCTCGGCCTTAAGTTTTATGTAGAGGTGAATGATATTTAGTGAAGTAACAAGATTTTAAGTTTAAAAAGAAAAATGAGCACAGGAGTCAGATCAGTGCTCAGTACTGGGTGATGGAAATGGGATGTGTCAATGCGTCATTGAAATAAAATTCAGTGAAAGGGAAAGCAGCCCAGTAAGGGGAAAAGTTTTATATTCTCTCAACTGGTTAATGGACGTTTGGTTGAGGTGAGTAGTGGGAACACCCATAATCAGCTGACAGCCCGGAGAGTGTGCTTAATTATAATTCTTATAAATAAGAGTAGTCCTCCCAGTCAAACATTTGCTTATTTTCATTTACATCCTGAATTTGTAATTTCCACAGTCAATCACCTTCTTATTAACCTGCTTTCTCAAAGTATGATGCATAATACATATGAATGTATTGTATGTGTGTTTTTTCTCCAGGTTCAATGACATCCATGTTCCAGTTAGGCTAGAGTGTGTAAAGTTTGCCAGCCATTGCCTCATGAACCACCCAGACCTGGCCAGAGACCTCACAGGTGGGCTTAAGCTCATGTTTGCCTCCTATGTCTCCTTCACTATCCTCTCTCCTCAAATTCAATCGATTCTTCACATATGCTTTGAATAAACATTTGGTCACATGTCTTTCTCTGCTTTATTCAATCAGAGTATTTGAAGGTGCGCTCCCATGACCCAGAGGAAGCCATTCGTCATGATGTCATTGTCACCATCATCAACGCCGGGAAGAAAGACCTTAACTTGGTCAATGACCAGCTGTTGGGCTTCGTACGGGAGAGGACCTTGGACAAGAGGGTGAGACAAATGTGCAGACACATATCATGCATCAGTAGTGCAGATACTTTGTTTTTTTTTTTCAGTAGAAGTAGAGGATGTGTCTATTGATTTGGCTTTCATGTTTGAGCTCCTCCTGTCATTCACTCACATTTCTATAGCAACTACAATAATATTATGTTAAGTCTGATCATCAGCAGCCTTGGAGACATGTGAAATGAGATCTGAGTCCTTCATCACATCTCACCCACATTAACATACAGATTCTCATAAAGATTTAATACATTTATGACTGAATGTATGCAACAGTACTGGAATTTCCATGAACACCAGCTTACTTCCTTCAGAAAACAAGAAAAGTGAACTGACTTTTCTTAATTTAAGTATGTCCTCCCCTGATCTTTTTTTCGTCCCTCCTCTTCTTCCTTCTCTTACAGTGGCGTGTGCGTAAGGAGGCCATGATGGGCCTGGCTCAGCTTTATAAGAAATACTGTCTGCACCATGAAGCCGGGAAGGAGTCCGCCCTGAAGATCAGCTGGATCAAAGACAAGCTGCTGCACATCTACTATCAGAACAGTATCGATGACAAGTGAGAACTCACACAGAAAAGTTAAATTACATGCATATAACAAACCAGCTAGCCCTGCTGCATCTGTTCTGTAATAAATGCACTTAAAACCTACATCTGTGCAACTTTTTAATTGTATTAATAGTGAGTAGGAAGGATGCCACAGGTTGTAGTGGATCAGCTAAAATTAGTAATATGTACAGATTTTTCTCAATTTACATAGAATTATAAGAATTTGCAAGTGAATTTGCACTAGTTTAATTGTTTAAAGGCTTTCTACACTTCTTTTTCTCTCTGTTTCCACCTGATTCACTGAAGTTCTGCCCTCCTTTCTGTAGGTTATTAGTAGAGAAGATCTTTGCCCAGTACATGGTCCCTCACAGTCTCGACACAGAGGAGAAGATGAAGTGTCTCTATTACCTGTATGCCTGCCTGGACACAAATGCTGTCAAGTCAGTAAACCTGGATATTCTCAGCAAAAACACACACACACCTATTTTAAATTATACACCTGAATACTGACCAGTATGTTTGTACCATTACACTATTTATTACAATAAACACACTTAAGAAAACATTGCAACACTTACAGAGAACACACTAACAGGGCAACAAGTATATTACTACAAGCAAAATAAATTTCTTTCCCCTTATCTCTCACTTGTTTCCCTCTCTCGCTTTCTGTGACTGATGTGTCCTCTCAGGGCTCTGAATGAAATGTGGAAGTGTCAGAACATGCTGAGAGGCCTGGTCAAAGAGCTGCTGGACCTTCACAAGCTGCCAGTGGTGTGTTAACTCAAAGGCACACAAACAATTCTCTTCCTCCATCTTCTTCCTTCAAACACTCAGAAGTAAATGTCCCAACATAGAAATGACCATGTTTTTTTTTTTTGTTTTTTTTCTCCTCCTCCTAGTCCGAGGCCAATAACACAGCCATGTTTGGGAAGCTGATGAGTATTGCCAGTAAGTTGGAAACACATCTACACAAATGTATACAGTACCCTGCTATAATCTCTATGCTATAGATTTCGACAGCGACCTTCTAAACCATAACTCTCCTGTGTGTTTCCAGAAAACTTGCCAGACGCAGGAAAGGCCCAGGATTTCATGAAAAAGTTCAATCAGGTTCTTGGTGAGGACGAGAAGCTCAGAATCCAGCTGGAGATGCTCATCAGCCCAACCTGCTCCTGCAAACAGGCTGAGATCTGTGTGGTGAGAGGACGCTGAACATCTCACAAACACTCTCACTTACAGACAGACTGCCAGTTTCCTCCTCTGTCTTTCTCATAAAGACATTCACACGTGTTAAAGGAAAATTCCAGTTTATTTCAACCTGACGAATTTCCCATAAATGTGGTCATTGTGACTCTACAGGCCAAGCTAACTTTGCACTGGCCAGCTCCATTATAGAGATTTGGAGAAACAAGGTCTCACACAAACGACTGCACGAGGCTCTTACAGCTTTTCAAATAAACATGGATTATTTTAAACGCTTGTCTATGATTCTGACTGAAAGTAAACACAGAAACTAGCCTGGAATAGTCATTATGGCTAACTGCATGTGGAACTACATCCTCATGTAGTTAGCCTTTAACATTGCTGACGTGTTATCAAGTGTCTGCCAACACATTAGCCACAAAACATGACAAGTTGATCAGTTTATGGAGTCTCAGTGCTGTGACTTTGTTTCCAAGATTACATTTAACCCTGTAGAAGTCAAATATTGCTCAATGCCGCTTTAAATTCCAAAAATGTTGTGTGTGTTCAGTGTGATTTTTTGCATTTATGCAGATATATACGCACAAATCCATGAATGTTGGTATTAATGGTATGTATGTTGGTACTGTGTGCAGAGAGAGATCACTCGGAAGTTAACGTTCCCCAAACAGCCCACCAACCCTTTCCTGGAGATGGTCAAGTTCCTGCTGGAGCGCATCGCCCCCGTCCACATCGACTCTGAAGCCATCAGGTCAGAAAAAATCCTGACACATTCAACACATAAAGTATTACAGTCAGGTTTTAATCTCTAAATTTCACAACAGACTAAAAATATTAGCACACATTAAACTATAATCCAAATAAAATGGATTAGATTAAATTTTGATTCAAATATAAAGGGATGACTTTAGTTTGTCAATCCTGTTCTAGCATTTATTGGGCAGAGCAGCAGTGCGTGTTCCACTATCTCAGTGTCAGAGAGTTTTATGTAGTCCTGAATCTGCTGTATGTCATTGTGTAATACCACAAACAGGCTTTTCTCATTCAGTGAGACACCTTGTGGTGGTGAGGTGTAACCGCAAGCCTCAGAGAGGGCACAAGTTTAACCCTTTCTGCTTTATGGAAAAACACCATGAGAAAGGAAACACTAGTACTGAGTGACTCCTAGTGCTTAAGTTAGGCAAACCAGCTACTGCTGTTAGCTACTGTGTGTTTAAAAAATGTTATTTTGTTGTCTTAAAATGTAAAGTGTTTAAGTTTGACAAATAACACATACAGGTTTAGGTTATTGTAATAAAGGGATGAAATAATTTACAATATTTTCTTTTAGTGCTTTGGTGAAACTGCTTAACAAGTCTATTGAGGGCACGGCTGATGATGATGAGGAGGGCGTTACCCCTGATACAGCCATTCGCTCTGGCCTGGAACTACTCAAGGTACATGACATGGACCAAAGAAGTCTGCAAAAGTTAATTTTGATACAGAAATAAATGCAAACCAATTCCAAAATGTGTGCATGATTTGTACTAAATGGTGACTTAAATACACAAAAACATAATATTTAGTATATTTCTGGATAAGTAGTCTGATTATTGAACAAATGAAAAGAAAGTCAAGAGTTTCTACTCTGTTTCATTCCCTCTAGGTCCTGTCGTTCACCCACCCCACAGCGTTCCATTCAGCAGAGACCTACGAGTCTCTGCTGCAGTGTTTGAAGATGGAGGATGACAAGGTGGCCGAGGCAGCCATCCAGATTTTCAGAAACACTGGACAGAAGATCGAGACAGAGTTACAACAAATAAGATCGTAAGGGATATATGAAAAGAGAAATGACATGAGTGAATATGTGCAAATAATATCAATCAATAGACATTTTTATTGGAATGTAGTCTGCCTCTACATCACAGTTTATTACTGTAGGATCATTAGGCAGTGGACAACGTGCATTAAATTATGAGAACAATACAATGACAGTCCAGTACAGTGATGTAAGACTTGCCAGAAGGCCAGTGTCCACACTATTAGCAGTAACTGGTCTACATCTGGATTTGAATGAAAAGAATATTTCTTCCTAATGTCTGTTCTCATGTGTCCATCAGGACTCTGATTCCCATCCTGCATCAGAAAGCCAAGCGGGGGACGCCTCACCAGGCCAAGCAGGCCGTCCACTGTATCCATGCCATCTTTAACAACAAGGAAGTGCAGCTGGCACAGATTTTTGAGGTAGGGGACTAATTTGCTAACTTTCTGATTTGTAAGTATCTATCTTGTGTTACAGACAGACATTAGAGTTGTAGTTTTTTGGGGGTTTTTTTGTCGTTTTTTTTTTTATGTAAACTTAAATCCTCTTGTCCTCTGTTTTTTTATGTCATCATTTCTTGACCTGACATTTCTTTTTCTGGATGCTGTTAACTGTTTCTTCCTCACCCTCAGCCTCTGTCGCGTAGTCTGAATGCAGACGTCCCTGAGCAGCTCATCACTCCCCTCGTGTCCTTGGGCCACATCTCCATGCTGGCCCCAGATCAGTTTGCTTCACCAATGAAGTCCATAGTGGCAAACTTCATCGTCAAGGACTTGCTCATGAACGACAGGGTGTGTGGGGATCAAACTGTGTCGAAAATCACACACATGCACTGCCAACTTTTTATTGCAACATGTTTATAGATAACAGCTTTTAACAAACATTCATATATTTTAAAATATATTTTGTAGTGAATAAACAAAGGATTGTTGAAATCAAGTAGTGTATGTGTTTATGCAAAGAAAAACATGAGAATGTGACTGATGTGCTTCTATGTTTCCAGTCAGTGGGAAACAAGAACGGGAAGCTGTGGACCACTGATGAGGAAGTCTCACCTGAGGTTCTAGCTAAGGTAAGAGGCAAACACAACTATGGGATGCATTTCCCTCGAGTCATATCTGATTTAGATTATTCATCTTAACTACGTGTATACAAATGCTCAAGACTTTCATCTTGTTTGATATTTTTGTAGTGAAAACAGAAAGATATATTAAAAAGATGCAGGGATCCCACGTTGCCTAATTGCTCCTGCTCTAACCTCAGGTGCAGGCCATCAAGCTGCTCGTGCGTTGGTTATTAGGAATGAAGAACAACCAATCCAAATCGGCAAACTCCACCCTGCGCCTGCTGTCAGCCATGCTGGTCAGCGAGGGAGACCTCACAGAGCAGAAGAAGATCAGGTAACCCAGGGGTTGAAGGTCACTGTGCGGGGTCAGAGTACAGCTGTTCAAGGATTAAGACATAATGGTGGCAATGTGAGGCCGTTTAAATATAGCTAACTTTGAATGGAGACTTGAGTAAGTCATCTTGCTAACATTACTTGCAACAAAACATTTTTCAATCACTCTGAAACATGGAGCTCTAGAAGTGATAGTCAAGCTAACAGCTCTTTATGTAAACAAGCTAGTGTCTATAATGTTTTTAAATTAGTAAAATTATTAATCACAAATTCACTGGTGCATGTATGGAACAGATTTGCCAGTACATCTATTTAATTTTTTTCATTTTCCTTTGTTATCCTTTGTTGTTTCCTGGCAGCAAGTCAGACATGTCTCGTCTGAGGCTGGCCGCAGGTGGAGCCATTATGAAGTTGGCCCAGGAGCCCTGTTACCATGACATCATCACGCCTGAACAGTTCCAGCTCTGCGGCCTTGTCATCAACGTCAGTCTCACCTTTTTATCCCTTTTTTTTATAGGCCTTTTTCACAGAAGACATTCTGACTTGTCACAGTAGAAAAGCACAAGTGTTAATACTAAAATGAATGAAAGCCTCGGTGTCGGGGTCCTGGTATTGTGCATGCTGGGTCACGGTCACGCTATCATGGCTTACTGGGGCACTTGAATAGAGCAGAGCCGTTGTTAATGTTATTAGTAACACCTGTGCTTTCCCTGCTATGACGAATCAAAATGTCTGCTGTGAAAAAGCCCTATTGTAATATGCATAATGTTCTGCACTGTGTACACAATGAGAACTAATTGTAACATGTCAGACTTAGACATCACTCTCTTGTAGGAGCTGAGTTTCTTTTAACACTTCACTCATTCTATTTTTTCCTTGACAACAGGATGAGTGCTACCAGGTTCGTCAGATCTTTGCTCAGAAGTTGCACTTGGCTCTTGTCAAACTGCTGCTGCCACTGGAGTACCTGGCCGTCTTCGCCCTGTGTGCCAAGGACCCGGTGAAGGAGCGCCGCGCCCACGCCCGACAGTGCCTCCTCAAAAACATCTCCGTCCGCAGAGAGTACATCAAACAGAACCCACTCGCTCAGGGTCAGTGTTAAACTCATGGATACAGTTAAAACTCATGGTGTTCCAGCATTAGACACTGCTGCTGTCGTCATTTTAGAGAACATGGCTCTTTGTACAGAGGTTTAGGCTATTAAATATTACATGGACATTAAAATAAGTTATTCTCTCTCTATTCCCCCCCCCCCCCCCCCCCCCCCCAGAAAAACTTGTCTCCCTCCTTCCTGAGTATGTTGTTCCCTTTATGATCCACCTGCTGGCTCATGACCCAGACTTCACGAAACCACAAGAGTATGAACAACTCAAAGACATCAAAGAGTGAGTGTTGACAAACTGTATTTTGGTTTTATGTGTGTTTTTGTTTTGTTATCCCTGAATCTGATAATATAGCTAAGAATATCTTCTTAAAAATGTCCATATTTTTCTATTTTTATGACAACATGTTGAGTTATAACGCTAAAAAGGTATACACAAGTAGTGATGACTACAGCACGTTTATGTTATGTGCGTAGGTGCCTGTGGTTCATGCTGGAAGTGCTGATGACCAAGAACGAGAACAACAGTCATGCCTTTCTTAGGAAGATGGTAGAGAACATCAAACAGACCAAGGATGCACAGTGTCCTGATGATGCAAAGGCCAATGAGGTACACACACACACACACACACACACACACACAAAAATAGACCAAAAATAGGGATGAACTAACAAACCTGATTAAACCCCAAAAGCAATGAAGCAACAAACAGCATAAAAAATGACAATGCAGTATAATAAAACATGCATTTGGTTGGGCCCACAGTTCAGTTATAGTTGTACAGCTGTAACACAATACAGTTTGGTTGTAATGATTTTCAAACTGTATAACTTTAGACAGGTGCTAAAGTGCCTCCATCAGGAATAATGTCTCCATATTTGAGTCATACAGACAAAATTTGCGACCAAACTCTTGTGCAGATTGTCAAGATTTTAATGTTCATGGGTTGGCAGTGTTTGTTGTTAGGAAGCAAAAACGCTAAGCTAAGTCAGCTTGTACTCTGTGTATCCTAACAGTGTGTCTTGTGATGTGTTTTCAGAAGCTGTATATTGTCTGTGATGTTGCCCTCTTCGTCATCGCCAACAAGAGCACTGCATGTCACCTGGATTCTCCGAAAGACCCCATTCTACCTTCCAAGTTCTTTCTCGTGCAGGACAAGGCAATACACACACACACGCATGAAATTCAAAATATAAATACATCTTCCTGGACTTACACTCAGTGATTGATAAATACACATTTAAGATTATTTTTGGTCATGGTTTAGCAGTTTATGCTAATTAAAGTTTTCTGTTGTAATTTTGTCCAACAGGACTTCAAAAATGATAAAGAGTATCTGACGACAGAGATGAGACAAATGCTGCTCACTGGAAAGGTAAATGCGAAACACAGCTTTCATAACCACTAAAAGAAAGAATCAGACAGTCATGAGAGTGCTGAGCAATATACATTACAGGTAATATAATGCCTCAAACTGTAAGAAAGGTAGTTTAGATGATATAATCACTATTTTGGCATTTATTGGGAAATTGGAGTATATATATTTTTCACTTTGTTGTGAGTTTACAAACATGTGAATGAAAATATTTGTGCTCTGAAGTGTGATAGTTGTTTCTAAGAGAGGGCTACATTTTGATTTGAGTGATATATAGAAGCTTCATCACTGGTGAACAGTAATATAAGTTTAACTAGCAGATGCTTAACAGTCTAATACCATTAACTTCACCCCACCTCCTTCCCTGATCTGCCTTTATGCAGCCTAAACCCGCTCCAGTGTTGGGAGCTGTGAACAAGCCTCTCACAGTACCAGGGAGGAGGATCTTCACCAAGACCACCACAGCCTCAGATACAGCCAGTAACACCAGCACCAACTCCTCCCCGCTGAGCTCTTCAACCATCAACAAGAACAGGTAGACACACAAACAACACACACTCACACAGCATCAGAAAATAATGTGTACTTCATCTGTGTGGTTTTAAACTTGTCTTGTAGTAACAGCAACACTGCCACTGAGTCAGCAGAGAGCCGGACGCAGGAAAACAATGAGAACCCAGTCATCAAAAATGATGAGGGGAAGAAGGTGAGTTCATATAGGACGACCATGTGTCATCTGGAACTATTTATATTGACTAAGTCCAGAGCATTGTTGAGTTTTTGCTGAGTTTTCTCTCTGTCCCAGGAGGAGGCGAGTCAGAATGCGACCCCTGATGCGGGAACAGAAGCGTCGCCTGTCAAACGGCGTGGCCGTCCACCAAAAACAGCCGCCGCTGCTCCGGTGGTGGCTGAAAAAGAGGGAGGAGCAGCAACAGGGGGTGGAGCTGGCAGAGGCAGGAAGAGAGCAGCTGACCCCAACTCCAACCCAGCAGAGTCAATCAACATCAAGATGTCAAAACAGCAGCAGCAGAATGATGAAGGGACAAAGAGACAGATCGACCTGCAGAGGTAAGAGTGGAGTTAAGAGCCGAGGAGAGAGAAAACGTGCCGTTAAAAAAAGTTACTCAAGATAGAAGTCAGCCTTTTTAGTGTCTGAACTTACTGCAGCTTAGTCTTATTTGCAGAGAGAGAGAGAACTGACAGGACAAAAGGAGTAGTAGTCCCATTCAGACGTCAACTTTTTTTCTGAGCAGGTGGCCATTTGTGAGCAGAGAGCAGGAAACAGTGAGAAGGAGGGAGCATGGAGAGGAGGCAGGGAGAGCTTTAATGATGGTCGCCCTCCTTCTGGGCAGTGAGGGCGACACTGACATAGAGCTGGAGTCCAGCCCAGAGGGTGTTATCTGTGGCAGGAAGGACAGCAAGAGATGCCCCCCACGCAAGGACAGACCTGCTGTGCAGCCTGGTCCCACACACATAGCAAGGGAGATACCAAGTCCACAAGGAGGGGAGTTCCCTCCGGCAGGCAGGAAGAGTCCATTAGTGGAGACGAGCAAGGCAGAGTTGGCAGTGAGTCAGTTTAGTGCAGGATGCCTCTGAACAGTTTTTACCACCACAGGATCATACAGGACTCATCTCTGTCAATCAACCCCCTTAACAGAGGAACCATATTAGGTTTTTTTTGGGCAAGGTTTCACCTGAGGTTACAGAAAGCATCTCAAACTGTTTCCTTGATAAGAAATCATACTAAAGGTCTCAGTATGCTTAAAATGCTACTAGGTTGTACAACATTTCATTCAACCACATCTAAAGGCTGCATTCAAAGGCAGGCCAAAAGCCTGCTCTCTGTTAGATCTTTTCGACCGAACAGTTCCAGATTTTATGGAACCCCAGGAACTAAAAACACTTTCTTGTTTGCATTTTCACTGCATCTAAAGGACCATGGAGATAAGGCAAAAAGACCAATGACAGATTTAAAAATGATGATGTTTGAAATTATATTTTGTGTTTTTTACTGAGGCAAAGAAAGTTCTTGGTCCCCTTTAAAAAGGTCCTGCAGCAGAAATGCCCCAATAAAGATGGTTAGATACAATGAATTGTACAAATGGGGATAAGGGTGCACACTTGGGGGCAGTTTTTCCTTAAAAGCATTCATGTTGCACTCTGTGTTACACGCATGAAAAGTGACGAGTAAAAAGAGAACAAGAGAGAGAAGTTGAAATATTGTTTACTTTTGCACTTCCACACATCTAGTTAGTCGCTGCTTGCAGTGAGGAGAGTGTTTCAGAAAGTTGTTAAAGCTGTTGGACGCAGCTCTCTGGTTGCATTTGTCAGAGAGGTGTGTGGGGATGAGGGTTTCAGACGCTGGTAGACAATCTGACAAGCACTGCATTTGAAGCATACTGAGACCCTTAGTGGTTTGTATCAACAGCATACAAGAAATAAAATGTTATTAAAGTGATTATTCATTGTAATTAACATATATATCAACTGTTCTCTATTGTCCAGTCAAAAACAACAATGACTGACAATTTGTTTACTTGTGGAGTTGATTATCTGCAAACGTTTGCGACATTTTGAGGAATTACTTGATATTAAAAACACCCACGTATCCCAAGGAGTTTCTCCCAAGGAAATGATTGACCAATCTTAAATAAAAAAAATCTTGAATGCCTCACTGTCCTTGTGTGATAAGATGGTCACTTTCACGGGTAATAAGAACAGAGGATTGACTTGCTTCCAAACTTTTGTTGTCTTTCAGGTAAAGAGGAAACCTCTGAAGGTGAACTCACGGCTGTAAAGAATGGGCCAGACTCTTCCCTTCCCAACCCCTACATACACGCTCCTCCTCTCTGACTCTAAAGCTTTCCTGGACACATTATGGACCTTTCTTAAACCACACACACACACTCACACGTTACACACATACACACACTCTCACACACACGCCACTGACATCCTAGAAGGTTTTAAACACCTTGTAGTCATGATTTGAAGCTCATTGTATGTAGGTCTTACTTCAACATGTTATTGTTTTTCCTTTTGTGTTTGTTGCTCTTTGCTTCTTTTGTGGAGCCATTTTTAAGAAAAAAAAAAAACAGGATGGACATTTTACAAACGTTTTAATCTGGTTATGATTGTTGCTTATTAAACTCCCTGGGAAAAATCCTACTGTACGTCTCCTGACCTCTTCCTCCGTGTGTCTCTGCTGCACAGTATTTTTTATTTCAAGCTCACCAGTTTTACTTAAGACAGTTGTATTTTGTAAATACCCGTGTGAAACTTTACAGTTTTTGAATATCCATGAAAATTAAAAAAAAAAAAAAAATTGCAGCAAATGGTTAAAATACGGGAACATCAACACACAAGATTTGTGTATTTAACAGATGTACTGGCACCAAAATTTTATAATCTTTGTTTAGGTTTCTAACTTGGGGATGTTTAGGTGCTTTAGCTCAGTAATAGTATCACAAGGCCAGGTAGAAACTCTTTGAGGCTTCTTAACTGCCACCTGTAATGTTTTTGAAGGCCTTCTGATTTATTTCCAGTGTGTTAATGGACAAAACTGTCAAACATTTCTGGATACTGTGTTCAAGCGGTTTGCCTGCTCCTCTGGTCAAGAGCTCTGAAATGGAGCTGGGTTTGAATTACTTTTTTTTTTTTTTTTTTTTTTTTTTACTGCTGAAGTATGTAACATTACTTCACTTTGGAATGCATAAATGATATATT
Source organism: Thunnus albacares (assembly GCF_914725855.1). Taxonomy (NCBI): domain Eukaryota; kingdom Metazoa; phylum Chordata; class Actinopteri; order Scombriformes; family Scombridae; genus Thunnus; species Thunnus albacares. The sequence goes on along the minus strand of NC_058108.1, from coordinate 19,396,558 downwards.
ACTATACAAGTCTGTGTTCAGGTTTTTGTCATCTTTTACAATTAAATATTTTTTGTACTTTTTGTCACTTATTTTGTTGGGTACGGCCTGCTTTGAAGCATTGAGTGAGTGGAAACCTTGCGGGTTGTGGTGATGATTTATTTTTGATGTAGTTAAAAGTATGCCTATTCTCATGATCATATTTAAATTTTTTTCCAGAAAATAAATGCTTTTAGATGTTACCGTGTAGTGCATTTGTCTTGATCACAGCATTTTAAAATGCAGCGCTTAACTATTATTTCTTCTTTGCAAGTATGAGACACAACAAAAGCAAACTTGATTTTCCTTTTTTTTTTCTTTTTTTTTTTTAATCAAAGAAACATGACACTGTCACAATAAATAACCATGCTTTTTATACTGCTGATGCTTGCTTCCAAGGAAACAAAAGAGGAAAATAAGTCTCAATCCAAATGGAGAAATTGAGATGCAAAAGCCCCTTTTTTATGCTTTGTCATCGTGCAATATTGTACATAGTGAGAACATCAGGAAGACAGGGAGAGGGCCTCTTTCCTTTTTTTGTCCTTTCTTTTTCTTACAAAATATAGATCCAGCCATCAATGGTGCACTCTGGTGATAACAAGGAGGCTTTTTCTTTAATCAAGAGCCTGACTATTTACAAGTACAAGAGATGGTGTGTGCTTTCTACCGCTGACTATGAACTTTTTTTTTGGCTCTGGCTGGAAACTGTTCATCATCAGCGGAGAAGGTGCACAATATCGCCATGTGGTTCTGTAATATGCCGTTGTGTTGGTAGGGACCGAGCTGGAGGGCAAGCAAAAGGAAGATAATTCTTTTAAAAAAAAAAAAAAAAAAAAGGCTGTATGTGAGGATGCATCAACACCTCACCTCTCTATATGCTAAACATTTCTTTACAGTCCGTGTACCTCAAATCAGAATGTGTGAAAACACTGTGCAGGCCTGCTATCTGCTTCACAGAATAACAGAGGAGTTCCAGCCTCTTTAACTACTCCAAAAGACATCATTCAAAGACAACCTCAATGAGTGTTTTATTTGGCTGAGTAATAAAGCATGTTCGGGATATAGGGTGTCACCTATATACCTGTTTATATATATGGCCAAAGTATTGATTGAGTGCTGCTGGATTGCATCAGTGAGTAGGTGCACAGCTCCCCCTTCCTTATGATAAACATTAGGACTGATAGAAGGTGAGCTCATCCGTAATCCGTGGCTAAAAAGAACGTGTCTATGGTTGATACTGATTGCTCTGAAATGAGTGTAAAAAAAAAAAGACAACAAAAAAACCACAGCATTGCAAATTCAAAACCTTAATTGACATTCAGAATCACTCATTTCTTGAGGTGTGTCCAGTCATTGTTCCAGAAAAAACCTGTTCAGAGCATAAGAGTATTTTCCAGCAACAAACTCATAAAATTAACAGAAAAAAAGAAGGCTTTGGTTCCCTACAGGTATCATGCCGAAATGGGTGTGTGCTAAGTGGCTTGCCGAGCAAAGTTCCAGGTGTCTCTTTCCTACAAATTAGAAAGAGTCTTGCGAGTTTCGCAAGTCTGAAAGGATGTTAAATCGGACAGACACCCCATGACCACGTCATTTGGCCAAATAAAATAAAGGCAGCGTGGAACATGCAAGGACAATAAAAGATGAGAGAAAGGTTGGATTGTGTGGCAGAGAAGGTGGCATGTAATGATCTTCAAGGGCCTGAGCTGGCTGTCACTTCCTGTGCCATTAAGGCCAGGATAATTGGCTGTGCCACCCCTAAACAACAACCTCAAGGAGGAAAAAAACAAAACAAAACCAACAACAGGACATTCAGAGGGATTTCTCATGGATCACAAAAGCATAAAAAGGTATCTCCCCATATCATTGTAAACTAGGCATAGTTTATATTTAAAATAATTTGTTTTACAATGCCATGTAAGAAAAAAAGTATATCCCCATTGTATTTTCAAATTTACACTATCTATTTACAGATAACTTTTTTCTTCTGTGCATGTGTGCAGATGACAGAGGATGTCTGTGAGATATTTTTCTAATTCCACAGACAGAGAAAAAAAAAAAAACCTCTGCACATGATTGAAGCATCTACGGTAAACTGTTCAGGGAAAATCCTTTACACTGCTCATGCAGAACACGATCCAGTCAAGTAAAATGTAATCCAGCTATACCTTTAGTATTAAATGTCCTTAAAGAGAACTGTGTGACAGAAGTGCAACTCGTCGCTGAAGGAGTAAATGATGTACTGTGAGAGCAGTGTTCGGGATTTCCTTCACATTTCACCCTGGAAATTCCACTAGGCAGTGGCAGTTATTTGAGTCTTTGCAATATCAAGGAACACAGAACCAAGAAAAAAAAAAGTTTGAGAATATGATTAAGGGGTATGGAAGACAAGATGCGTGACTGAAAGTGTTTGAGGGCTTCTTATTACAGGGATACACGTTTTAGTCAGTGGAAGAAAAGACTCATAGCACAATGGACAGAAGGGGGTCAGACAGGCAACAGGGCGGTGTGCATATTGGCGACTGCGGTGCTACCGGTGTTGAGTTTGTAGCGAACAAACTTGTTTATAAAAGAAGGCTCAGACTGCTGTGGCGAATGGGGTGCTGTCTGTGTAACAAAAGGCAATGGTGGAATGGCGCTGGGGTGGGAAGGGGGGGCTGATGCTATGATGAAGGGAGTTCGGGATCCTCACATCTGGCTGGGTTTCAGTTGCTAAGGAGCAGCTCTGTCGCTGTTTCCACATCCCAGGATTTTGAGGACAAGGCCGCTATTACTGCATTCTGTATGCAAAGGGGGGGAAAAGAATCGAAGAATTAAAAATCATTGTAATGTGTGCATGATATACAAGGAAACCAAGGTAATAAAAACCTAAGAATAAAGAGAGGGAGATAAGTAGAAATCTCTATTGAACATGAATCACATATGCTTTCCATGGTAATTGTTGAATAAATTAAGCCTCCTTAAGAGCAAATCCTGACATTTACTACAGTAAGACAACACATCACCTACTCACTCTGACAAGCATGCTGTTTAATAGTTAAGATTATTTTTACTATCAATATGTCTACTGCTTATATTTTCAATTGATAGTTTAGTCTAAAATGTCAAAAAACTGTGAAAAATGTCCATCACGGGTTCCGAGAGTCAACGGTGACGCCTTCACATAGTCTTGTTTTGTCCAAACAACAGTCCAAAACCCCAAAGATATTCAGTTCACTATCACATAAGTTTAAGAGAACCTGGAAAAAAAGACTCACTCCCATTTATCACAGAAGAAACTTGTTGCAGATTCATTTTCTATCAACTGACTAATATAATTCAGCTCTAATGTCAAACAAAAGCACCCAAAACTCTGCTGTCCCACATCGTGCTTTTACTGACATAAATGTTACTACAAAATGTTAATTTGCAATAAAAACAAAAAAACTGGTTCTGACCTTATCAAAGCCCATGGCACAGAGTTTGTCTATTTTACGTGTGTAGTCAGGACTGGAGACAGGAGCTCCTGCGTAGACGTGAGACCACAGCCTTGCAGTCTGTTTGAACATTTCTGGGTTCTGCTTATACTAAGGATGCAGAGAGAAAGTTCAATGAGAACTGCTATAAAAAAAATCCAGCCAACAGTGAAGGTAGAGAGAAACTGTGTGTTTAAATGGCTTTAACGGTCTACAGCTCAACAACAGCCTAAAAATATCATTATACAAATGATCCACATTTTACTAAAAATGTTTGCCATTTGAATACTAGGAGGAAACATGCTAGCAAGTATTATTGTATCAAAACACCTGGTTTGCTACTACTGCATCCTGTGGATCATCTGGTTCTGCTGCAGCAAGCAGAGCCTGTAGAGACAACAGCACCGTCCGCAGGGTCATAGCAGCTGCCCTGGGTGAGACAGAGGAGAAGTTGGAGCAGATAAGTCGTGTGTGTGTGTGTTTTTTTGCTTGTGCTGCAGAGATGGAGGACACACTGGAAAACTGAGTAGAGTAGGTGACAAGGTTCAGGCGTGTCTCACTCACCACTGGTCTTTTAAAATGTCCAGACATATTGCTCCTGTCACAGAACTGATATTAGGGTGCCAGATCTTAGTGATGAAGCGCACCTAAGACAGACAGGTGTGAGAATGGTGTGGTGATGGAGGACAAGGAGGCAACTGTGGGTTACAATATGTATATTTACATGTACACTAGTATCCAGGTCTTGAGTCTTATCCTGGTTTGTGATCATATTTGGGTAGGGTTGAGCAACATGACAATATTTACCCTACGATGATATAAATCTGTCTATCATCAGAGATTTTTCATACTATTTATACTGTGGTAACCAATATTTCTGGCTGTATTAAGCAAATATGGTCAATTTTGCAAGTTATTTTTATGTTGTTTTTTTTTCATATTTTTGATCACCAGATAAGCCACAAACAGATATTCTTGTCAGTTAATTTATTCATTAACAGCATTCTCAATAGATTTTCCTGAAACTTGACTATATCAGCCAAAATACTTTGATACCTTAATATAAAATTACATATACTGTGACAGACATTTAATTCTAACAGTCTCCAGGCGTCTGTTTGTCTGCATGCAGGTGTCTCTTTGATCCCTCGACATCTGAGACACCATCTTTCCTGTACCGAGTTACCTCAACAATTGAGGATGAATAAAGTTTATTTTCTGGCTGTATATACACTCTGCTGACAATACGATTCACTTTCCACATAATCTATCAGAATTTCTCTTCAGATCATACTTATCTTTTTCAAATTAATTGCTGTGTATCTCAGACTGAGGATGCTCATGTGTGTGCACAGCAGACTGGTGATCAAAAACCTGGATAAGAGTTTTACATGCCACAGTATCCCAGTCTCTGTTGGGGTACTTCAGCTAGCATATTGAGGTTTCTCAAAAACCAGGGTAGAGCTCACCAAGGTTTTCAAAACCAGGATATTATGTGTTCACCAAAACCATGATAATAAACAGGATACTAGTGCACAGTATAGTAACACACTCAATAAGTGAAAGCGTGGTAAAGAGCACATACCTTTGGTGGGTTAAAAGGATAGGTTTCTGGAATTTTTATTTCAAGCTGATACCTGCCACCTTGAGGGAAAAAATGAAAACAGGATAACCAAATCATGAGTCTTGAAATAAATATCTTGGCAAGTCACTGTCAGAATCAGGATCATCTTTACTGGCCAAGTATGTTTGAGCATACAAGGCCCTTACACAAAATAACAACAACAATCTTCAGAAATATACAGAAGAAATGACCATATACAGGTGAAACTACCTCTGTGAACAGGATACAAATGGTGAAACGAATGTGATTGAATGTAATAGTGATGCAGGTGTTAGACAGTACCTTCATATGGTGTATCTGGAGGACCTGCTATCTCGCCTCTCAGCTCTGTGAAGTTCTCATCCACCAAATCTACTTTTATCTGGTTTTTACTTGTCTGTGAGGTGGGAAACAAATGAGAGGGACGCAAATAAAACAACACTGGTGTTTCATTATTGTAGCAGGAGTCTCTACAAGTGTCTGTCAAAATGTGAAACCACACACTTTGACTACCAAATGCCAGTTTGTGACGTTACATACTATTAAGGGCAAAACAATTGTAATTTTCTATCAAATCAAAGTCTGTTTCACAGCTCAACAGGAAGCGTTAGGACGTTTACATTAGCAAGATACATGTCTGGCTAAAGCAAAGCTAACAAAAGTTAACTACTAACCCCACAGAAACGACATTTGACAAGCGGTAGCAAAGCATAATACACATTTTAAATAGCCCCTCCACTTGTATACGAGTAGCTGATTAACCTTTAATAAGTTTGTTAAGTTGGTGGACGTTATAGCGGTTAATGCTAATGCTAGCTGTGGATGAGCTGTCAAAATAACGTGACCGTTAGCTCGCTAAAAGCTGCTAACCCAAACTGACAGTAACTTACAGCTAACGTTACGTTAGTAAACACTTGAGGACACCTTGAATGAGGCGCGCCCATACAAAGGTAGGTTTATTTTAGCTATGTGATTACTCAAAAAAGGTGTGCGGTATTGTTAAGTGAGAAACAGAGGGCCAAAGCTGAATCCCCGGTGTTTCCTGAACACACCCACCTGACATAACAGGGGAGGGTCGAGCAGACACTGATATCAAGCTACAGCTAGCTGAAGTTCTCCTGTTTAGGCCTGACCTAGCGTTACTGGGACCCTGACGCTAGCAGAGGTAAATAAGTCTCTGTCATAACGGCAGCAGACACGTTTGAATAGAGTTGAAACAATAGCAAACACGGAGTTGAATGAAAGTATAAAATAACGCGTAACGTGAACGCACCTCTTCGCTTTTGAGAACTTCTTTGAACTCCCGCTTGATCCTTTGGACCGCGATGTTAGCCATGGCTGTGTCTGCTGAGCTGCTGCTGCTGCTGCTGCTGCCTGGAAGCTCGACCCGGGGCCTCTCTCTCCCTCTGTTGTCTTGTCAGTGCGGGGACTGCTTTTGCACAGATATGTAGCCCTCCTTTCACTTTCACCGTCTTTTCACTTTAGAGGCAGCTCACCGTCGCCTGCCTGCCTGCCTGCCTGCCAGCGCTCAGCCTCAGTCAGTCCAGAAACATGCACACACACAGTGCGGCCAAATGGAGTAGAAACTAGAAGTTTCATTAATGAGAACATGGGTTTGTGCTGTTTTGAAACTCACCTTCAGGACATTTCTCATCATGTGATGAAACCCATCTGATTTCTAGCACTGTTAACCAGCACCCTCATTCAGCTACAGGATTTTACATCTGACTGTGATCTTATGGCAAGAGGTATATATATGTTATTTTTAATTGGGATTAAAGGATAAGTTCATAATTTTTCAAGTGCGTCTTAAAACAACAATCAGGTGCCCATATGTACACTGAAAGAGGTTATCCTCGCTGTGAAAGATCCCCTTCAAATATGCTTTCATTTAAAAGTTGATCTGAAGCTTTTATGAGGCTTCAGCAGTCTGAGTTAGTCGTATCAAGTGGATATCTGCCACATTTATAGTCTTTTTAGCATTAAATTCCCTCTATGCGTTTCCTCAGACAGTGTTTCCCTATTGCAGTGGAAGTATAGTAACAGAAAGAGGGACTTTGGCGCTAAAAAGACTAACGTTGAAATATATCTACTTGATTTTACTCATTTGGATGACGCTTCATACTAGCTTCAGATAAATTTTAATACATTTTTGCACAGAAGGAGGCTTGTGGATTTTGCCCCCCATGTAAGTGCATTATGAAGGGATCTTCTCATGGTCAGTATGAACAGGAGGAATGCTTACAGCAAGAAAAACCTGTTTCAATGTTCATTCAGGCACTTGACTATCATTTTAAGATTGTAAACCTGTCCTTTAAGGGGCAAAATAAAGGTAAGCATAGAAGGTTCAACTAAGTTTTTCTCTTAAACTGACATTTCAGCTACTTTCACTGCTATTTACAGTGCACACTGCACTTCAGTTATCTCTGGTACTTCAACTTAAACTAAACCGCACAGTTCAATGATATTTCAACTGATTACATCTCCTATACTCACATGACAATTCAGGTGCTTTCACCTCGTTTACACACAACCTAACAATTCAACTACAGGGCTTAATCTAAAATTTCAATAGTTTCAGCAATTACACTTAAGCTGATTTCAACAGCGTTCAGCTACTTTTGATATTTTACACACAATTTGCTGTTGACACATCTGTACTTAAGATCTTTTACTTGTTTTTGCTTTCACTTACTATATTTTACAATGAAAAAAATCTGTTACAAGTAAAAGTAGTAAAGGATTAACAGGAAAATGTATTCAAAATATCAAAAGTCAAAGTCTTTATTAATCAGCAGAGTTATATTATTAGTTATATATTATTGGATTACTGTTTAATTAGCATTTTTATGTTGTAACTGATGTAGGTGAGGCTTAATCTGAATAGTAACTAGCTCACCTGCAGCTGTCAGAGTAAAAAGTACAATATTTACATAAAATGAAATACTCAAGTAAAGTAAAAGTACCTTAAAAGTGTAGTTGAGTACAGTACTCGTGTGAATATTTGGTCAAGCAGCTGTAGGTATGTTGGAGCTCGGTTCATCTACCTCTGTTTGCGTGAGGATAGACAGCTGTTTGTTTACTATCCAGACGTTACAACTATCCCTTACTGTGATTGGCTTAGAGACCCGCCTGTCAAACAGTTTGACCAATAGGAGACGTCTAATGAGCCGTTGGTGCACGCACCCCCTCCCCGCCGAGTTCCCGGATGTTTATCGTGAAGAATAGCTGGGTTGGCTCACGTGTATCAAACAAAACACCGACGGTAGGTTGACATGTCTGCAATTTAACAGGCTCCGTCAGCATCGGTGTATCTCGGGCCCTCTTTTTTTCAGAGATTAATCGTTTTCCCGAGCATCTACGAAAGCTCAAGTAAGTCTTGTTCCGGTGCCGTTTGCTGCCACATCTGTCTCCAATGATATTTTAATGAGCAGGGCCGAGAATCAACACTGGCCGCTTCACTGTTGAAATTTGCAGGAGCTAACGTTATAGCTGCTACTAATGGAAAATATATCGTAGCTATGCTTTCAGTCACAGCGATAGCGATTAAAACTTGTCAGTCTGTGAATGAGTCAAAATGTCTGCTATGTAAACTTCTGTTTTGAGTTTAAACACACTGGCAGTCGTATTTCGGTTTAACAGTTAGTATTTTGGACTCGAGTAGCGTGATTGTTAGTTTGTACGGACTCTAACATTAGAAATAGACATGACGGGTAGTCTTATAGGTCAACTAAAACATGCTCGGCTTTTTACTTTATTGTGCTATAGACTAGAGCTAGACCAATGAATTGTTTAGCCGATATATATCGGCCGATATTATATTGTTGCAGATATAGCGGTATCAGTGTATGTCTCAGCTGAACTTCTGTTTTATTACATTGTCCATCACATCTGTTGTATTTCAGATTCATATTTTGATCATCTTTGGGGACTGTCTGTATATGCTGCTGTTATCATATGTGTATACATTATGTTGATTATTCAGCTATCAATATTTATTACGCTCAATTTTGACATCCATGGACAATCCTGCACCTTATTACCGTAGCAATATACACCTGACCATTGTATTTCTGTTCTATTTATTTTTTTATATTTTCAGTGAGTGTTTTTAGTTATTGTATATGATTTAGTCCTTCATTGCATTTACTTCTTTTACCTTTTTTACTTCATTGTTTCTTACCTCATTGTTGGTTGCTGTAACATTTTAATTTCCCTTTTGGATTAATTAAGTATCTATCTATCCATGTATCCATATATACATGCATACATACATACATGCACACATAACAAGAAATTGTTGTGCAGAAATGCCAAAGATATGTTTACAGTAGTGTCAACTTAGTTTGAAATGCAAACTGTTTACTTTTCAACAAAATATGTGCTGCTCTGAACATATCTCGTATAAAAACAAATTTTTAATGTAATTTAACAAAAAGAGTTACACTCTCAAACATCGATTTCAGTTTCATCCACTAAATCTATTAACAGTGGGGCTCTGGTATAGACATTAGGCACATGTAGCAGACAGCAGTGTATTTTCCCATATCTGGCCTACAACTATTGCAAGCACGGTCTATGTGTTTATCACATTCATTTGTATGCCAGGCCTTTTTCATTCTGATTACAAGCCATTTTATATTTTTGGTTTAAAAATCCTGTAAGACGGTGTTTATTCCTCACAGTATTCATTTCTTGCCTTCTCCACCTTGAGCTGAGATTTGTCTCCCTTTATGATAGCTGGATGTAAACCAATTTGCATTTAGGGACCCCTTCATTGACTGGCCTTTAGCTTATAATTAGTGTTATATTAAAGACAGGTGCACTATAAAGGTAAACCAGTTCAAACTATACATGTTAAAGATACATGTACAATGCCAGCAGCATCAGCTCTTAAACAAATGTCCAATATGTTGTCATATAGAGTATATTCCGCATTTCAGCATGTGCTGTGACAGCTAGGAATCATAAATGAAGGAAAAAAATCATGAGCTCTCCCTCTGTCAACAAAAACCTAGAATACATGCAGCATAATACAGCCACAGAGTCTGCTGACTGTCCCTAACTGTCTCCTCCCCCTAATCTGCGTGTGTCTGTGTCACAACAATAGAGCACAGCACTGACAAGAGGTAGCTTTGGGTTTCTCTAACTTGATGATGTATGTCTGAGTTACATACAGTGCTTTTTGTTTTGTTCCCAGGTGAACACCATCTTGTGAGACATGGCCGAGGGAGGCTTTGACCCTTGTGAGTGCGTCTGCACCCATGAGTATGCTATGAGGCGCCTCATCAACCTGGTAAGTAATGGAACCAAGAGGCTTTTACTGTCACTTGAAATCCAAGTGGCAGACTTGAGTATGACAGAGTTGAGGTGCTGGAATAGGTCAAAAGGAAATTAAGTATTCCAAGTATGCAATGTGAAGTTAAGTGCCGCTGAAGTCGAGAAGGAAGCAAAGAGATTAACACTAGGAACAACTAGCAACTAAACGAAAGTCTCCAGAGGAGAGAAGAAGGAAATGAAAAGCCGCAGCTGGGTGACACTGAGCCAACATATCCTAGTTCCTGTTCATTGTTTATCTTGAGAGTCTATCAGTTCTGCCACGCAACAACATTTAACTATGTCGCAATTTGTGTTGTAAGGTTCACATTGTGAATATTTTCTGTCCTTTTCATGATTATAAAAGATGAGCTCAAACTTTTCTAGTTAAACTAAGTTTCTGAGTGTTTAAAAGAACACAGCTTGTAATTATGTTGTGTCAGTTTCCAGGTGACCTCATTGGCTCTTTGTGTACAGGTTTAAGGTGCGTGACGAGCTGTGGTTGGCTCAGACCACGAGCCACCATGGGAGTTTTCTGATTTGCTTGCAGCAGTAAAAGGGTGTTGTCTAAATATCTAAAGAAGTTGCGCAGCATTTGTTAGTCTGATCTGAAGAGTATATTCCCAGAATCAGGAAGAGCTCGGATGGTTGTTTTGGACCATCCATGGGTACATATGTGCCATGGTAACAGTAAGCTGTGAGTGGGTCATGTGTTTGCATGCCTAATGTAGCAATTACTCTTAAGGTTTATGTCACACAAATTGTATTAGCCAGAGTAAATAACGTAGCCATCAAAGCATTAGAGTGGAGGAATTTATAATATTCTTTTGCTTCTTCTTCTCTTCTATTCCATCAAATGTTCCTTTTTTATTATTTGTCTTTCAGCTCAGGCAATCTCAGTCCTACTGCACAGACACAGAGTGCCCACTGGAATGTATGTATGAGTTCTTAATGAAAGGCACACTATATCTTGTGTGTGTGTTTGAGGTTGTTTTTTTTTGTTTTGTTTGTATCACATATCTTTATTAATTTTGAACATGATACATCACTTTTCAAAATTGGTTGGTTGCATCATTCAAGTCTCCCTCGAAACGATCTTGTGTGGGGTTTTTTTGTTTTGTTTTTTCATAATGTGTCATATGGAAGCACATAAATCAGAACCATTAGTGTAGATCACATGTGAGTAGTGCAAAAATGTGTTTGTGTACAGTGCCAGGCCCAGGTGGGTCAGTCGGAGGAGGTGGAGGAAGTGGTGACCTGACCCTCCCCTTGGTTGTGATGGGATGGATGGTTCTGGCTCTGCTCCTGTTCCTGCTGCGTCCGTCCAGTCTCAGGGGTCCCCGTCCCACAGGCAAACCCACTGGACCCCACAATGTCAGTATTTGAATGCACTCCTACATAACAAACAGTGATATTTTAAATGTAGTTCCTGCTCTGTCTGGATTTACCTTGACACTTATCTTACCATGGGCAGTGAATCACAACATCGAAAGGAATTTGCTTTTATCAGGCAAAAATCTGCTTCAAGTGACACTGAATAAGACACAATTTACCAAGATGAAAATGAACGACATCATAATGTGATGAACGCTATAACCTTGGATTAAGAAATAAAAATCCAAGGTTATAGCGAAAGAAGCAACATTATTGGTATTTATATTGCTTTATGTTAGTTATTAGGACTATGACTTGTAAAGTTACATGCCTTGTTTTAAAGATAAAATACTGTGAAACATGCAGAGAAGAAATTGACTTATATACATACATTTATTGCTACTGTTAAAAGAGGAACAAAATTACATGCACAGTGTGTACTACAGTAACCTGATGTGTTGGATGGTTTGTTACACAGAACCATCTGAGAAGTCATCCTCGGAAACTGTTTGGAAAAAGGCAGGCACTTTCAAAAACTACTTGGCAGGTGATTGGATGAACTATCCATCTATCACCGTCTTACCTTGCGAGGCAGCTGGATTCACAAGATCACGCGAGAATCCTCATAGGACGCTGATTGGTCTGAACCGCCAGTGGTTCAGACACAAGCGCGTAACTCCAGCTGCCTCACAAGACAAGAACTGCAGAGCTAGAGGTGCTAAAAACAGCAAGAGGAGCATGCAAAAAATAAACTGTGTTAAAAAGTGTTTGTGGGAGTGACTGTGAAAGTATATGATCATGGGTCTTTTATTAACACTGTCAACAGTCTTTATCATGCTTGGTGACTGCTTTTCTCTTATTGGTGTCAATAAAACATCCTGTCATGTCATTTTATGGCCTTAATGTGCAGTCACTGCTACAAATAGTCTTTTTTTCTGTTGATAGTTACAGTTGTTGCTGTTTTAAAGTAAAGTAAAGTTTATCTTATTTAAAGTACAAAATCACACTAGGGTGTCTCAATACACGTTATAGCAGCAAACAATGCTAAAGCAATCGACCAATATTAAGAGAATCGAGGAGGGACGACACACGCAGAAGGAGATGGAAAATTAAAAACCTGTCATCACATTTTATGCTTATATTGGTTAGAATTAGTTTTTGTCGGGAGTCTTTGTGCAATTTAAATTGCAGCTGTTATGACTGGAGATTTTGAATTGGTTTTAGACCAATCTGTTTCATTCATTATTTTTCCATGTTTGTCAACAGTTGCTATGTTTGACAGTTGTTAGGTCCATATTTGTTAAGAAGGCCAATTCTCTTCCAAAGCTCTTTATCGTCATCCAGATTGTTCACTTCTGTTTTAGAGACTTGCATTATGTTAATCTACCTTCCTTATTTTGGGGTTTGCAGAGAGATGGAAGAGAGCCCCCAGCACCACCTGTTGACTAGCAGTGGAGCCAAAGAACCATCACTCATCCACCTGCTCTTGACTGGAGCTGCACAGTATCAAAGCTCTAGTTGCTGTGACTGGAACAGCGTCCCTCTCAACCTTCATACAAATATCTTTTTTTCTTTTTTTCCCATTCTGATACCGTTGTTTTATCGGGGTAGATCTTTCTATGATTCCTGTTACTAGAACCCAACAGTTACTGGATTTTTGAGGCCAGCACGTAAAAATAATCTGATATACTGTATATGATGATGCATGGATTATTCTTCAGCTTCGGTTATTATTGGTTAAAGATATGATCAGTTAATGTCACGGGAAATTTAATTACTATACATAAAAACACAGTTACATCAAAAACAAAACCTGAATTAAGAGAAATAAGCACTAAAATTGTTTTGCATATAAGCCAAGAGTGATACAATATTTCTGTGATAAGCTGATATCCAATAATAACATTGGCCGACAATATCGGCCTGTTGATATATCACTTGGGCTCTGTGTGACTTCACCAAGTCTTCAGTCAGAGGGTGGGGCATCGTTCTGAGTCAGTCTCTGATCGCAGCTCTCAGACTCAGACATGAAGTCAAAATTAAGGAATGTGTCACATGGGTTGGAGGAGAGGGAAGGGGTAGCCAAGAATCCCCTTTTGGGCAGATCAAATTGTTGTTCCAGTGCTTGCTGGGTAATGAAAGGTGGCGGCTTCTTCAGACTCTCTGAAACATTCCACTCTTTCCACTTTAAAGTCACAAACTCCAAAACAGTGCCAGTAATGATGTCGTATCACACCATACTTTTAAATTGCATATTTAAACCAGCAGAATGACGAATTTGCTAAATTCATCATTCTTAGCTAAAAATGCTACATTTAGATTTGGTCTGATTTAAGAATGGATTTTAACAGAGTAAATCTGTGTTTACGTAAAGGCCTCGATTAAATTACATATGTGCCCCGGCCAGTCACTTTAAGTATTAATTGGTTTGATTATTGTATGGCAATACATTTGCAATAAGTTATTAGTTATTCAATAAAATTTTAACAACATATCAGATGCACAAAGCAGAAGTAATAATTCTTACAGACAAGTGACAGGTCTTAATAAGCCTGTTAAGAGGTTTGCTTTGACTGTTAAATGTTCACATTTCACACTCAGTTTACACAGCTGAGATGAAATGAATTGCAGTCTTAAAAACAGGGTATAATCAGTGTGAAAAACATTATACTCAGCACAAACAAATCATCATATTAATTATTCACATTAGAATGATTACATGTACTGTAATTGTTTTGTGGTTAAACAAAGGAAGTGATATATTCCTTTGTGTATATTGAACCTGATGTAGTAGCCAGAAATGATATTTTATTAGCACTTTTCTTGTGGTATATAATTACTTTTGAAGGTATGTTGTACTGATTTTGTCCTTGTGGCGACGAGAGCCTGTTTTCTTTTTCTATAAAGAATCACAGCAGTCTGTGATTAATTGGAGCAATCCAAAGTTTCTACTTCACAACATCTTTATCATATGTCAAATCAGTGAAAAGGAAATTAGTTAAAAAGGAGCATTCTAGAGTTTTCAGTGCCAATGTAAATTTTTAGTTCTGGTCTCAAAGCTCATTTAGAAATCAACTTTCTTGAGACAGAATAGCAATATTTGAGGTAATTTTTTATTTGAAATCTGTGATGATAAAAGCAGGAGGGAATCATCTGCAGTAGAACTTCTCTGTCATGTTTTCTTTTCTATTCATCTGCATGGTTCACACTACAGGGTTTTTTTCTCACAGGATTAGATTAAAGGTTCAAATACAATTCGTGGCCAGAAAAATAGAAACCCCTAATGCAGACTGATGCAGTGGTGAATGTTGTTTTGTTCCATAATCATTTGTGTAAATGTTAGTGGATATTTAAAACTCAAACCCTAGCCTCAAAGTTATCATAGAGTGGAATTAACACTCAAGAGAAATGGAAAATCATGATAAGTGGTATTTTTATACATCCATTGTTGGCTATTGGGATGCATTACATCATACAGGGTTTTCTGTTTTCTATTCACTGACTAAATTTTCTGAACGTTTCCACTTTCTGGCCCTGTCATGGTGGAAACGTGTTTATTAAAGTGTATCAGGGCCTCGGGATATGTTCCAGACTACCTGTGATATCAGAAATGAGACAGATTTGTCTAAAAATTGAAGGTTCTTTCTTAAACGCATGGTGTAAGAGTTCAAAACCTGGATATGATCTGTAACAACTGTGGGCCGAGTTGTGAGTTCATCCCAACAGTCTTAAGTCACTGGCTACTCTTCATTAACACATCGGTGAATGTACAGTAAAATTCTTTGTACAGTCAGGGAGGAACTATAATGAAGGAAAACATCGGTTAAACATAAATAGTTGTATATAATGAAGAGTGAAGCCATACTAGATTGTTGAGATGAACGAGTATGTGGTACCACAGGAGACCTCAATTTACACTGTTACTGTCTGAGAAAAAGGGCTTCAACTATGCACTTTTCCTATAACAAAACAAAAAATAAAAAGATTGAATCATGCTGCCTGGCTGTGTTTTGTTTGAAAACTGTAAAGTGCACACTGATAGTGTTGTCATTTAATTAGTATTACTTTTGTCTTTTTCTAAAACAGCATGTACATGTACATAACACATAAATCCATCAAATCTGAACTAACTACAGTATAGAAAAAGGATCAATTGAATTTATGTGATGTAATCGATGTAGTTATTTAATTGAACAGATTTTTTCTGTTTTAACTAGTGAATAAATATCAAGAGACTTGATTTTAATTTCTGAGAATATAGGCAACATCTCCATTCAGATAAACCAACCACCCAAGATTTCTGTGCCATCATCAAGCAAGTATTTCAGAGAAACACCGTTTGAAGAATTGCATTCGACTGTTTTACTTCCCTTTAAAGGTTCCATAGATTAGCAGTAAATGTGTTATGCTTCCATTAAAGTTTTTGGATATGAAATACAGATTTGCTTAAACTGGGATCACAGATTGGGCCTTTTATCAATGAATATTAGGGAAGGCAGAAACTTGCTGGTGCCCATCTCACATACACACCTGTAAAGCTAAAAGTATCCTAAAAATGTAGAGGCAAACAACAACAAACAAAGCAATACGCACAGTACAAAAATTAATAACATGAATGAAATGGATGAAAACTGTGCTCTGTGTTTGTACATATATTGTTTTGTATTTTTGGAAGGAGGTTAACTTTCTCAACCTGTTTTGATTGATTATATGAGCACTATGTGTTTTTTATACTGAAACAGCTGCAAAACAATTTCTGCTGTGTAAACTAAGTGTGAAATGTGAACATTTAACACAACCTGAGTGTGGTTTTGGTGATTTGCCAGTGAAAAGTCATCCAACATCTTTATTAAATGATACCAATGTAAAACTTAGAGCTTCAACACAGTCAGGGAAATTTGATCAAAAAATATAAAAATAGATATTACAATATTCACAAATATAGACGTGCATAAATGACAGAATGCTTAACTAAAATCACTATCAGTGAAACTGCCAACTAGGGACTTTGTGAAGAATGTGTATTTCCTTTACCTTGTTCATAATACAGAAAAGTAACCTCTCTGCTAGTGATTGAATACACATATCTATTTACTGACAGACAAAAATTTGCTAAAGCAAACAGGAAAAACGTGAAATACAAAGGCTCTTTAGAACAAAGATGTTACATATACAAATCTTAATAGAGATTATATGTATTAATAACTCAGATCTTTAATTAGGCTACAGTCTATCATTGCAGCTTTACAAAACAGGTTACCGCTCTGCTGTATGTGAAGCAACGACAGATAACTATTAATAATAGTTACATAATTTACTAATATCAGCAGCATTAATTCAATGCTCCGAAATAATGTCAAATATTGAAAATTATTCTAGCGCCAAACTACCAGTTAATCAGTCGCCCAAAAACCGCTTTTGTTTGGTAATGATATGAGCGTGCGCAGTGTTGAAACCGGAACTCTACGTTTCCCTAGGTTACCATCAACAAGTCCGTCAGCCAGCGTTCTGTAGCTACCAATGTGCCTTTAGAAAGTAGCATATGAATAGCTGCGTGGTATTTATCGAAGCCGACAATCATCATCTTGGTTAATTTAGCTATAATAGCACCATAGGAAGCTTAGTAGCTACTAGTTACAGTTAGCGAACACTAGCTAGCATGCTAATGTCAATGAACGCAATCACAGGAGGCTGTTTATAGTTTTCAAAATGACAGACCAGGAGTTCAGGACACTGGCTTACACAAAAAGCCCGAAAACATCGAGAAGAACAACATTTCAGGTAAAAGCCATGCCATTTTAGGCTGGTTATACCCCACCAAATGACTGAATGGATTTTAATAGAGTAAATTAATCTGTGTTTACGTAAAGGCCTCGATTGAATTACATATTCTCCCCGGACAGTCACTTTAAGTATCAATTGGTTTGATTATTGTAAAATAAGTGTTTGAGATGGCAATACATTCGCAATAAAGTAGGAGTTATTCACTAAAACTTTGACAACATATCAGATGCACAAAGCAGAAGTAATATTTCTTACAGACAAGTGACAGGTCTTAATAAGCCTGTTAAGAGTTTTGTTTTGACTGCTAAATGTTCACATTTTACACTTAGTTTACACAGCTGAAATGAAATGAATTGCAGTTTTAAAGACAGGCTATAAAAGGTGTGATTATTGTAAAACAATGTATTCAGCAGAATCAAGTAATCAAAGTAATTATTCACATTAGAATGATTACATGTACTGCAATTGTTCTGTATTTAAACAAAGGAAGCGATCACTGTATATTGAAAGTGACGTAGTAGCCAGACACAATATTTTATTAGCACTTTTCTTGTGGTACATAATACACACATATATATATATGTACTTTTGAAGGTATGTTGTTCTGATTTCGTCCTTGTGGTGACGAGGGCCTGTTTTTTTTCTATAAAGAATCACAGCAGTTTGTGAATAATTGGAGCAATCACATCTTTATCATATGTCAAGTCAATGAAAAGGAAAGCTAAAGGAGCAGTCCAGAGATTTTTTTTTTCTTAAAAGAATGACTCAGAACAATTAATTGATTATCAAAATAGTTGGTGATTAATCGACAAATCGTTGCAGCTCTACAAAGCAGGTTACTGCTCTGCTGTATGTGAAGCTATGATATACAATGCCTTAATTATTAATAATAATTACATAATGACAAATGAAGAAATGACTAAATTAGTTAAACCGACAATCCTCTGAAGCTTGTGATAAAGTGTCACTTGTGTCATTGTAGGATGAACTTCAGGCTGCTGTCTCTGCCAGAGCAAGCAAATCTAAAACAGATCAATACTCGTACTCAGATGACTTCAGTGAAGACGAGGACGGTAAGATGACAGAGCAAATCGAAATGTTTTAGATATGTGAGGTGGCTGTAGAGATCCCCAGTTGCTCTCTTTAAAAGTGTCTTTAGTGTCTTTGTTGACATTGTAATTTGTGTCTGTTTCAACTTTAACTACATCTGTTGATAGCTTAAGTTCAGGCGTGTTGACAGTGTTCAGCAGCTATATGAATACTTCCTTTCAGATCACAAGAAGACAGAACTTTGTGTAAATAACTTTTCCTTAGCTAATCTGACTTTTATGCATGTTACTGTGTTTCATGCAAACCAGAGGCAGCCTGAAGAGATTTGATTCTCCTGTGCGTGTGTGCGTATGTGTGTGTATGTGTGTGTGTGTTTGTGTGTGTGTGTGTGTGTTTGTCTGTGTGTGTGTGTTTGTGTGTGTGTGTGTGTGTGTCTGTGTCTGTGTGTGTGTCTGTGTGTGTCATGCATCCATAGTATTTTCTCATACTGCTACATTCTTGCATTCTTGTAGACGTTTGTGAGGTTTTTCTTCAAGAGGTTTTAATGTCACATGCACGGCAACACAGCAGATGGCAACAGTGAAGGCAGCTCTAGTTCCAGTTAGAGTATATAATAAAGTGAGAGAGAAATATAAGAAAATATTGTGTTTTGTTGTATCCTCCTTTATGTGCTTTGATGCTGTTTTGTCTGCTTCTTGTCTTGCTTGTTTGTTTTTTTTAGAATAGAATAGAAGAGGAATAGCAGCAGTGGAACAGACCATATGTTTAGTACATGTATAGTTTCCACATCTCGCTATTTCAGGGGTTAATAAAAGTTGACAAAAAACTTAACTTAAGGTCCACTTACCAGCTTTTTTCCTGAGTTTCAAACTTTTTTTTAAACCTCATCTCTCCGTCTTCCTCAGTGGATGGTATTCTTTATTGTATTTGTATTTGCTAGTAAGTGGACCTTGAGTTAACTTTTTGTTGGTCATCTCATATAGATTAACTTTAATGGTTGGCTCTATCCTTTTATGTGATTATCATTTTCTATATTTCACAGATTTTTTGAATAAACTCTGTAAATCAAGAAAACAGAAGTCTAATGCATTGAAGGTTGGGAAGAGCAAAGCCAAAATCAACAACTTTGAGCTCTCAGACGACGAAGGCAAACATGGGAGAACAAAGAGAGTTTCATTCCTGAAAACGCCGAAAACTCCCTCGGAAGACACAACGGCATCAGAGCCACATGAAAATGAGCCACCGGACTACTCCGCCAGCGGCTCTTACAATAACTTGTTTTCCCCACAACACTCCACAAATGTCAGTGAAGATAATGTACAGTTTAAAGACAGTCGTGTGGAATCTACCGATCCACAAACTACAAGAGAGAACTCGAGTAAATCTCTGTCGTACCAAACATCGGACGATACTCTGCTGGACTTGCCATTGCCCTTACCATCTGACAGTAGTGTGATGGACTCTCCAGGTCCCCTTGTTTCTGAGAGCACTGAGGATAGGAGAGATTTATCAACAGCGGACCTCAAACACATGTCCTCAGCAGGTGGTTTTACACTGTATTATGTCACAAATGCAGTTACATGACACATTAGGACACATTAAACCATGTCTCTTAACAACAGCACAGTTATTAAAACATGTTGACAATTCCACCATCTCTAATTATTCAGACAGTGTTACTGAGAGGGAGCCACCCAGACCCAAACCACGACAAAGGACTCTGGGATTTAGCCTCCATGCAACGGAGAAGATAGCTGAAGATGCTGAATCTCAGGATACCAGTAGGCCCCAGACTTCCTCTGCATCTATTCCCCTCTCCACTGATACATCTAGCAACATCAGTAAAGCCTCATCTTCACACGTGTGTCTCGCTGCTTGGTTATTCAACATTTTAAGGTCCTTTTTGTTTGTTTTTTATAAAGTGATCTAATTGGAGAACTTGTTTGTTGTGTTGTTGCATCGTAGTGGGCAGAGGGAGATCACGCTGATTCACATAGCTTCAGCAAATCCTCTTCAAGTAAGAGTGAGCAGTCACAACTCTTCACCAAGTCCACAGTTGATTCTGGGTCCAGAGGTAATAATTTACATGTTCTGCACCATAACTTCACTTCTTTAGAACAATATTTTTAACATTTGTGTATATATTTTTTGCTATAGATGGCTTTATTTCTGATGACAGCAAAGAGCAAGAGAGAAAGTACTCTACATCATTCGAAGAGTTTAATGTAAGACATTTGCTCTCAGGCATGACTGACATGACCTTTGACCTTTCAGTTAGTCTGATGTTAGATATATTGTGGCTCTTATCCTGATTTAAGTCCTGTTTTAAGTTTTTTAGGCAATATGTCTGTTTTCTTTCAGGAGTCAAGAGATCACTCAGATCATTCTGTTGCTCAAGTCACTCATGTCCATGAAAAATCATCAGATAGCAGGTAGGTAATACTATCCAACATGCACTAATATACACTTACATCTTCATGGATAAAACGGCTTAATTTAATGGATGATTATTTTGTTTTATTTTAAATTAGGACATCGAGTTCTCACTCTAAGAGCTCTCAGAGACCCCAGAGTGCATGCTCCAGTAAAATAGAATCAAAGTATTTGGGAAGTCTCAAAGTTCTGGACCGTAAAGTGTCACTGCAAGAGTCTCCGCCACAAGCAGCAGATTCACTCAGAGCCGCTATTTACCAGGTCAGAGTAATAATGAGCATGTATTGTCTTTTTTAGTACCACATGGTGAAGGGAAGTCCCTGTAAGACTCCATATTGCTTCACTTAAAACATCTCGAGAGTGAGCTTTGTCTAATAGCTTTAAATGCATCTTGACTCCAATACTGATATTGATTATTGTACGGTAAAATAGAAGACATCATACACTGTATCCAATACATTGGTTTTTATTTTTATGTGTTTATGTCCGTAGAGTGTATATTTATATATACTGCTTTGCATTGTCGGAAAATCCTCTTCCCACTTACATGTACTCCTTACAGGAATGGCTCAAAAAGAAAAAGGAAAAGTCAAGAGAGAATATGCTGCTAAAGAAGAAAGAGGAGATTCTGAAAGAAAAAAAGAAACAGGTGAACAATATGAATTACAGTACAACAGACCGCCTCTAAAGACTAGAGGAAACATGTGGTTATTTAACATATATGCACACTGATTATCATCTTTTAAAAAAAACCAAACAGGAAGAAGAAGCTAAAAAGGAAGATGCTGTTGCGTCATATGAGGCCTGGAAAGAAAAGAAAGCCCAGAGCCTCAAAGCAAAAGCCAAAGAAAAGCAAGATGTGATTAGAAAAGAGAAAAGAGATATTGAAGAGAAAGAGAGAAAAAAGCAATCTGCTACACAGGTATATGGTTAATTTATTGAGCATTGATCTGAAAGATATAGTAAGAACCTCTGGGGGAAGGTGTAATGTTAGCCAATTAATCAATAATGTTATTATCATTACAGGTGTTTGAAAAGTGGAAACGTGAGCATGATCATGTACTTAAAGAAAAGTATAGAAAACAAAGAGAGGCTGAAAGTAAACTTCAGCAAAAGAAACAAGAAGAGGAGGAAGAAAGAAAAAGAGACAGTAGATCAGCGTTTTCTGACTGGTGAGTGTAAATCATTCCCCTTTTCTTTAATTGTTTTTTTTTTTACATTTTCTGATTTAAAGTCTTTCCATGACAAAAAAAAGCATTGTTACCTTGATCTCTATAGGTAGGAGCTGTTGTGTCTTATGTGCTTATGGACAGAAACAGTGTCTCTTGAAAGTGAATAAAGTTTAGAAATCAATCACTGGTTGAAAAGAAAAGAAAATGTATAAATGCAAAAGCACTCCAAAAAGAAGTTTGTATTAACAGTAATGTCCCATCACACTGAAATCTATTAGTGTGTGAAAAAATGATCAACCACTAGATGGCAGCCAAAGCTTGATGTTTACCTCTGTTTTATCGCCTTTATCTCAATCACGACATACAGTATATTAATTCACAGCTAAAACTATTTTCACTTTTTTTCTCAAATGATTTAGGTGTGAGAAGAAGAACGATGCCGTGCAAAACAAAGTCACGACAGAGCGCAAGGAAAATAAAGATAAAGCAGAGGAGGAACGATACATGAAAGAAGAGAGAGATAAAATGGCTTTAGAGATGTATGAACACTGGCTGGTAAGTAGAATTAATAGTGTTTTTGAGACAGATGCTCTCTCTTCACCAGCCTGTTGTGTGAACTCTTTGGGGTTATTTCTTTTATTTACATACAGTCATTGTTCTGAATGACCAGTTTGACTATTTCTGTTTTTTTTCCAACAGGCAAGGAAAGAGCTAGAACAGAAGAGACGGAGAGAAGAAAGACAGATACGAGCAATACTGCAAGACAGTCCTCCTCCACCTTGGAGCCCTCCTAATAAAACTATACCATTTCGAAAATAACATTTGAAATGTAACATACCACCCTTATAATATCTGTGGGTGCTATGTTACATTTTAAGTTGTAAGTTTTGTACTGTTAGTCGTACCCAACATGTGTTTTAAACATAGCTAATGACAGCTGTTTAATTTTATTTTTTATTAGCCAGCAGCTGTAGTGCAATTTTATATTTTTATATATTTTTTGGATGAAATATTGAAGCAAACATTTTTGCTTTAGAAAGTTGCATTTACTGTCTGTTCATGTTTGACAGCAAAAGCCTTTTTTTTGTAAACGCAACAGTCTGTTTTTACTGTGTTATACGTCAGAATGTAAAGCAGCAATAAACATCAGTAAGTAAAGTGTGATATTGTATGGTATCAATGCTTAACGTTGAAATCCTGTTGATTTAATTAGTATATTTATTTCTGTTATTTAGACATGATTCATATTTCATTGCATTTTTTATGATACAATATATCTATGTAGAACAAAAGAAGAAAGTCTTAAGAGTTGCAATAACACAATAAACCAATTACTCCCTCTCAGCATGACAGCACTTAAAACAAGATTCTACAGAGAGAGGAAGCCTTTAGGATTTACAACATAAACACAGTGCTAAATGAGTGCTGTTAGGGCATTTGTTTACAGCCTGCCATTAGGTCTGCTCCCACTCTATTATCCAATAAAAGACTTTCCCTTGGAGCTGAGAAAATGTTAAGATCCTACTGTGTATTGTATGCCAGTACTGTTTGACTCCACTGAGGACAATGAAATGTTAGACATATGGTGCATCATGGTGCGTAGTATTTTGGCCTAATCTAAAGTAAATGAACACACTACATGACCAAAAATATACAGACACCTGAACATTACATCTCTATGTGATTAACCGACTCTCTCCACTCTTCTGTGAAGGTTTTGTGCATGGGCCATGGAACTTATGGACCTTTCTTTGTGCATGGGGATATTGTCATGTTAAAAAAAGGGAAGGAATGTCCCTGTACTGTTGCCAAAAAAATGAAACCACCCTATTGTCAAAGAAAGATAACTGTACAACACAACATTTTCAAAAAATATATGTATAAGCTGTAACCTGAAACAAAATAATACACATTCAAAAAGAGCAGAGAGAAGGAAAATCTTATATTATCTACTACCTTCTCACATGAAAATAGGTCATTTTTGGGGACATTATGTAGACTTACATTAATTTCCTCAAGACTTACCATAACCTTAACCACTGACCCAAAAATCAGCTTTTTTCCCAGTTGGGGACACGACTGTCTGACTGGTCTTTAGTCTGAAATTTGTCCCCAGTAGTAGCCTATTACAGACCCCCAAATACATGCATAGGATATACTGTATATATGTTGTGTTGATGTTCATATTACTGTTATTGTGTACTGTCTAAATATTTGGACAAATTGTACTTTGATGCTTTGACAACATTATTCTTGAAACCTTCATGCCAATAAAGCCCTTTGAATTGAATTGAATACATAGATAGAAGCAAGGAATACAATAAATAAAAAGTTAATACTAAAATACTAATAAAAATATGTATTATACATATATATAAATAACAGAATAAACAGTATAAATAGTGTGACACAGTGTTAATGCAATACAATCGAAAGCACCATAACGGCTACTAAAATAACCTCTAGGTTGAACTATTTTAGAGAGGTGTTGCTGATTCAGCATTAGAGCCATTTAGAAGACTGAGAGGTGTTTGTATTATTTTGGTCCACTCAGGTGACGTCAGTGAGGGCACACGTGGACGAATTGGCTGCTTTTATCGTGAAAATCCCAAACAGGAAGTATATATATTGGCCCGTTTGATTACGTCATGAAAGAATCTTTTTCTTCTTTTTTTTTTTTTCTGGTGCCTCGACAGAAGTGCCTCCCTGTAGGTACCAGTTAAAGGTTGTGCTGGAGAAGTTATGAAAGAACCCCAGATGGTGTGAGTTTATTCGTCGAGCACTGGTGTTCCTCCTCTTTTCTTTTTTTTTTTAAAAAGAGATTTTATCGTGTTTTTTTTAAAGGAACCGCTGCTCCGGAATCGACGCTTGTTTCGACGAGACGTGTTAAAGAGAAGAGCTAACATTAACATTAATCTGCGCATTCCTGAAGCTCAGAGACTGTCGAGTTGGCAAAGGTAATGTAACGTTAGCTAACGGTTACTAGCGAGCTAGCTGGCTCATGATAGACGCCCATTCATTTGTTTCTTGTGTCCAGTTCTCTCATTCAACCTGAAGATAAACAAACTAGCAAACTAGCTAATATATGAGCTTGTTAATCTGTAGCGTTACACTACAGCAAACAGTGACTCTTAACTCTGTAGCACAGCAACTAACGTAGCTCAGATGTAATGTGGGGGTTAAAGGGCTTTTTCATCTCTGGTAGACGTGGCTGAGCTGCAATGAAAGGCTCTTTATTTTCTTCCAGGCTGTAACGGTGCGACTGGTACTGTAGGTTTGTAACCCAGGGTTTAAAGTCCTGTAAGGCTGCTATTAACAGATATCTTTCCATTATAGATTTATCTGCTGATTCTTTTGACGACTGATCGATTCATTGTTTGGTACAAAATGTCATTAAAGAGGGAAAATGCCTACGATGACAATTTCCCAATCCTTAAGGTGTTTTTTTTTGTCTGACCAACACTCCAAAAGATTTTTAGTTATCTGACAAAAACAGAGCAAAGCCAACGACACACTTGTCTTTTATTTTCCTCTCAACGATTTGGCAATGTTCAATGGTGGACAAATGTAGGGAACTAATTTAGTGAATTGATTAACTGTTTCATGCAATGTTAAATGAGTTGAACATGACAAGTCAGAATGAGAATCAAAGTGTTATTCTGTAAGACACCAAACCTCTAACTGAGCTTTGCTTTAGGGTGACTACTAACAATTATTTTCATTATCAGTTATTTTGCTGATTATTTTCTCGACTAATCAATTTATAATTTTGTCCATAAAATGTCGGGATGTAGTGAAAATGCCTGTTATAACTTCAGGTTATAACAGGCAACTTCAACTTGACTGTCTAATGTATGACTAAATCATCAAATTTGAGCAATTTTTTGCTTAATAAATAGCCTGAAACTATTATTCGATTATCAGAATAGTTGCTGATTAAACTAAGTACAGATGGATGGAAAGTGTAGGACATTCTAATTGTAGTGAAATACCTCAGGTATTCATTATATTCTATCTTGTATTTCCAGATGTTTCAGATAAAGAGGATCTGTTGCATTGGTGCTGGATATGTGGGGGGGCCAACATGTAGCGTGATCGCTCACATGTGTCCAGAGATCACAGTGACTGTTGTGGATGTCAATGAGTCCCGCATCAAAGCCTGGAATTCAGACACTCTGCCCATATATGAGGTAACATGTCAGTGTTAATATTGTCCAAAGAAAGTGAGCTAAAGGGTTTGGTATTATTAGCTGCGTGATTTCTGGTAAAACTTCAACAGGGTGTGGTTCATGTTTTACTGAGAAGGACACTGATATGTCATGTGTTTTTCCCTACATGCTTATCTCACCTTTTGAGAAACTTATATCTAGAGAGAGTTCTCAGTCGTTTCATTAGTGAAACTCATTGACCGTGTTGAAAAAGTAGATGTAGCTAGGCAACCATTCCAGCCAATATTTTTACACAATATGACTCCTTCATGGGGAGAATGAAACATAAATTAGTTGCAGACCTCTCTGTGTCGCAACTTCTCTACGTCAACTGCAGCCACAGGGTATTACATCATCATCATGACTAATGTTGGGGCCAGTTGGTGACCAGTCATTGTCAACTAGTATTACATTTCTAAAAGTTTGTGCCATGTTTTTTCCTAGTGTTACCCACTTGTTAACACCCTCCCTGTTTCACTTCCTCCCACCACAGCCAGGTCTGAAAGAGGTGGTTGAATCATGCAGAGGGAGAAATTTGTTCTTCTCTACAGACATTGACTCAGCCATCAGGGAAGCAGACCTCGTTTTTATCTCTGTGAGTCTTTCAGTTACCCCTGAACACACACACACACACACACACACACACACACACACACACACACACATTTTCTGCTGTGTGACTAGCTATGGAAATAGATTAATATGGTTGCTCCTCCATTGCAGGTTAACACCCCAACCAAGACCTATGGCATGGGGAAGGGTCGCGCAGCTGACCTCAAATTCATTGAGGCGTGCGCTCGGCGTATTGTCGAGGTGTCCGATGGCTACAAGATTGTCACAGAGAAGAGTACGGTACCAGTACGAGCTGCTGAGAGCATCAGACGGATATTCGATGCCAACACCAAGCCCAGCCTCAACCTACAAGTGTGTATAATCGCAAGCGTATGAGCACAAAACTCTGATATCTGCTGTTCCACAAGGTTGTAAAGTTGTATCGCTGCTTTAGGTGCTGTCCAACCCAGAGTTCCTTGCAGAAGGAACAGCAGTGCGGGATCTGAAGGAGCCCGACCGTGTCCTGATTGGTGGGGACGAGACAGCCGAAGGTCAAAGGGCCATCCGAGCTCTGTGTGCCGTGTATGAACACTGGGTCCCCAAGGCACGAATCATCACCACTAACACGTGGTCGTCTGAGCTGTCTAAACTGGTGAGTCTAGAGCTGCAACTAATGATTAGTATTACTTGATTTGCTGGTTAATCCCAGTTATAATTTACTAGACCCTAAGCTGACATATTTAAGATGTTCAGTTTCCTTTATGACAAAGAAAAGCATCAAATCCTCACATATGAGAAGCTGGAAAGAGCAAATGTTTGTATTTTTGCTTGAAGCATGACTAAAACGATAAATAGATTATCAGAATAGTTGCTGATTGATGATGAATGTTCTGATTGACTAATAAATAACTCTACTAATCATTTTATCTCTAGGAAAGTATCACTGTGAATGGCTTCTTCTGTTTTGTAGTTATCGTAAGTACAATCTTAAAAAACAAAAAACATGGTGTGTGTGTGTGTGTGTGTGTGTGTGTGTAGGCAGCCAATGCATTCCTGGCACAGCGAATCAGCAGCATCAACAGTATCAGCGCTCTGTGCGAGGCCACTGGAGCCGATGTGGAGGAGGTAGCTAAGGCGATTGGCATGGACCAGAGAATAGGCAGCAAGTTCCTCAAAGCCAGCGTAGGTAAGAGACGTGCAACCAATATGTAAGTGTACTTACATGTAAGATTTTTATTTCATTAAACACAGTTTAAGTGTTGCCCTCCGTCTCTTTGCCTCTGTAACACTCTGGCCAGGTTTTGGTGGAAGCTGTTTCCAGAAGGACGTGCTGAATCTGGTGTATCTGTGTGAGGCCCTCAACCTGCCTGAAGTGGCCTCCTACTGGCAGCAGGTGAGAACCGCCACATTTTTGACTTTTGTTCCGGAGGTGTCACCCTCTCTGTGTTCACCTCATTCTCAATCTCTGTGTCTCGTGTTCTCAGGTGATCGATATGAATGAGTACCAGAGGCGACGGTTTGCCTGCAGGATCATTGATTGTCTCTTCAACACGGTCACTGGCAAAAAGATCGCTCTGCTGGGCTTCTCCTTCAAAAAAGACACAGGTGACACAAGGTTGGTCTCTTTTCATGTTATTCTTTCCTAACGTTGCCTTCTCACACCCTTGTAAACACATAACAATTATTTGGTTTTCTTTTATACTTGTTTCCAAACGGCCTCGTCATGTTAATTATAAACCTGGCATTGTTTGTATGAACAAGAGTGTCCTTTCAACTATTTGAACCATGTATACACTTTGTACACACAAAACATGCACTGTCACTGTGGTGAACTTTGGCCCTGATCTCTGTGTGTGTGTGTGTGTGTGTGTGTGTGTGTGTGTGTGTCAAAACCACAGAGAGTCGTCCAGTATCTACATCTCGAAGTATCTGATGGATGAAGGGGCTAAGCTGTTCATCTATGACCCCAAAGTTCTTAAGGAGCAAATCATTCATGACCTCTCTCAGCCCAACATCTCAGAGGACAACCCAGAAAGAGGTGTGTGTGTGTGGTTCAGCCTTGTAGTATCACAAAACGCATGAAAACAGATTAGGTCCAACCAAATTCATTTATTAATTTTACCTTGTTTCTGACCTGTTCTTAAAGAATCAGTTTGACATTTTGGTAACAGACTAGATGTTTCCTCCTGCTGTCAGTCTTAATGCTAAGCTAAGTGACTCTGGGCTGAACCTCAGTACTTAAAGGGCAGACATGAGTGGTATTAATGTACTATTCCTAATATAAATTTTTTTAAGAAAGGATGCAGATTTGATTATTGTTAATCATGTCTTTTTTTTTTCTTAGTATCAGAGCTGGTGACTGTGACCTCAGACCCTTATGAAGCTTGCCAGAGCGCTCATGCATTGGTCATCTGCACTGAGTGGGACATGTTTAAGGTCACAAATCACATTTTCTTGCCATCTATTACCACATCTTTTATCTTGTAAAAAGAAAAACAAACTTAAAAGTCTTCATATCCCTCTAATTCCAACATAGGAACTGGACTATGAGAAGATTTACAAGAAGATGCTGAAGCCAGCCTTCATATTTGATGGTCGCAGAGTGCTGGATCACCTTCATGCTCACCTCCAGAACATCGGCTTCCAGGTGAGCAGACAGAAAAGAGAACACACACGTACACACTTCTTGTACAAAAATTCATTCATAAAACAAGGAAAATATTTTGAAGAGGAAAGTCAAATGTTAAACTGACAACACAGTTTCTGACATCTGTGCAAAGCCGCAGCTGTATTCACTAATCACCACGGTCACAGCTCAGTTTCTGTTATTTTTCCTCTTTTTCCGTCTGCAGATCGAGACCATCGGTAAGAAAGTGACAGCAACACGGATCCCCTACGCCCCGGCAGCTGTATGTCCCCGCATCAGTGCCAGCGAACCTCCCACCAAAAAAGCCAAAATCTAAAAAAAAAAACTCACTTCAAACACACACAAACATGCAGCACATTCCTCTCTCAACCTTTTTATTACCGGTCAAATATTTCATTCTGATCCACCTCCTCTGCTGTCGGTACTCGCCTTACAATCAACAAAGCCAAACAGTGTGACTAATTGCTCCCCTGCAGTGGGAGAGGAAGAAGTTGAGCCTTCAGTCCCAAATTGTGTGAATGTGATCATGAATGTTTTTGACGGTTTGGAAGAAGTTCAGTGAAAATAAACCATTCCAGACACACAAACGGTTACCTTTATACAGTTTATGCTGAATAGTATTTATCAACCAAATATTTCAGATTCAGTTATATATGCACCGTCTGTTGTCGTCAGTTTCAAAGATAACACTATTAGTGTGTCTTTCTTACAGTATTTACTATATAATCAAGTATTGTTGCTAAACTGCAAAATTTTATACTGTTTTTTAAAAATATTTTTATAAATCATCTCACTGTCTGTTAATCAGTATGTGTCCTCTGTAGCAGTGACTGTTTACTGAAAGGGCCAATGCAATAAAATATGTGTAGAGTTTGTGCCTGATGTTTTTTGTACTGAACGCTGACTGTACCACAAAAAGGAAGATTGAACAATGAAAATGTGCAAATGTGGACTGATGACTTTTAATTCTTTCAATACAAATGTACATTTTATAGATTTGTGTTTCATCTAAACAAACAAGTGCAAAAAAACAGACACATCTTTCTCATCCTGGTGCAAACAGATCATTAATACCTGTCAAGGACTTCCGACAATGTTGAACACTCAAACTCAAACTGGCCCTTTATCAGGTACAAAGGTAATGTAATTAAATAGAAACTTTATAGAGAGCAACAGTTTTATAAGTCATGGCAGGCAGAGATTTGTTTGTATCATAAATAATTTCACTTTGGAGTCACCGCAGGAACCCTCAGACCAAAAAAAAAAAAAGGTCTTCATTAAAACGTCGCTCCTGAAACAGCAGACATCAAAGCGCTCATAAACACAGCTCAATGTTAAAGGTCAGTAGCTCTTTACCTGGAGTCCAGGGCACCTGAGGGGAGGGTGTTGATGCTGGATGTGATTTAGTGCCCCCTGAGGTGCAGAGATGGGAGCAAATTACAGCTACTGCTTACACACAGTTGTATTTTCACCTGGCAGGGTTACATGGAGTCTACACCCAGGCATCCAAGCATCTAACTGCCGTTCTTCTCTTTTATCTCTTCATCTTAAAATGATGTTGTCAATGGTGAACAGTAGAGGACAAGTACGTTAAGCAGGAACAGAACGGTCTTTCTACTTCCAGGAGTCGTCTTAATGTCCATTTTGTACCATTATTCAACACAAATACCCTTCTCTCACTTTCCGTGTTCGTTTGTTCTACTCATTATATTCAGTGTGTTTGCTACAACAATGCATTATGATGCTGTTGGAGTAAAGTTGATTTTGTCTCTGTAAATATGTATAGTTATAGGAAGAGATAGAGGTAAAAGGAAGACAGAGGGCAGCCTCTGTGTTTGGTGCTTTTCACTCTCCTACAGTCACTTCTGCTTTTTTCTTCTGCAGCAGATTCTTCAGGAAGAACTCGCCTGTTGATAGAAAAAACCATAGATAAGAAAAATATGTATTTTCTCTGACCCAACCACTGGTCAAAGGTCGCTTCTGGGACCCTGGTTAAATCTAAAAATACATTTATCTGGCGCTCTATTATGTTTCCTATTATGTATATTCAGTATGTCTATGCTGTGGCAATGTGGCACTGGCTAGATAAAAGCATCAGAACCTGTTCATCTTATGAGAGTCGGCCATTAGCTGAATGCAGGAAATATAAAACTACTCTCACTACCTCCTCCTACTCTGATGAAGACACACAGACGTGTCAAAACCTGTCAAAACATTAGTTGCTGCAACAACTACAGTAGTATACTCCAGACCATATCACACAAGAATACATTCACTCTCTTGACTCGTCCTCTACTTTTTTCGTTTAACATGATTTTTATGTGCTTGATGGAGTTTTTGTTAGTTTTGCTAAGGTTTTCAGACACCTGTGTCTGAGATTTCTGCTGCTACCACAGTACAATGGAGGTGAATTAAAATCCATTTGTGGTACTGAAAGCGCTGAAAAATATCATTCAAAAAATTAAACCGCAACATGTCCTTCCAGAAACATGTTTCCATTACTTTCCATTACTGAACTTTCTACTGAAGAAAAGTTCCTATGAACATTGTCATGAAATTCCACTGATCCTCCCTGAAATTGAGTGGTGGCATGTGTTTCAGAGGTGGATATCTCAAGATATGGATAAGTAAAACAAAAACCAACTGCATAGCCAACTACTTAAGCTAAGAGAGAAAATATGTTTTATTGTAATTTGAGTGATGTTGCATTTTAAGTCACTTTCCTTATGAGTTTTAGCTCACTATCTACAATATAACTGAAGAATAACAGGTATTAAATACAGTATTGTACTATGTTACTTGACTAGATCGGGCTCTCACTAACTTGTGCATGTTAAAACATGTGCAACATGGAGTCTCACCTGCTTTGTAAGAGGATCGCACCAGCGGTCCGCTGGCAGTGTAGACAAAGCCCATTTCATTCCCAACTTTCTCCCAATGTGCAAATTTCTCTGGAGTGACATATTCATCCACCTGCAACCACACACACATTATCATTGTGCACATCAATTTGCCAAATGTGCATTTTTCTGCTGCTGTAGTAAATAAGGAAATACTGTGTAGAGTGATGTGTTTACCTTCAGATGGCGTTTAGTGGGTTGCATGTACTGCCCCAGTGTTAGACAGTCCACTCCTGCTTCTCGCAGCTCTGCAACATCATCACAAAATTATCGTCAGGAAATTATTTCATTTCACGTTAAAATTCTGTGTTTTATGTGCAACTGGTGAGCATACACACCAGTCAGAGTGTCAAGTATCTGTTGGTCAGTCTCTCCCAGCCCCAGCATGATGGACGTCTTGGTGAGCACATTGGGGTTGACCTTTTTAGCGTGCTTCAAAACACTCAGAGACTGGTCAATGTTCGCTCTGGGGTCTCGCACATGCCTGGAAACAGATGGGAGAGACATTGTGAGCAATTCTGTGAATTATTAAAAGAAAAGCTACAGAAAATATATTTCCAGATTAACAATTAATATGAACAATCAAGAAAACTTTTACAGTCATACAGGTGAAATCATAACGTGGTTGTATCTTCCTTCTATGTAAATTTCAGCAGTTCATCTTGTAACTACACTAACATCAGAGAAATGGTTTCCATGTACCACCTGCTGGTCAGTGTGTGTATTATGGCTGACATCCCTCTTGTGGCAGAGCTGTAACCAACACCGCAACTATTCAGTTTAATACTGGGCTGCAACTAACAATTATTTTCATTATTGATTAAGGTGACAGTGGTCTATAAAATACCTGAAAATAGATTAAAAACATTGTTCACAATTTCCAAAAGTCTATGGTTTAAATTGCTTGTTTTGTCCAAACAATAGTAAAAAATTTAAAGATGTGTTTTATATCACAAAAGATAAAGAAAAGCAGCAAACCCAGACAGCTGAGGAGAACAGATGTTGACTCATTTTCTGTTGATCAGCCAAACAATTAATTATGACTAATCCTTTCAGCTCTGCTTTCATTAAAGTAGAGGAAAACTGCATAATGCACAATGTTCTTATAAAAATACATACATGCATATCATACTGTCAATCTGTGCACTGCCACAGTAAAAAAATACATTACATTAATTTGCCAGATGCTTTTGTCCAATCTAAGTTGAAATAAGTGTATTAAACCTCCATAAAAACAAGAAAAAACAGGAAAAATAGTGCATCATTTCTGAACAAATAATCAAAAGCATATTCAGTGCTACAAAACAAGTGCTTAAACTCGTACTGGCCAGCTAGATGATACATGATGTATGTATGACATTGTGTATGTATGAGAACACGATCTAAAAAGTGTGCCTTTTAGAAAAAAAATGTGATTTTGGTCATTTAAATGTTGCTAGATAGCACCTTATCACAGCACATTTTACAGTACTACCATAACTCATATCACTGTAAACATAATTTCAGATATTTTATCTTCTGTGTGCCATTTTCACTAAAGATTCTCATGCATTTAAAAACCCTTTTATTCCCTTGTGCGCTGGCCGATTAGCTGCCACTAAACTCTTTCACTAGCAGACTGAAGAGAGCTGCTGGATTCAAGTCATCAAGTCTTGTCAATGCTGAGTCAGTACCTTTGCAGCTCGCGGACTGTCTCCACATTGTGGGCGTAGACATCCAGCCCTGACAAGGCGATCTTCTCCACTGCTGCCAGGTCACCACGGAAATCAGGTGTCAGACATTCAACCAGGATCTGAGGGTTCCTGGATGAAGATGACAACTTATTTATTCAGCTTGCACAGATATGAAGAGACAGACAGACGATTTCCTGATCAGCTACAGTCCAGTTGTGGAGATGAGAGATTTTACCTTTCCTTCAGGTTGGAAACAGTCTTAGCAAAGTGCTCTGCCCCTCCATCAGCAATATCTGCCACAAGAACAGATCATTACTGCTGAGATAACATTTACTAGTGTTTTTAAGAAGTTTGAGTGTTATATATGTTGTATTTATGGATATAAACCATTTTTATCAATCAGAAGGAAATACTGTATTCTGTATAAACTGTTTTTTAAAAGATGATTGATTGAATTGTATTGACTTATACGTCACATGACTGATAGACTGACCTGATACAAAGAAACCAGAAACAACATCAGAAACCATCCTGATTAAATAAGATAGTCAAGAAAGTTTGAAAAGTAAAGCATATTCAGAGTTGTGTGACACTTTTTTTATGGATTTGTACTAAAAGCTTATATCGTCTTCACCTCACTGTGTGTGTGTTCTCAAAGTTGGAAAATATTTAGTCATTTGTCATTGAAATGGCACCTTTTTACAATTTACAGTTAGGGCCCTCCATCAGTCAGCTTATTCAAACACAGTCAGCAGGAACGAGTGCAGTGGGGAGTAACTGATACAGGATACAGCTAACACTCTGAGACTTTGCTCATGTTTGTATTCATTTTTATGTACTATGTTTAAATATCTTTTTTAATTACCATCTCTGTCGACTGAGGTGAGAACCACGTAGTCCAGCCCCCAAGCAGCGATGGCCTTGGCTGTGTTGTAGGGCTCGTTTGGGTCCAGAGGTGGGGGCCGACGGGCCGTCTTAACTGAGCAGAACCTGCATCCACGGGTACATGTATCCCCCATCAGCTACATACAGAGAGAGACAGACAGGAGAAAATCTTAGCTTCATGTGTCATAAAATTGGAACAAATAATTATAGAGAATCTCCAGATATTCTATTGTAATATAATACTGATAATCCAGCAACAGGTATAATTTTAATTAATGCACAGATTGTAGATTTTACAACAATCTATGAAAATCTGTGAAAATGGAAGTGCTTCACAATGCACTACATGAATATATGATAGATTTCTACTTTCTTAGAAGACTAGAAGTACTGGGATGGACATCAAAGTGCTCCTTTGTTAAAGTGGGAATAAAGCCTCATGGTTGTTTGCCTCCACCAACCAATCAAGTTGCAGTTTACATCCATGTCTGTCCAGACTCATAATATTTGTAGTGAAGACTTTGAAGGATTTTAATAAAAAGGTATTAAGTGCATTTTCCTCGTATGTGTTCACATGTTTGGTCAATGAAGCTGATTCTGATAGACAGTAGACAATGCTCCAGATATGGATGCTGCTGCAAAAAGCTACAAATTCTCAAACGTGGACACTTCAAACACATCTTCAACTCGACAGCACAGAAGATCTAAACAATCATCACAGTTTCAAGATGGGCGCCAAGATTAGTGTCACTGATTCAGTATCCAACCAAACGTGAAATCTGGTCACTATCTCCCCTTCTGTTCCTGAGTTTTGGTGTTGAATAATGGCCAGAAAAGTGTTTTTGCAGAACATTATGATGTCATAATGAAGTTGACCTTTTAGATATAAAATGTCATCACTTCATCATTTAATCCTATTAGACATTTGTGTGAAACTTTGTCATAATTAGCGTATGAATTCTTGAGTAATGGCCAAAAATGTGTTTTGTGAGGTCACAGTGACCTTTGACCCCTAAATTCTAATCAGTTCATCCTTGAGTCCAAGTGGACGTTTGTGCCAAATTTGTAGAAATTCCCGCAAGAGATATTGTGTTCATGAGAATGGGACGGACAGATGGACATATGAACAGACGAACAACCTGAAAGCATAATGCCTCCGGCCACGGCTTTCGGCAGTGCGGAGGGATAAAAATACAGGTGCTTTTCTATAACTGGCAGTAAATTCAGCTGCACCACAGCGTCAGAGGCGTCCAGGAGACTCACCATGATGGTGGCTGTGGCCGTGGCGTACTCTCCTCCTCCCCAGCACTCCCCAATGTTAGGACATCTGGCCTCCTCACACACCTGACGAAACAGACACAAAGATGCATATTGTAATTAAATATTAAGTACACATCATATATATATATATATATATATATATATATATATATTTGTAGATCCTGAAATAAAAGCCATTAGGGTTGTGATGAGTACAAAAAATATCCAAAAAAGTATCTGTATTTGAAAGTAAGCAGTAGAACCAATGTTTAACTCATTACTATATCAATATATCACCTGGGCCCTTGTACGTGAAGGTTATACTTGAACTAAGCATTGTCCTATCTTGTATGAGATTCAATATGTCTGAATGCAGCATTAGTAGCATCTTATGTACAAAAAGGTATCCTAAAAGCAGTAAAGTTGCTTGACAAGATACTCACAGACTACAGATATGACAAATTATGGGAAAAGTAACAGAAGCTTCTTTGCTTCTTGTCATAGATTCCACACGTATGAAGCTTTACAGGAGTCTGGTATAACCAGTAGATTACGGTGGCTAATGTTAGCAAATTTTAGGAATCCTTCTGTTAGCTCAGCATTTTAGCTAAATGCTAAAAAGTTAACATTATCCCATAATTTGTAGCCATCATGACCCATGTTCAGCAGAAGTTACAGT
The DNA here is from genome assembly GCF_914725855.1 of Thunnus albacares. Classification (NCBI taxonomy): domain Eukaryota; kingdom Metazoa; phylum Chordata; class Actinopteri; order Scombriformes; family Scombridae; genus Thunnus; species Thunnus albacares. Next base: position 19,359,552 of record NC_058108.1, on the reverse strand, counting down.
CTCACTTTAACTTGTCACCGTCTGTACAACTCACTGTGTGCAGGTTGAGGTCTCTCAGCGTGTTCTTCAGCTTATTGTAGTTCTTGCCGATGGGGATCTCCGTCTTCAGCCACGGAGGAAGCCTTAGCCTGTTACAACAAACAGCAGAGTCAGTCACTAAGTAACTCACCTGTGTATCAGTTTAGGTCAGGTGTAGCCTGGCTGTGAAACACAGCTGAATCTGCTGAGGTTTGTCCCTGGTCTGCACACACAGTGGAGCCTGACAGGCCACAGCACAGCTTATTCAGTAGAAATAAGAAATTATGCAACATGAACATCATGTTATGACTCAGCAGAATTTATCATTAGAGTGGGATTTGCTTTGCCCTTGTCATAGAACAGTAAAACTAAAAAAACAAAAGCAAAGTTCATGTTGTTGTGTTTACCGTTTTGTGAAATGCTGTGTTTTGCATAATATTGTTGCATGTTGTTGTGGTTTTGTGAAATGTTGTTGTGTTTTGCACCTCAGGGCCAACGTAGCATGTTGCACCACTTCTAACAATTTCCCTGAAATATACCAGCAAAGGTGCATACACCTGACACTGATGTCGCTCACACTAAGCCTGGTAGATAAGGTTTAGTCTGATCTGGTCTTTGAACCCTCCTGATATCTCTTCTTCTCTCACAGACAGTATAGGCCTTGTTCATGATGAACCTGTAAGGTTTCAAAGTCACACCTCTCTCCCTTCTGTCTCTTCAGGTTGCCTCTGTATTCTTCCCACTTGCTTTTCTCTGATAAATCCCCTGAAATGAAGTCTTGCAGATCAGGCCCGTCATCACTCTGCAGCTCCTTCTTTCTGTCAGCCAGACTCGGGGCGGATTTGGCCACCGTCGTCAGGCTGCTACCGTAAACCTGCGGAGGAGGGACTGAGGGTTAGTTCATCGAGTCTCACACAATCACACACTGTCATAATGTTTAGGAGTCATCAAGCGATGGTCCGTGTCCAACACTGTTTATCTGGGAAGTTATACAAAGCCTTTCAGTCAATGCAGCGTAGTTACAAAACAAACAACAACAGCAAGCTTTGCTTCAAGGCCCGCGACCAGACTTAACGGTGACAGTTAGCCGTTAGATTACCCAAACCGTCTGTGTTGATAAATGACAGATTATTCGAGCAGACAGCGGAAATACTCACATGTGGACTACTTCTGGGACTCAACCACAGATGGTTTGTTGAGAAACGACCAGCAACACAACAACTCCGCTTGAGCAGCGCCATGACTTTAGCTAGCAGGCGACTTTGGTCAGAGACAAACTTCGACGATCGGCTGCTTCGGTCTGATGCTGCATTGACGTGAAGGCGACACAATGGGAAGAAAAAAACTTTATTAACAACAACTTAACATACATACGTTTCAAGTTGGGGTAAAACATATACAAACACCATACATTACGTAACACCAGTTAATCTAAGACAGACAAGAGGGTAAACACAAACAAATACAATAAAAACCTAAGACAAATATACAATATTTCGATATGAAGCCAACACATTATATCTACACCCAATGCTATTCTGAAATCCCCAAGGTGTTTTCAAATCACATCAGAAAAGAAAGTGCAAATATCACACTTTGAGAAGAAATGGCAAATATAAAAGTGTTCCTTGTAGTGTGTGCTCCTGATGTGGGACAGTTCAGACTGAACTCTGGGATGCTCACTGGGAGGCTGAAAGGTCTAAATCACTTTAATTCATACAGTGAAATTTCTCTGGTCAATGACACTGAAGGCCAAAGTGCATGCCCATGTTCGGTCATTTCAATAATTACAATATTTCTGCTATTACAGATATCATAGAAATGTATTCTATTATCTATTAATATTAGTAATAATAAATTTGCAAAGTGCCTAAAATAAGTTAAAATTAGGCATTACAAGACTAAGATCCCTGAATATCTGGTGGTATTGCATATTTAATGTACTTAAATGCATATTTCACCAATTTAACAACATATATGACTGCCCCACATTAGTAAAACCATGCTGTCCCGCATTTCAAACCACATTTTTTAAAGTGGGACAAAGTTGAAAGCAGGTATTAAGGCTAGTCCATTTATATTTGGGAGTGCTCATTTGGACCAGAATGAGCAGTAACTGAGTTATGTAGAAATTCACATGGGCATATCTTACACTCGAAATTAACAAAAAGGAGCTCTGCTGTGAACGTTTTTCCCACTCGGGTTTTCGTAATTACAGACTTTAAATTAAACGTGAACGTGGCAGAGCTAAATGAGCTAAAATGTGACTAAAAGTTAAAAAGTACAATGGCTTCACTTTGCCCACTGATATTTGACCCCAATTTTCTGTTAGAAATATTTAACGACACTTCTGTCATCGCTACAAACGACCTATTAATTGGAAAAACAGTGATAATTAATCCGTTCACTGATTGCTTTATCATGTCTGATGACGGTACCACAGTACGTCTTATTTTTTTTCCCACCCGCATTCCGTGAAGACCCGCCCTATTCTGCCTCTGATTGGCTAGCTTTCGTTACCTTCGTTGGTCGGATTGGTTAGGTTTAGGTATGAGGAGTTTTATTGGTTAGAATTAGGTAAATATAGCAGGATCAGAGCCAATCAGAGGCAGAGTGGGGGCGGGTCTTCACAGAACGCGGGTGGGGGAAAAAAACCCTGACGTTACGTACGTACACTACAATTGCGTCGTGACGTCCTTCCTTCCTCCTTTCCTCTGCTACCGGCGAGGTGAGGATAACCGAAAGATTTGTTCCTCGGGTTTAATCTAAGTTCATCTGTGTCAATTAAACATGTTTTTGGCGTTATTTCCTAACCTTTAGATTCGGATATAACAGTGTTTCATATCTTAATCTCTATTTCGCCTCTATGATTTGTGATTTTAGGAAATATGTTAGTAGTTTTCTCCAATGATTGGTGTGACTGAGGCCTGACGCTGCTGCTCTGTCCGCCTCAAAGGCCGCAGCGAGCTGAATAAGATTAATTCAAAAACATGGAGTGCTCGTCTGGCTAAGTTGTTAATTACGGCCACCATCATGTTGCAGAAATGTTACTTCAGTTGTACAAATAGAGAAGACTTCGGGCTCATTGCTCTGTGTAGCTTTACATTAGCAGCAGTGCTAATGTTAGCTGAAATAACGCAATGAGACTGCTGTCAGACTCTTAATGGTTTCATCAGAACACAGCTGATCAGAAACTGGCAGAAATGTAGAGACAGACGTTATCCTGTCGTTGTTGTAGGATGTATACGTGTCAGCCCTGTGTAAATGTGCCCTCTTAAACCTGAACTTTACAACTGTTGCTAACCCTAGAAAACATGCTGCCACAATAGTTTCCTGACTCACAAGAGATTCAAAAACAAGCTTCATATTCACATTATACCTCCTTTTTTTTTGTCTGTCACATCATAGAATGAAGACCATTCTCAGCAGTCAGACTGTCGACATCCCCGACAATGGTAAGGAGCTGACGTTTGTACATTTTATATTGTGTGAACTTTTATGGTTTGTTTTTTGTCATAATGTAGGGAATATGTATTGAGTTTTGTGCTTAAATATATGTACATGTACCAAGTCTTGTGCAGTTGCGTATGTCTTGTACCTGTTATGTTTTATGTATTTTAACAGCCCATCTATGGGCTTTGCAAACTAACACAGCACGTTATATTAAAGTGGTTTGGCCCTGGTCAATATTTTGTACATTTCATCTCAACCTGTAGCAGCTCTTCACTTTTTTAATTGTTAATTTCTTTTTTATATTACTCAGGATTATTTAACTTTGTGTATATTTTTGACTGTAATGCACCACAATGCCAAGGCAAAGTCCTTGTATGTGCAAGCTTAATTGGCAATAAACTTGGTGCTGATTCTTAGGCTATAGATGCTCTGATATGTGGCATTAGTTCGTGTTATATACATGTCCCTATACAAATTATTAAATAGTTATTTTTGCTTTCTTTCTTCCTGCTGTGTGGTGCTGCAGTCGAGGTGAGGTTGAAGGGGCGGACGGTTATCGTCAAGGGGCCCCGTGGCAAACTCGTGAGGGAGTTCAACCACATCAACCTGGAGCTCAGCCTGCTGGGCAAGAAACAGAAGAAGGTAAGGAAGAGCAAAGCTTGTGTTAAGTGATGTAAAATGCAATGTGTTATGAAGAATATTGTAGATATGAAAGCAGGTGTGTGTTCATAGCAGCGATGTGTAGGTGGGCTCAGATACGATTGAGGCGTCCTGGTTGAAATATTACGATAATCCATGAAAAATCATATAATCAAACTGATCCGCAAAGCAGTGATCTGTGTTCCACTGTTACGAAAAGTTTGGTCTCTTAAGTATTTAGGTTTTAAATGCCGTGTAATCAGATCATTAATTTATACAAAGGAGAATGCAAAAATGTTAATCAAATCAAGGATTTTGCAGAAAATAGTTAATAAAAATGACTCAGTCTAAGTCTCAATGCACTCACTCAAAAATGCCTCAAAAGAGAAGATCAGTGCAGTGTTTTTCTAAAATTTGAACAAGAGGTGAAAAAGTTGCCAAAACCTTCCCAAATGTCAGGTTTTAAGGATAAATATTTGAAGTATGCAGGGCCTGTCATCATTTATTGAGTTATACTTTGTAGAATATAAAATCTCTAAACAATCAACCTGCTCTATCAAAATAAAGTAGATGATACATGTTTTAAAAGTTTATGTGGCTTTCCTGAGACATTTCTCTTAAGTGTGTCCTTATGACAGCAACAAGTCCGTTAAAGTACATTTAGAATTTCTCAACTTGCAGCTAAATGTGGACGTTATCGGAAGACATCCTGTTCAGCAATAAGGGCTTCTGTAAAGTTAAATTGGCCAGTTGGCCTGCAACCAGCAATTTTTTCATTGTCATTAAAAGAATGTTTAAAAAAAAAAAAAAGTATCACTGTATTCTTAAATAGCTTGTGTTGTCCAGGCAATAGTTCAGATTACTTTCACTGTTACACAAACTGAAAAGCAGAAAGCATTAAATGCTGGAAACGGCTAGCAGCATTTTTGCTTAATAATTTGGATGATTAATCAGTTTATCAAAATGAATGGCGATTTAAGTTTCTGTTAATAATAAATTGAAGTAGAGCGTCACTGTTCTGTCTTCCTCAGCTGCGTGTGGAAAAATGGTGGGGCAACAGGAAGGAGCTGGCCACAGTCCGCACCATCTGCAGCCACGTCCAGAACATGATTAAGGGAGTCACTCTGGTGAGTTTGGGACAGTTCAACCTGCTAATGGAGGCTGAGATTATAAGTATGACTGACTGTACTCATGTCAAACTGGTATAATTGACTCTTTGCTAGCAGCGCTTCCCTCCACTAAGGAAGGATTAGTGTCTTTTGTAGTCATGGTGATTTCTGTGTGGCTGTTGGAGCCACATGCTGGCTATAGATGAATAATTCGGTTTGGTCAGCTTTTCCTGCTTGTGCTCAGTGTCTCTCTCTCCTTATCCTCTCTGACTGCAGGGTTTCCGGTACAAAATGCGTTCCGTGTACGCCCATTTCCCCATCAATGTTGTCATTCAGGAGGGTGGAACTATGGTGGAGATCAGGAACTTCCTGGGAGAGAAGTACATCCGCCGTGTCAGAATGAGGACAGGTGAGTCTTCAAATTAAGGAAATATTAGTTATTAGTAGTTATGATGTGAAGCGTCAAGTGGTACAAAATATTGTACGTCGGTTTTTTTCTGTGAGATCCAAGTCGTCAAGTGTTTAAATGGAGAAGTGAATTTTGAGGCCTTTTCAATAGGAGCGGGCAATATGGATATAATCTCAGTGCAGCTCTAAAATAATACAAAGCAGGTTCTTGAACACATTGATGGAAAACCAGTAATTCAAATATTATCATTCAGCAGTCATGCTCAATCACTTGAATCATTTCCAGCATTGATTAAAAGTGATCAATCAATGGAGGTGATAGCTTCCTTGGTAGAAACAGTCTAGGAAAAGTTTTATAACTTTTTATAACGTCAACTTTTTTGTTCACACAAGCAGCAGCACTCCCAAAGATGTGGAGACATTGTAGTTGAGTTCCTAAACGAGTACTGAAGGCCGGTACTTGAACAGAAGTCACATTTGTGCAGCTGTAGCTCAGATTTTAGGGTCGATGAAGCGATCTAGACTCTTTCTGTTCTAATGTTGGTGCCCTTGAACAAAAAGATGAAACCCTTAAGTGCTCCTGACAAACTGATCAGCACCTTGAAAATAGTCCCTCCGCCATGTGGCTTTGTGAAACATTGTGTCCTGTTCTTAGGTTTAAAAGATCCACAGTCCCTTATACCACTTAACATTTTTGATTTCATAACGTGCGACTGTGGTTCTACCCTATTGTGAATAGTAAAATAATTGTTGCTACTTTTTCCTCTCCCAGGTGTGAATTGTGCAGTTTCAGCAGCCCAGAAAGACGAGCTGGTGCTGGAGGGTAACGACATTGAGTTGGTGTCAAATTCAGGTACATTTGTTTGCTTTTTGCTCTCAGCTGTTCTACACAGATTCATAACAGTAACTTCTGCTAATATGATCCCAATGTTTGAACAGTCTGCTACTCTGTAGATTGTAAATGTTGAACTAAAATGCTGCAGGTTCCCTGATTAAAGTTGTTTCAGTTCTGCTGCTTTTTGAGTCAAAAACAATCAAACCATGAGGAGGATAAGTAATTGAAGGGATGCACTAAGACAAGAGATAAGAGGGAATGTGTTAGACAAATAACTTCTCCAATTCAACACTGAGGTTGAATTGATGCTAACGTGATTAGCAAAAAGCTGGAATCCTCCCCCCCCCCCCTTTTTTTTTTTTTTTTTTTTTTTTTAACTGTAGACTATAGAGACAACACGTGGATGTTAGTAGTCTTTTACTTTGACAAAGCAACCCTGTAGTGTAGTTATACATCCTGATGGACAGTCTGTCAAATCCTGTTTTCATGCGTCCACCCTCCTCTAGGTACAGAATATATCCCTGAACTGTCTGGTTCATTGTCACTCTATTTCCTGTTGCCAGACAAAGTTATTCTTTCTCCATTAACAGTAGAAGTGCACTGATGTTGGATAGTATCATGAAAAAGATGAATGATGTAGAAAGTTTATTTTAGTGTGATGTAGTAATGTTTCAGGTCATTTAAGGACCAATCAAACCATCAGAGTGAAATTTTCACAGCAGTGTGGTTGTAACCAAAGATAACTTAAATCAGTGGTCCCCAAACTATTTTTTTCCCTGTAAATCATCTGACCCCATGTTGAGAACCAGACTGTCATCTGAAAAAATATTTAGACCTTTTTTTTCTGCATATCGATGAACAAAAACCCTAAAATCTCACCTAGCCAGTACTATTTCATTGAGTCATTCTCCAGCTCTTTACTTTGGCAACTGTTGTAGTTGCACATATGACTTTAAATCAATTGTATTGTAATTAAAGAGCTTTATGAGGTGCTCTGTTCAAAAGTGTGGGAGCTGAAAATGCAACATCACAATGATACCAAACAGAAATACAGAAACCAGATAGTGTAATGGTCTTGACTGGCTAAGTCAGTCACATGACCTCGATCAAACTTATTTCACTTGAAGGCCAGGCTGCAGGCAGAAAGCCCCTTAAATAAGCAGTAAGTGAATATGGCTGTAACTGGCCTTTGAGTACAGTAGACTTTCAAATATTAAATGACATTTTATTTCCTTTTACAGTTTGTTTCTAAAATTAGCAGACCTATCTACAGAAATAACTTAATTTCCAGCGGTTTTCCTATGATGTGGATGTAAACACCCTTCAATTAAAGCCGACATTTCAACCTCATAGTCATTGTAATCTATGTGAAATGAAACAGTGCTCATCCCTCCACAGTCCATTTCCTCCATCTCTCCCCTCCAACCTCCTCTGTCATGATTGTGATCCTGTGTGTGTGATGTGATGCTGATCTCCCCAACCTCTCTCTGTTCCAGCTGCTCTGATCCAGCAGGCCACCACAGTCAAAAATAAGGATATCAGAAAGTTCTTGGACGGTATTTACGTGTCTGAGAAGGGAACAGTAGTGGAACCGGATCAGTAAAAGTTACATCAGCACTCGTAGAGGTTAGAAAACGCCGTCGAAACGTCCCCCTTGGCCTACAGGGGAGCCCTCTTTGTTTCCTTTTTCTTTGCATGTTCCTTACTGTCTGTCATGGTGGCATGGTTTGTCTGTTTCTTTTCTTTAATTCTTTTTTCAATTTCAGATATGTCTGCAATTTCATGTTGAATTAAGCAATACACTGTGGCTCTGTAAATACTAGATTCTTCAAAGAAATGACTATTTTAATGCTACATGTTGTTAGGGCTGGGCAATATGGCTAAAACTAAAATGCTAGCACCATTTTTCACTATCTACTGTCGGAAATTAAATAAAATGTATAATTTCCCCCACCTCAGGATGACATCTTTAAATTGCTTAAATTCTCCAACCAACAATCCAAATCTCAAAGATCAATTTCTTATTAGATATGGCAAAGATAAGAATCAAATCCTCACATTTGAGCAAACAAAGCAAATCTTGTCAATTTTTGCTTAATAAATTGAATGAAACAGTTAATTGATTATCTGAATAGTTGCTAATTTTCTTTCTATTGCTCTATTCTGTTTGGCTCCAATCATTTTCTGTATCAGGAAAAATACATTCGTCATATCTCAAGTGAGATGCAAACTTGAATGTCAGTTCTAAAACAGTGTTGTACTGTAAGCACACTTTTAGCTTTTGGTTTGGGAGGGAATCCCTTCAGTTATTGTTAGTTTTATAATAATTTAATTTGGGCCACAATTTTGTAAAACATCTCACCACAATTTGATTCAACAGTCTATTGATCATATTGAGCTGTTTGCTTCAGATGGTTTGTTGTGCATGTGTGGAGTTGTGACTTCAGTAAGTCTGCATTTAACACTAACACATATCTAAGGTCTAAGTTGTTCAATCTTATTTTAATATTTTCTGAAGAAACTAAATCTCTCTAACAGCATTCATGTCTTACAGCTGTCTGGACTCAGTACTTCAGCCTGTTAACATTTTCATTAAACTGCCTTCATGTTGCATGTAATCAGTTCTCTCTCCTCACACTCTGCTTTTGCATTTCTTTTCAGCGGCTTTGATCCAACAGGCCACCACGGTCAGAAAGAAGGACATCAGGAAGTTCCTGGACGGCATCTACATCAGCGAGAAGACCACCGTGGTGGAGCTAGATACCGAATAAATATTCACCATCCATGTTCTCTTATGACCAATAAAACTACCAACTTTTCCAATTGATGTCTTCTGGTTCCTTTGTCACCTTTATTTCACTCCAATAGCAGCAGGTTTGAGTGGGTTTAATTTAGTTTTCAGGAAGATAGCTGACCTTCAGTATCCCTGTGGCTCACAACATCAAATACTTTGGAGTTTCAATCCACCCTTCAGTTGTAAACATCATAAACAACAGAGAGAAGACAGAGGTGGAAGCAGATTTACAAAGATGGGGAAATTCTCCTGTTAAATCCCCCCATCTCCATTATTAAAACGAATGTCCTTTTAACAATCAACTCTCTTGGCTTGATAGCCTTTACCACTATCTAAAAAAAAATCCATTCTCTAATATCTGGGTTTTTATGGGTGTCTAAAAGAAAACCCAGAGTCAACTCTTTAAAGACAAAAAGGTGAAGGGATGTAGTGTACCCAGCATCCAGTGGTATCACTGGTGATTTATAGTGTACCTGGTCAACAAATGGTTAAATCTTGCTTCTTGTGTGTGTTGGAGGCCAATAGCAGAGAACAGGATGCACCCTCACATGTTACAAGACCTGATCTACTCCCAACATTTCAGGCAAACAATCAAGAAATTTGGCTCAATGATTACAGACGCAATATCCAGGAAATGGAAGGAATGTTGCAAAACAATGTTCTAGTTTTTTGTCTGCTTGTTAGTCTAGTTTTGTGTATTTAATGTATGGGTGTTTGTGATTACATTTATTTACTTTGTGATCTATCAAACTCGTAACCCTGGCCCTATATAATTAAATAAATTACAGATCAAAATGCAAGCATAGGCAAACAGTAGTGTACTTAATGCACTGCAGAAAATCACAATTTAAGTGTCTATTGCGTCGTTCACCTTTTGGTCTGTGTTCCTGTCAGTTTTTAAGACACTTATGTAATATGAATAAATGCTATAATGCAGCCATGAAACTGAAATACTCCACAAGTATTAAGAGCATTAAAACTGCGTGTCCAGTGTTCCTGGTGAGCTGTACAAAACATTTGATGGAAAAAAAAATTCATGGTAGTGTCATACAGTGAGATAATTGATCTTGTTGAATAGCTCATGAAGGTAATTTTAACTACACTACATGAGATATTTTGGCCAGCTGGGGCTTTTCTGTGTGGAGTTTGGATGTTGTCTCTGTGCCAGCATGGGATTTCTCCGTGAGCCCCAGTTCCCTCCCACAGTCCAAAGTAGTTTGGGTTTGGTTAACTGGTGGCTCACCTCTCATCTACGAAATTTTTTAATTTATTAATACTAAAGGGGACATATTGTGCTTTATGTAGTTTCCTGTTATCTATATATGTTTAGGCTTTTGGACAATCAAAATAAATACCTTGGGAGCAGGGACTTGTTGGGTGTGCCTGTGGTCCTGAGTCCCTTGAAATCTTTATGGGTTCCTGAAAAAGTTCCCGCAGTTTTAGTGGTTTAGTGATGAATGGTTGTCTATCAGAAGTACCATCAGTGGTTGAGGGGTTGTTTAAATACTGTTCATATTAACATGTAAAATACTCTGTTACAAGTAAAAGTCCTACATTTGTAATCTTACTGAAGTATATGTGTAGAAGTAACAGCAAAATGTACTACTTAAAAAATAAAAGTGCTCTCAGATTTATATCATCACATATTATTGCATTTGATTATTATTACCGATGAAATAATAATGATAAAAAAGTTGCTGTGTAAGCTGGTTGAGGGGGAAACTGCTGTAACTACTTCCTGCTTCTTTGTCTTCAATCCCTCCCTTTAATCTAGATCTTGCATTTACCTTCACCCCCGATGTACTTCTGTTTGGAGCATACGCCCATTTACAGAGATGATCTTATTGTATTCATATTTTGAGGATTATCATTTTCTTTGTATTTCAGCAGATGGATGAGTGATATAGAGAGTTGTGCTTCCCTATTATGTTAACTTGATGGTCTAATTGGCCATCTGGCTTTCCTCTTCTTCCTTCTATTACTGCCTTTTAATACAAGCAGCAGAGTAGGTACTGAAGTTCTGCAGTATTAAAATGATGTAATTTAAGGTAATCCACTGCCAGTATTGCATTGATGTTTGTGGAGTTTTATAAAAAAATATCTACAGAGTTATAAAAAAAAATTCAGAGTGCAATCTGATAAAGAAGTGACCACTGATTTACCGAAAATGCCAATCATTCAGCAAAGCTATTGATATAACCACACGATGAAATAATAAGCTACTGAGGAGAAGGATGGCTTGAAGCCAGCATAAGAACAAATATGGGCAAAAATATTGGTAACATAAATTCAACCTGACTAACGGTTGACCATTAAAGTGCAAAAGGTAAATCTGTGCCTTGTTTTCATTGATTCATCTCTTTCTACTATTTGGTAGATTGTCATGAAAATTTGTGCAGATATTGAAGGTCCCCCGAGGATGAATACCAATGACATTTCTAATCCCCTGGCCTTGACTTTTCCTTTAGTGCCAACATTAGGTTCACATATGTGGCTTTGAGTGAAATGTCCCAACAACAACTGGAACAGCTGTAACAAAACTGTCTGTCTGCTGTTTGACCAGCAGTTCATGAAGGACATGTGAGAGGTTTGCAATAATGTTTAACAGTTTGTGCAGCGTCCTTCTCTCCACAACGAGCTCCAGTGTATCCAGAGGAGTCCGGAGTACAGAGCCGGCCTTCCTGATCAGTTTGATCAGTTTGTTTGTGTCACTTTTATTCAGCAAAATTAAAGGCTGGAGCATTCAAACAAACTGTTCTTTGAGGTGTCATCTTTTTTACATATGGTTTTATATACTCCACAGGGCAATGTATGTTATTTTCACATTAAACCATTAATCATCCAAATGCCATGGAGAGCTTCCTCTTTGCAAGTGGACGATATATACTGTATATATTACATGTTATGTCACCAGCTGCACCGACTAGACTGTCAAAGACATTTTCTGCTGTGGAGACTGACTTTCTCAAAATCACAAATGGTCACCATGTCTTCTTTTTTTATTCAGCCATAATCTTTTCTTCTTCTATTTCTTCTTCTCCAAATTGTTATGAACTTCAAAGACCACATGTTTTTACCCGTACTTGATGTAAAAATAACAACATCAACATTTAAAAACTGACTATCCAATAATGTCTATTGTTTCTAAAGAGCAAAGGTAGAAATAGTGACATTTTTATAATGATGAAAAACCTCAAATCATCTGACTTTGAAACCAAAGAGAGCTGTTTACATACATCAGTCAATGTTGGTTTCTTTTAACCATGACCACAATCTTTCTTCCACCTTAACCTTAAGTGTAGTTGCCTAACCATAGAGATCACAGACCAGAGGACATAAGCTATGAGTCATATATGACCATATGAATCAGTTTTTCTAATGGTCATATGACAAAAACAAGAAATAGACAGCAGTGACAAACTGTTTTATTTTGTTGATGTTGTTGTTTTATCCATGTTGTGGCTACAGAAATGCCTCTGCTCTAGGTACAAGATGTTAATAAGTTCCCTCTCATTTCTTATAAGTAAGTAATAATATTAGTGCTGGATATAAATGATTATTATGACAAAATATTGTTCAAAGGTTTCATTATGTTTTTATAGTCTTTATTATTAAAACGTACTTTTACTTAAATAAAATTGTAAATGCAGGACATTTAATTGTAATGGAGTACTTTTATAGACCTACTTTTGAGAAATTATCGTTTTCTTTATTGTTGAGTATTTTTTGTAGAAACAAAACAAAACGCACGCCGAGTGACGCGCACGACGCACACTGGACGTGCGTCATCACCAGGCGACCACACAGAAACCTGCTTCGCGCCAAGCATTTGCGCGATTCTGTTACTTCTTTGACAACTAACCTGACCCCAAACTACAAGAAAACGTGTTTACAATGGTACGTAACACATTTAAAACATGTATTCGCTCTGACAGCTAGCTGTCTACATAAACAAAGCGGTTAAATAAAGTGAAAATAGTCCTGTTGTCTTGTTAAGTCTGTTCGCTGCTGTTTAAACGCAAATCAACTGCGCAGCGTTAGCTCAAGCTAAACAGGGTAAACTTAGTCTTAATCTTGTAATTAAAGTTAAAGAGGAACACATTACGATCATCTTTTGCTCTGTCGTCGTCTTACAGCTTGCATTTGCCTGCTGTTTTTTTTTAAATGATGCACATTTTACTGTATAATCTGATCTAACGTATGTCAGAAAAGTGAAATCTTTGCAGTGGAAAAGCATCGATTTTGCATGTAGCATGTGGATAATAGTAACCTGTGTGAGTAGTCATCAAACAGTCTTAAACTAACCGTATATGTTGTCTGTGTGCACACAGGACATCAGGCGGTTCTTTGCACCGACAGTCGTGAAGCCTGCGGTGCAGAAACAAAATGGAAACAACAAAACAGAGGAGAAGAAAAATAAAAATCCTCTTTCTTCAGACGAGGAGGTGAAAAAGAGAAAGAAAGAGACCACCAAGGCGAGGAAATAATGTCATCTTCTGTCACAACGCTTATGTTAACGTTAGCTTCCGATTCTGGGGTTTACAGTTTTCATAAGCAAAATAAAGGTTTCACAATCCTGAAAGTGGGTTTTAACAGTATTAAGCATTTGCTACAATGTCTAACACTTTTTCATAAGTGTAAGTTGTGAAAAAACGGAGAATCAGCCGCTAAATATCAGTATTTGTGTTTCCCTTAACTTTCCCTTCAGCTTCTCCCTTAAGGTTATTGCAAGGAACTTTCATTTGTGTCGATTTTAGCGGCCCCTTTGGACAAAAGCGGTTGTGTTTTCCTGCAATGAAGACTGCATTTCACATGAGCACCACCATCTCCTGTCATAAAGATCTTGGCTAGCATGTGCATTTCTTTTAGAAGCGAGTGAAAAAAAGAGCAACTTATTTTTAATACTCTTTTTGAAACACAGTTGTTTACAGGATGCATAGCAATGAGGTAATGTATCTATTTGTGGCTAAGATTAATAATTGTAATATGATGCGTGCTGTAAATCATTTTGTCTGATTTCACAGGGAATCCAGCCCGGTGGCAGGCATTTAGAAAAACTATATAGAAATAGCCAATCTTCTCCCTGATGGTCTTGATTGCTTATGTAGGTCACATAGAGGCATTATGACATTGTTTCATAACCAGTTAAAAGATCTTGTAGTAACTTTAACCCAGAATCGGAAGCTAACTTCAGCATCATTCTTCTTCCGTCCTTCTTGTATGATTGATTGTCTCATTCATCAGGGTTTATTTTTGGTTTATGTGCTGCAGGTCAAAAGCTCCAAAACGGAGGAGAAGCGAAAGGATAGTGAGAAAAAACGGAAGAAGCATGCAGTGATAGAATCAGGTAACTATATCATCCACCTCCACAATGATGCTGTGACTGTTACTTTTTGATTGGCTGTGGTTTGTGCCTCTTTTGTTATCATTACTTTCTAGTCAGAGAGATAAGCACCTGTTTTTCTGAAAAATAAATATCCGGTTAACTTTGAGGGTTGTTTTACAACAGTCACCTTTATTTTAAAGGTAATTGTGGGCTAATCAGTTGAATTACCATTTTATTACTTCATTATTTCTCTACATGAATTGCTGAATTTGGGCAGTGCTTTCCAAAATCCTCAAAGGTTTTTATGTCTGTCAGGATAAAAAATTACTCCAGCTGCTGCAAGACAATTATTATTTCTTAACCAAGTATTTATTTTGATAAGGAAACTTTGGAAACAAGTTAAATGTTTTTTATCATGCAGTAATAGGAATATTTTCATCCAAATGGTTAGAAGAGCTTGAGGATTCTGGAAAAACAGCTGTGTTGTGTGACAACCTTTGGGTTTTTTTCAATAATTCCTAAGCCTTTATTTTTCAAAATGATACTTTAAATATATCTATTTATGTATATAATGAACACATAGAGGCACAAACTGGAGCTACTTTTAGATCAACTGTGATAATCATCTTTGCTTGTTGCTCTTCATCCTCACTGAGTCTTTTCCTCACCACACATCTTTGTGTTTTTGTCTGCCCAGACTCAGAAGAGGAGAAGCCTGCACCAAAGTCAAAGAAATCTCCCAAAGAGAAACAGAAGACCAGCAAGGCAGAGCCCCCTCCCAAAAAAGATCCTGTGCAGTACGTCTCTGAAACAGGTGATGTGACTTTGGCTACTTTTGGCAAGATGACATGAAGTCCTTGTCTTAAATAATTGTCACAATGACCTCGATAACAAGAAAGGAAATAATATCTTTTTGAAAACACCTGTGCTCAAGATTTTCTGTTCTTGCAGTGAATCTGTAATTAATTCCTTGTCCACCAGCATATTAAAACCAATAAATGTTGATGTTTCAGCAATTAAAATGGAAATAAATTGGTAAAAACATTCATGAAGTCATTTTAGAAATTGTGGAGACTCAAAAGCTTAAGAATATGGGGTCCAGATGGATCTGGCTCTAAGATGAGATGTTTTGTTTCTAAAGGAAAGGTGTGTTTTGATTTTTCTCTGTTTTTGGTTGTAGATTCAGACAGTGACAACTTTCAGTCCTTGAAGAAAGCCTCCAAATCCAAGCAGAATGGCTCCTCCAAAGTGACAAAGTCGGGTGCAGAGAGTGCTTGTCGAGGTGTCAAAGAGGGGGTGAAGTCACCTGTCAGGCCCTCTTCTACTCAGGGGAAAACTGCGGTGAAGTCTCCCTCTGTGCCTGCCACGCCGAAGTCAGCCCCGCCTCCTCAGCCCAAACGCACCCCCACCTCAGTGCTCGACTACTTCGGCAGCACAACTGTTCAGCGCTCAGAGAAGAAGCTGGTAGTCAGCACCAAACGGAAGGCGGTGAGTGCTGACAGAGAATTTCCTGTTTTAATTATTTCTCCTCAAACCCTTTTAGTTGTCTCATGTTCTGCTTTTTTAAAAGCATCAAGGTCACAGCTTTCTGAGTATCACCCATTTAACCCCTTACAGCCTTTCACTCCACTATCAAACAAGAATCCTTTGAAGAATTCACATTGACTTTGTAAAAACTCATCTTCTCTTCTTCAGCCAATTGAGGACACAGATGATCTCAGTGATGAGCAAATTGCCCGACAGCTGCAGATGGATGAGGACATGGAGGTAGGCTGATCACCTTTACAGCAGCTTGTTGAGTAATCAATTATTTAGCAATTACTTTAATAATCAGTTAAATAAAAATGAAAAACATGCTCTTGTTCAAGGTCCTAAAATGTGACCATTTTATTCCTTTGTTTTTTTTTTACATATGATTTAGGTCTGCAACTAACGATGATTTTCATTATCAACTAATCTGTTGATCATTTTCTCAATCAGTCATTACCGAAAAATATTTGTATTTAAGAATCTGAAACCAAAAAATTTTGACATTTTTTCTTTTAAAAAAATACTCAAAGCGATTATTGGATAATCAATATAGTTTGTTGACTTTTAGTCTGTCAACTAATTGATTAATCATTGCAGCTCTAATATGATGAAAATCTGTTTCTCTGTGTATTTTAAACAAGCAATTTGGATAAGTCATGTTGGGCTCCGAGAAATTATAAATAAACTTTTCAACCTTTTTATAGACAAAATGATCATTCTGAGAAAATAATCTGCAGGTTAACGGATGGTAAAAAAAAAATAAGCATAGAACAAAAGTTCAGGACTTTAGAAGTTTGTTTCATAATCCTTTTCAGATAATGATATAACGTTTGCTTGAATGTAAAAATCCCAGGAGCAATAGAGAAAATGTGACAAGCTTTAATGTTCAGTTAAAACCTTCTAGTATTGATGTTATTTATAGTTTAGCTCTTTGCTTCTCAGTTTTTATGTTTTTTGTTTTCTCTCTGACTTCAATCAGCTGGAAAAGCAGGTGCATGAAGATGAGGAGTTTGCCAGAACATTGGCCATGCTGGACGAAGAGCCACAGGCAAAGAAGGTGATGAAAACAACAACGTAAGGGCACATACTTTTTTTAATGTCAGTGTTTGTTAAATATAATTTTGTGTGTGTCCTCATCCAGGCTCGTAAAGGCTCCGGTGAAAAACGAGACCATACCGCATTTCAGAAAAAGAGCAGTACAGACTCTGCTGCTGGCAGCATGAGCAGCCCGTCAAAGACCAACCGGGGGGGCGGGATGTCGGAGGATGTGATTAGTCCGTCTCCTAAGAAGAACCCCACTCCTGTCAAAGCCAGCTCCAAACTGGCTATGTTGAAGAAAAAGGATGATGAGAAAGATGAAGGGGCAAAGAGCAAAACACCCATTTCACCCACAAAAATTAAAATCTCCCCGAAAAAGGAGCCGCTCGCTTCAGTGAGCTCGGACAAGAAGTTCACACCCAAGACAGGAACCACACCCACAGCACTTAAAACTTCTCCCAAGAAACCAGAGGTGAAGCCACGCGTTTGGACAAATAATCATATCTGTCATTTGAAATGCATCAAATCCAAGTCCTGATGGACTTAATGTCTTCTTCTCTTTCTCTCAATCTGAGCAGAGCACAAGCACGAGTCCCAACGACGCAGAGAAGAAGAAGGTCAACTCTTCAGCTTACAGGAACTTCCTCAACAGAGAGGGACCAAGAGCCCTGGGCTCCAAGGAAATCCCAGAGGTAGCACCAACATCAGCCTGCTGATTGTTGTGGAAAGATTCATTTGCTCCACTTTTGTCATGTTCTTAATCACTGACTGTATACTGTGGCGTGTTTGTGTTTTCCAGGGAGCAGAGAACTGTTTGGAGGGCTGTGTGTTTGTGGTGACGGGGGTCCTGGAGTCAATGGAGAGAGATGACGCCAAAACCCTCATCGAGCGCTACGGAGGCAAAGTGACGGGCAACGTCAGCAAGAAGACCACCTACCTGGTGCAGGGCAGAGACAGCGGAGCGTCAAAACTCGAGAAGGTGACCAAGTCTGACACCCTCAGCAAATCAGACTAAAAGATTCAGACCAAGAGAAGCATTTCCTGAAGAAAATGTGTGTGATTGCAATTGAATGTCATGATGACTATAATCATATGAAAACTAATGAACCTTAATGCATTGAGTAACAGTATATATGCTTCTACATTAGGCTTATGTAACTTAAATAACTTATAAATGGTACATACAGTCATAACAAGTATATTCACAGTTGATCAGTGTGCATTATAGAGCATTAAAAAGTTTCTACTGAATATACAGTAGGAGCTGTTATAAATAAAATGGATGTGTATGGGATTGTTTTTGAAACTTAAGTCAAAATGTATAATAGTTATGAATAAGATAACATCTACAATGAATTGCACACAATTTGACATACCAGTCATCTTGGTAACTTCAGATACACAGTACCAGTCAAAAGTTTGGACACATTAATTATCTAATTTCCAGAATAGCTAATTAAATATGCAAATATATAGAAAATGTATAAAATTACACACATAGCAATATACACTGATCTGCCACAACATGAAAGCTACTGACAGGTGAAGTGAATAACATTGATGTTTCTGTTACAATGGCATCTGTCAAGGGGTGAGATATTTTAGGCAGCAAATGAACAGTCAGTTCTTGAAGTTGATATGTTGGAGGCAGGACAAATTGGCAAGCATAAGAATCTGAGCAACTTTGACAAGGGCCAAGTTGTGATGGCTAGACGACTGAGTCGACTACACACTGCTTTTTGTAAGACATCAAAAGCCAAAAAGGTTGGAAACCACTGGTTTCATCTTTAATAATGTGTTGTGCTTTAAAAGCTTGTTATATTATCAATTGTGTCAAATCTTCATCTGAAAAGTAACTAAAGCTGTCAAATAAATGTTGTGGCGTAGAAAGTACAATATTTCCCTCTGAAACGTGGTGGAGTGGAAGTATAAAGTAGCATCAAATGGAAATACTCAAGTAAAGTATGGCGGAGGCAGTGTGACGCTCTGGGCAATGTTCTGCTGGGAAACTGTGGCTCCTGGCACTCATGTGTTACTTTAACATGTATCACCTACCTAAATATTGTTGCAGACCAAGTACAGCCCTTCATGTCAACAGTATTCCCTGATGGCAGTGGCCTCTTTCAGCAGGATAATGCGTCCTGACACACTGCAGAAATTGTTCAGGAATGGTTTTAGGAACACAACAAAGAGTTGAAGGTGTTGTTGTTTGCTTGCACTGCTCAGGCGGAGAGTTTGGGTACCAAGATCATCAATGAGGATGATCTGTTGGAGCTGATCAGAACCAAACCAGGAAAGAAGTCCAAGTATGAGATCGCTGCAGAGGCTGAGGTCAGAACTCAAAGTATTTATTGAACTCAGTATATTATGCTGTTTAGAAAGAGATTTAATAAAACATGTCAAAGGTTTTCATCAATGATAAATTCTATCATTCATGTCAGAGTGGGATATATTTTTATGTGTTGTAACTATTTTGTGCTGTTTTCTCTTTTCCTCCTGTCATTTAGAGCAAAGCTTCAAAGACCAGGACTCCCCCCAGCCGGACCTCAAGGAGCACCCCCAAAGCTCAGAAGATCTCTCCCTCCAAGGGTAACTCTAGGTCCCCTCACACCCCGAGTCCGTCAAAGACCAGCCTCACACAAGGGCACGGTGCCAGGACCAAACATGGTGGCACCCCACCTGGAAGAGGCTCAGGTCACACGGCCCGGAGGGAGCTGGGCCTTTCTTCTTCCACCTCTTCATCTTCAGCCCCTGAACCATCATCCCCATCATTGACCGGGGAGGACGCCAGTCTGCTGTGGGTAGACAAGTACCGCCCACGCTCTCTGAAGGCTGTGATCGGCCAGCAGGGGGACCAGAGCTGTGCCAATAAGCTGCTCCGCTGGCTGCAGAACTGGCACAAACACCACAGTGGGAACGCCTCCAAGCCAGCAGGTAGCCGACAATTTATCTGAATATATTTTGAGGTGTGTGAGCATAATTCAGAGTATTAAAACTAAAGTAATAAGACTAGAACCCAGAGCTCATTTTGTTTCAGTGACTTTTATCTCTGTAAATTGGATCTGTGTTAAAGTACATGTGCTTTTTGCTGTTTCTTGCTGTACAGTAGCAAGGTTTGGTAAGTTTGGAGGAGCAAAAGACGATGGATCAGGCCACAAAGCTGCTCTGCTCTCTGGACCTCCAGGGGTGGGCAAGACCACTACAGCCGCCCTGGTCTGTGAGGTCAGTCTGAAAACACACACAGGCAGACTATCGGCACGCTTTGGTACTTGTTCTTACTTGTTTGTTTTTTCTGTGTATTACTCCAACATGGGGCAAATTATGTCTTGAAGTTGAACATTTTGCTTTGATCTCAGCATCCTTTCGACTCTCTTCTGCATTTTGTGTCTGTGTCTTGTAGGAGTTGGGCTTCAGCTACGTGGAGATGAACGCCAGCTGTACTCGCAGCAAAAACAGCCTGAAGGAAGTCGTTGCAGAGTCGCTCAACAACACCAGCATTGAGAACTTCTACAAAGGTGAACCCTCTTATTTGATGTCCAGTCTCTCTGTGTTTCTGTCTGTTGCACCCTTGAACCTACAAAAGCCTTTTTATATCACACATAAATGACAAGCTATCTTTTTGAAATACAGTGGTACGGTGATTATTGGCTAACACAACTTCTGCAGAAAGCTACTTGAACATCACACAAGCATATTATTACTTAAGTTATTATTTATTATTGTTATGTGTTCAATTCAACAGATTTAAAATGTGTCGGCTCTTTAACTTATTTTATTAATCTTGTGTTTGTGTTTGTTTATTTATGATACAGCTACAGGAGGTCTTACATATGACATAACATGACTCCTGTGCAACATCACTGTCCCTGTGATACAGTGTGATGTTTTTTTTCTCCAGGGGTGTATAAGTAGTCTAAAAAGAAACACTAACACAGCTCAATGTAGGAATCGATTCCCCGTACTTGAAGTACATGCAGAGCAAACCCAGAATACTTCTGAGGTGGAAGAGGTTTACAAAAAGAGTGTGAGAAAACATCTTGCTGCAGGAAACATTTGGTGTTGTGATTTCTATGAAAGGGGTGTTCATAAGTACAGATGGACAAGGTGCTAAAACTATTGAACATGCCAGTGTTTGTTCAAGTGTAATTGTGCAGCCAACTTTGATGAAATTTGTAATGTTTCAAGTTTTTTTTCTTTCATGTAGAGGTCAAGTTCCTCTTTTGAAAAGTTTCATGTGATGGTTCATGTACCTGTCGATGTGTGTTTCGTAGGTACATCTCAGACAGTGAGCAGTAAACATGTCCTGATCATGGATGAGGTTGATGGCATGGCGGGCAATGAGGATCGAGGAGGAATCCAGGTAGATGAACACACATCATTTCTCTGTTAGACAGAATAGATTCTCACATTTAAAAAACTGTCGAGACTTTACAGGAGAAATGTTCAATTTGTCCTTTATAATCAGTGGGCATTACCTTTTCTGTCATTTATTTTTAAATTCTTGATACTGACCTCTGACCTTTGCCTCCTGTAGGAGATGATCGGCCTGATCAGGAATTCCAAGATTCCCATCATCTGTATGTGTAATGATCGTAACCACCAGAAGATCAGGTCACTGGCCAACTACTGCTTTGATCTGCGCTTCCAGAGGCCGCGAGTGGAACAGATTAAGGTACTTGCAAACACACACACACACATCTTGTTCCACTCCTTCACATCTGGCAATAACATGTATCCTGGTATTTGGGTCGAAAAAAAACAAAAAGGTGAGGATACAAGATGCACAGAAACGCTGACAGAATCCAACTAGATACCTGCATCCAAATTACAGGCTGCAGGCGTTTGGATAATTGCTGAAAATGAACTTAGCAGTATTAAAGATAACAATGTTAATGAACTGTGAGGACACTCATTACTGGAGACAGATGAGATCAGGTGTTTATTAAAAAGAAGTTCACTCTTGAAGTGTTTTCTTCAGTAGACATTTGTTATTTTCTTTTAAATTTAAATTTTTTAAGGTAAGCTTTTAAATGTAAATATGGGAATATTGATTCTCAGCCAACCAACCCTCCACATGATAAATCTTTCTTCTCCCTCACTTGTGTCTTTTTTTCCCCATTCTTCAGGGAGCCATGATGTCTATCGCTTTCAAGGAGGGAATCAAGATCCCGCCTCCGGCTCTCAATGAAATAATCCTAGCCTCCAATCAGGATGTCCGACAGGTAAAGAAGACAAAGCATATAAGTGAATTCAGACTGAGATGAGGAATGTTTTGTTTTTTTTTTTTTCTCACCATGCTGGCTGTTTGTTCTCCAGGTGATCCACAACCTGAGCATGTGGTCGGCCAAAGACAAGGTGATGACATACAACCAGTGCAAGTCTGATGCGGCCAGTGCCCGCAAGGACATGAAACTGGGGCCGTTTGACGTCTGCAGGAAGGTGTTTGTCTCGGGAGAGGAGACTTCCCGCATGAGCCTCATCGACAAGTCCGACCTCTTCTTCCACGACTACTCGCTAGCGCCGCTCTTCGTCCAAGAGAACTACGTGCATGTTCGGCCAGCTGCTGCCGGGTGAGAGAGGCTAGCAGTTTCCACTTGCTTCCAGTCTTTATGCTAAGCTAAGCTAAGCGCCTCCTGGCTCCAGCTCCATTAACGCACAGACATGAGAGTGATATCGGTCTTCTCATAAAACTCTCAGCTAGAACAAGAATTAGCATATTTTCCAAAATGTTGAACTAGTCCTTTAATGTTCCTGCGTTTGCTGGTCTGTCTCTCTTTCCATCAGTGGTGATCTGAAGTCCCACCTGGTGTTGCTCAGCAAGACCGCCGATTCCATCTGCGACGGAGACCTAGTGGACAGACGGATCCGCTCCGGGCAGAACTGGTCACTGCTGCCCACCCAGGTAACACACACACACACACACACACACACACACACACACACACACACACACACACACACACACACAGAAAGTTAAGGTGGGATTAAAAGCATATTTTTTTGTAGCCCTCAAGATTTTTCCATAGACAGCATGTTGAAGGCTTTATTCTGCTTTATGCCATGTTTTCCTAAGAGCAGGTTAACATAATATTTGTTTTTAGTCATTTGATTCAAATTACTGCCTGTGTTATCCTTCTATAACTTTGATTAATGTAAATCTGATGTGTGCAGTTTGCCGTTTACTTATTTGGCCCACATAAACCCACATAAACCCTGCGGCAACGACGTGCAGGATACTACTACTTTATTTCACATCCATCAACATATCAGCCTCATGTACACGGCATTATGTCACCAGGACTTCTTTATTATTAAATATGACTTATGTCTCCCCCCTCTGGCAGTGAGAGTAAAGGGGGGCACTTAGCACTGATAGTCTGACACATGCATGCAGCACACTTTCATGCGCTCCCTGAATGACAGGTTTTTTGACGGTCCACTGTATGCCCGATGGCCAGTACACCACTGGCCATATTGTTGCGGCTGTAAAATGGTGGATAAATTGTTTTTAGCATCACACAACCCCCGAGAAATGACTTGTTTCACTATCAGAATTTGATCCATGCGGTTGATAACATTTGGAAAGTCTAGAAGATCTGCAGCCCAACAGTCAGAGGGGAATGTCATACCTGACATGAAATTTAAAAACTCCATATACTGTGAAATACAGAGAGATTTATTTGGCAGTGATAGGCTTAATCAGCATTGTGTGAACTCATTTGGCAAGGGCTTGAATGTAACGGATGTTCATTTATATGTAAAAGTTCTGCACTGCAGGTTCAAACTAATAATGATGATAATAATAATAATAATAATACCATCCACATTATTTAGCGACATTTATATCCCCCAGTGTCTCAAATCAGGAAATAAAGGAAATATATAAATATATTAAAAGTAAATATATAAAATAATACTCATACTTAGGAGATCCAGATCTCATATTTGTTATTATGTAATTATGAGATAGTTTTTACATAATTACAAGTTCCACTTTCATACAAATACACAAGTTCAAGTGTTTGCACACAATGAGATTCATCATTGTGTTGGTCTGTGTGTCTATGTCTAGGCCATGTATGCCAGTGTGATACCAGGTGAGCTCATGAGAGGCTACATGAGTCAGTTCCCTACATTTCCCAGCTGGCTTGGCAAATACTCCTCCACCAGTAAACATTCCCGCATCGTCCAGGATCTGGCCTCGCACATGGGTTTAAAGTGAGTAAGACCTGCACCACTGTTTTCCAGCTGTTTTTGATTTTTGTTAACACAGAATCATACTATAAGTATTTTATTTGTTTGTCTCCTGCAGGACGTTGAGCAGCAGGCAGGCGGTGAACCTTGATTACCTGTATTACCTGCGGCAGGCGCTGCTGACCCCACTTCAGAAGCAGGGAGCGGAGGGCGCTGGTCAAACTGTGCAGCTGCTAGACGACTACCAGCTCGTCAAGGAGGACGTAGAGAGCATCATGGAGATTAGCATGTGGGGCGGACAGCCTGACCCCTACTCCAAACTGGACTCTAAGGTCAGCAGGAGACGGTTCACTTCACCTGTTGGTGACGGGATCAGAAACAGTGGTTGAAAGCAAAATATAAGGAGTTGGCTCCGTTAGTTTAGATCGTTGTGATTGGCTGACAGAATCTCTTTCTCTCAGAGAGGCTCAGATTTTGGCGTTTCACTGGAAACCTGATACCAGTTTGCCATTTGTCTCCTTCCAGGTGAAGGCAGCTTTCACGCGGGCGTACAACAAAGAGGTTCACCTGACGCCGTATTCCCTGCAAGCAGTGAAGAAGGGCCGTCGTGGTGGTGGCAGCGGTGGCGGGGAGTTGGAGCTGGGAGGGGAGGACATGGAAAAAGAATCTCAGGAGTCTGAGGACGAGGGCGACGGCCTCAAAGCCGACGCCATGATCAAAGTAAGAGCATTCAAAATATGATTACAGCATCCAAAGTCAGCTTTTTCTTTATGTATTTGCATTTTTTCATGGTAGCAGCTGTTTGTATCTCATCAGACTTCCTCCTCCCTGCAGCAGAAGAAGGCCAAAGCCACCAAGGAGTCAAAGAAAGAGGATTCTGGGAAGGGGAAGGGCAAGGGGAAAGGCAAGGCTAAGAAATGACACCTGAACAGTGAAGAAAAACAAACTGTCCTGGTCTGCCACCACCCCGACTGACTGTAATATGTTTCTCTGCACTTGCATCAATCCTTTAATGAACATCACAAAGTAATGAAAGTGGTCTTTAACTCTGCAGGTAACTCATCTGTCCCTCATCCAAACACTCTAACCACACTGGCTGAGAAATTTCCTGTTTTTTACTTCCTGTAACATTTCCATCAGAGATTCTCTACAGAGCAGATGATGCATATCTGCATCTGTTATCATGTTTGTACATCAGTAACACATGTAACACATCAGGAGTGTTGTATTTCTTCAGTCATCTGTGTGGTCCAGGTGTCGAATCTGTAAATAATGTGACTGGTGTAAAAGACTGTTACTTTTTTTTTTACAATACAGTAATAGTTCTGCTTATGCTCTACAGTTAGCACTGATGACCATTTTTCATGTAAATTGCAATTTTGTAAAAATGAATAGAGAAATATGCCTCTCATGAGTGTCTTTCTTTTCCTTTTCTAAAATAAGAAACACAGCCACATTCCAGAAAGTTGAACTTTCAGAAAATTATTTTTTAAGATTTAAATCGGATATAAGATCAACTGAAAATAGACCACACTCAGATGAGTTGACTGTCCAACAATGCAAATCTAGTCAATCGCTAAATAATCTGTTAGATTAGCAGAAAGAACCATAGTTGACAACAATGCCAAATTAATAAAAATGTCACATTTCAGTGGACAATGCGACTACATCATCAAATAAGTGTTACAAATGTATGTGAATGCTCTCAAATTATACAATAGTTAATATAAATTCCATCCTGTCACGACAGCAAGCGCAAAAAATACAGATGAAATGTTTTAGCTAGCTGTGAGGGTCAGCGGTGCCTTGAACTAAAAAATGCTAACATTAGCACTTTAACGTGCATACAATGATGATGCTATTGTACATAGGTACAGTATA
The DNA here is from genome assembly GCF_914725855.1 of Thunnus albacares. Lineage (NCBI taxonomy): Eukaryota > Metazoa > Chordata > Actinopteri > Scombriformes > Scombridae > Thunnus > Thunnus albacares. The sequence continues at coordinate 19,333,327 of NC_058108.1, read as the reverse complement.
GGCCTAAGTAATGGACAAATGAAATGTTTACCTCATGGTGCTACAGGAAACGTCAGCAGTTAGTCAGCAAAGTTATGAGAATTAATCATACAGCAACCATGAATGTCTGTAGAAAATTTCATGGTAATACATCCAACAGATTGAGATATTTCAGTCTGGACCAAAGTGGTGGGTCGACTGATGCTATCCTTAAAGCCATGCAGCTGACAGATGAAAATAATAGTGAGAGTGGCTGATAAATAGCTGCTGAAGTTAAGGTATGTCAGCCTGCTGAATACAGATGCTGAGAAAGTCAGAAGAACTTTGAACAAGTATGAGTTGGTTATATTCGTGTAAAAACAAGGAAACCATAAATGAGCAGAATGACCAGTTAGCTGCTGATAATCAAAATATTTCCAAATATGTGAATATTGTAAAAAGAGACAAGGAACAAGTGACAAAGGAGTTTTATTAGATGCCAAAATATACAATTTCAGCCATATATACAAAGCATTTTATTTGAATGAATTGTCTTTTGGTTGTTGGCATATCAAAGGTCCTTTAAATCATTGTAGTTCTGTTACTCCACATAATACAAAACTAAAAGCTGCATATATTCCATCAAAAATGTAAAATATTTTATTTAAACAAATAGAAAATCTGTCATTAGACTGACATGAACCATTTACATACATGTGATTTTATTTTTCCTCATTGATCCAGTTCATCAGTCTGCAGGTATGTGGAGCAATCAGAGATCTTCTTCACCTGTTTGACGCTCAGAGTCTCAGAGCACATGGGACACACAGTCTCCGTCTCCAACAGCCTGCAACAAACAGTTCAGTGTACATTTGGGAATGAGAGAAGTGACTTTCTGGGTAACACGATTATTTTTGTTCTTGCTGAGAAACTTTCGTGTTTATATACTAAATATGAAGTTAGAGCCAGGAGGCGATTAGCTAGGACTGTTCCCTGCCTGGGCGCAGTAACTGCCTGGTAAGTATTGATCTTCTCATCTAATGCTCAGCAAGAAAGCGAAAATACTGGTAAGTGTATTTCATAGATTTCCAACTATTGCTTTAAATTGGAAAAGAAAAGAAAATATGCCATTAGCAGGAGCAAATTAGTGGCTGCTTCTGAGGAAAAAAACATCAAGTATGTCTTTGTTTATACTAACAGATTTTTTTTTTTTTAAATTGAAACAATGTCAAAAGTGTTTTGTGGGGAGAAAAACACTTTCTTTATTAAGTGCCTAAACCTCTATATTTTATAGTTTTAAACATAGTGTATTTATTATAATAGGGTGTGTGTGGAACCAAAAAACGCTGGCACATTAAGTGAAGGGTCCTGATATACAACAATAAGGGACGAAGTGGAGGCAAAAAGTTTTGTTTGCACAGTTTAACTCATGATGGAGCTGTTTCACCAAACAGTTGTAAGTAGCAACTTTAGCATGAACTGTTGCTTTATACATTAAACATGGATTTAAACCTGTGATTATACTGTTGACAAGAGTTATGTTACATGATTTTAAAGGACCAGTCTGTAGGATTTAGTGACACCTAGTGGTGAGGTTGCAGATTGTAATCAACTAAATACCCCTTCCCCTTCCCTTCCAAGATGTAGGAGAACCTACAGTGGGTGCAAAACTTGTAAAAAAACGCAAAAAGCCCTCTCTAGAGCCAGTGTTTGGTTTGGTGGGCTACTTGGAAGAGGACCCGCTGTCTATGTAGATATAAAGGGCTCATGCTAATGTAACGAAAACACAACGATTCTTACTGTCAGGTGATGATACACTAATGAAAACATAAATCTTACACACTGGTCCTTTAATGGACACATTACAAGGAATGAGTATATTCAGTAGCCATGATATAAGTGGTAGAAATAGACAGTATGCAGGTAGTCAAAAATCAAAAGTGTACTCAGTAAAAATTAAACGAGCACCTTTTGTCTTTTTGATGACAACAGGGTTTTCATACTTTGGTGTGGATGTTCAGAAACAGTCACACTGGTGTCTCTATGATTTTTAGAATAATATGAATTTGCTATTGATAGAAAACTGAAACTACAGCTGGTGTTTGCTTTTAGCTGCTTGTGTGCCACTTACAGAATGAACTGGGAGTAGAGAGCAGGAAATTCACAATGAGGACACACCGACCAGTCTTCTTTCAGCATATGACGACCCTGAGAAAATGAAAAGGGAGCAAAGACCGAGGACAAAATGAGGAAAATACAAAACGTAAGGCAAACTATTTTGTTTTTCATATCTACATTCAGTGAGTGTCATCTGGTGCGAGTACCGTGGCGATGCAGTAGGGCAGGTTGTTCTTGCAGGAGATGCACAGCAGTTCGTTCTGCGGTAGCTGGAAGCCACAGAAGGGACATGGAGTAGTTTCCTCCTCAAGCTCCGATGTATCTGGTCGTCTGTGATGCAGATAAATATGTAGTAAAGTAAAGACAAGGATTGTGAGGTAGAGGAGGGCAGAGAAGGAGATGAAAAAGAGGAAGATGGGGCCCATATTGTGATAGACGAGATGAGAAATACATATGTGTGAAAAGCGAGAAGTGACGTAATGAGATAGAGTTTGGAAAATGTTCAGGTGAGACAAAAAAAAAAGGTGCGGACATGCTCGTCGCTCACCGGACCATAGCCTCGATCTTCTTCCTGTACTTTGAGTCGATCTCGTTTCGGTACTCTGGTCTCATCAGCATGGCGGCGAAGCTGAAGGCCGAGTTCTTCAGCCCGGCCCGGTGACATTCGATGACTGCAGATGTCAGGATGGGCACAACATCTGCACACAAACACGTAATATTTTAAATCCAGTAACATTTGAGCGTTTTTCATGTGCATTTCAGATTAGATTAGTGTTGGAAAAAAAGGTAAATTCCCTTTGTTGACTCACGTGCAGGAAACTTGCTGATATTGTTGCTGACACGGATGAGCATGCGCGCTCCTTTCAGGTGGTCTCCTCTCTTCACGTGGATCTTCATCAAAATGTAATGTTGAGATAAAGAAGCTTCAGCATTTGACATTTAAACTCACATTTCTGTCATTCTCTTACAACAGATGTTGACAATTTTTGAAGATTTCCAGTCAGTATTTCAAGATTTTTTGTTTTTGTCATACACATAATTTAAATTGGTTTATGAAACACAAATTTTGTCATAATGATTTTTAAATCTAATAAGGTTGACAGTGTCTCAAAATTAAGAGAAAACAACTTTTATTATGAGATCTTCGTCTCATATTTATAAGAAAATTAATAGTTAAAGACAACTCAAGAATTCTACAAATGTCATAATTACAAAAAAAGGACAAGACTCTAACAAGTACAACCATCTGTGGAATTCAAAACAAATAAGGAGTAATTGCAGGATTTTGAAAAATAAAATAAATATTTGAGCCCCAGATGTGATTATTAGGTAAGAGGTACACTCAGATGTATTTGACGTTGTCCCAGCAGCATCACTGTGACTAATCACTTATTTTACACATCAAAGTATGTTTACAGGTCTTGGGTATTACCACTGTATATGTAAAAAAAAAAAAAAAGAGTGTCTAAAGTCTTTCGTGGAGCTGTGTGAAATCTGATAAACTGCCTAAAGTGATGTCACTTGTGTCATTGACTACAAGTTGAAGACTACAAGTTTGAAAATGAGAAAAATCTTAGAGTGTGCAGGTAGAAAGCAGTGAGGTTACTGCTCCTCATCTCTGTTTGAGGCTACAGGTTCAAGGCTACGTTAGCTGCTACTTACACAACCAAATCTCTGACTGAACTGTCTGCAGTCACAGTTGCATTGTGGGTAATGTAGGCACCAGATTTTGACAAGAAGGAAGAGTGCATGGGATAAAAAAAAAAAAAGATATGTTTGGTTCTGCTGCATTGATTTTGTTTTTTTTTTAGCTGTCCATCACGAGTCAGACAGGAGTTGAATGCTCTCTTTTAACATTACGGATTAATACAATTAGACAAGATGTTCTCAGATACACAAGGTTTCTAAAGGAAGACCTCATCATTGAGATGATTGATCAGAATTGTTTGTTTCTTTGATGAATGCAGTGATCTTTTGTTGGTAGGAGTTCAAAGATATAATTCCCTTATCAATGTGATTACAGTAAATAACCTGAGCTAAGACACAGCAGGTGTATCACAGCATGTGCTGACCTTGACCAGCAGGTAGGAGTGGAGGATCATCAGATTGGTGGCCATCTCAGCCGGGATCTTTATCTTCTGGGCCTGCAGTTCCGTGTACATGCTGAACAGCAAATCATGGGCATTACGGTAGTTACCTGAGAGAGTAACACACACAAAAGAAATTCAGAAGCAAGAAAACATATGACTGAGTTTGTATCACATGTATAAACAGCTTGGTTAATGTTCCTACCTGCGCACTGCTCTTCTCTGGCGATGATGATGGCGGTGCGAGCGGCCTCCCTGTACTGCTGCAGCGCCATGTACAGACGGAACAGGTACTTGGCATCCTGGGAGGAGGAGAGAGAGGTCAGCTAACCATCGACAGGTCAGACAAAAGCCACTCTCACTGTCACACAGGGCCAGATTTACATACATGAGTGTGCGTATCAATTAATGTCTGATTTAAGGCAACATTTACGACACATCAGGGACTCGGGCTGCCTGATAAATATAGGCTATTCCTTTCAAAAAATGAAGAGTTAAAAGCTGCAGTTCAGCATCTGAGATTAGCAAACTTAAAGGAAATCAAAAGTAGTGACGCAGGAGTAGACATGCTCTTAAAGTCGCATTTTAACTTTTAATTTTAAGAATTATTTAGATTAATTTTTAGAGAAGTTTGTAAAGAAACATTACACAAACCTCTACGGATATTAACAAGATACGATCCCCATCACAACCTTTCCTTATTATTGGCCTATCTGTGCAAATTTGCACCTTTGGGGGCTGAGAATTTTCCATGTAAACTGACACATAAAACATACTTTCTAAATCCAGCACATGCACAATCAACCACATTTTTCCTCTCATTTGCCTGACCATTCCTTAAATATGTATTTAGAGAGAGAGGTGTACTTCTAGGATGGTGTTTGGTCAATAACACACATCTTTAGGAAGAGAATACCTCAGAAACATGGTTCAAAATGAGTAAATCTGGTCTTCGATCTTTCTCTTTGGACTCTAGATAAATGCTAAGAAATATAACAGACTGTAAAAGAGCCAGCTTGAGGAAAATTAAGGTTTCATGCCCTACTGCTAAACAACAGCAGCACTCAACACATTCTGCATCAAGACCTCAAGGTAATATCTTGGAAATACTTGCAAGGATGTATTTAACCTATGTCACACAGACACACAAGTCTCCATACTGATGCTAATAGGCCACTTACCTTTCACACAGACAAACTGCCACAATACCAAACTGCTACTACAGTAGCTATTTTTCAGAAACACAAGATTTGTGGTTGTGCCAATCCCATATTGTCAACTCCCCACATGAATGTAAGAAGCTATACAATTTAAAAACAGAGCAAAGACAATCAAACAACTACAGCGTCTGTGTGTGTGCAGATAAATACATAAACCCACAAACGCGCTGGAAAAGGCTACTCACTGAGAGACACTACACAAGCACCAGACAAGGAGAAGGAGAGACAGCGAGAGGGAGAATGAGTCATGAATACATCAATAAATGAACGTATCAAACAAAGAGTTTAACATTGGAAACATCCCAACAGAGTCATGTAGCTGGGAGAGTCACAGCCATCGAGTCAAAGGTAAGAGAGACGACTACAGTGTTCCAGTGTATCAATTACCTTGGGCATACCGTCACTCTCCCCCATCAGGTAATCTATCAGCTGATTGGTCAGAGAGTTGTCCTTGGCCTGGCCTACCTGAAATACACACACACACACGAGCGCTCAACTGAGTGATCAATTCATTTTGTACAATCACCGGGGCACCGAGTTCTCACCGTCTCAATAGCCATTTCAACAGCCAGGTTGTCATCAGTGTTGGGACACTTCAGGAAGTGCTTCAGGGCCTGAAAGACAGCAAGAGAGAAAAAACAGACAACTTGGCCGGATGAGTAGATGAGATACTGCACACACACACACACACACACACACTTTAGTGTAAAATGAGTGATTGAGTAATGAATTAATGGCTGAGAGCTCTTACTCTGCTGTACTGCCCACACTTCTGGAAGAACCTGCCAGCCTGAAGGTGTTTCTTCTCCGCCTCAAAGTAGAGAGCAATGCTCTGATAGTCCTCCTGCGTCGCCTCAGAGCCTGACGAACACACAATTAATATTCAACTTATAGATTTGCCTCACTGGCTCCACGGAAACAGTTTTGAATCATTACCAAATAGCACAACAGGAGATAATGTCAGAATATTTCCGTCAAACTGTGAAAGGTTTAGATGCCCCATTCACACAGACTGACCAATGATGTCTGCGTACACTTCCATCTGTCCGTGCTGCTGTGCCAGCTGGAAGGCCTCGTCGTTGCACTGAGACAGCACCAGGAAGTGGATGGCTGAGCCGTGGTCGTTCAATCGCAGGAAGAACCTGCAAACACACACATATAAAAAAGGTCTTTAACATGAATGCAAAAAGCAGCCGAGAAAAAAGAATTAATAGTAACAATTTTCTGATTGATCTACTAGTTGAGCGCCAGAAAATGAAAGGATAAGTTAATATTTTCACCTCTTGCGTGAAACTACTACATCTCAGTAAGGAAACGCAGTGGGGGAAAACAAATAGTAAAAAGACTATCTTTGAAAGAATCAAGATTCAAGAAACTTTGTCTCTCTGACATGGCTCAGACAAAGACAGAAGTAGACAAATATAACAAAAACAAAGTAGAAGCAGTAAGAATATCTCTAAAAAGGGCACAAAAATGTTAAAAGAGGACGCAAATCACATTAAAACACAGAGTACACACAAATCCCTGTCGCTCAGACAGCGTAGCGCCCCCTAGATTCAACTTTATGTGAATATCTCAGGACGGCTGAAAGCTCAATTAAGCTTCACCTGAACTTCTGAATGACTCAATATTATTGTGCACTAACATCCAGTATGTGGAATTCAATCTGATGAAGTCAACATATGACAGTAGTGAGTTCTAAAAGTGATAATTATGGTGTAATATGTTGAAGAAATGGTAGACATTGGACATAATTGTTACTTTGTAATTTCCTGTGTTATTGTTTTCAGAACCTCCTTAACCAAACCATGTTGGACATGGCTGTACAACATAAAACAGAAACTATAAAGGCTATCATGCTGTTGCCAGTATATGTAAGGTGATATATGACGAATGTCAATACTGAATGGTTAAATAGAGTGCGTGAAACATCTCATCCCCTTTAATTAGACCAGATCTAGTGTGTATAAACACCTTATATGTAGACATAGAAATGAAATAAAAACAGAGATTAAAATAACTATGAACGAACCCTTATTGTTTCTAAAGAGCTTAACTTTAGGCTTCAATTTAGTGTCAAAGTTGGAAGTAGGATTTAGTTTAGGTTTAGGTTAAGAAAATGTAGCTAAGAGAGTTACGGTTTAGGATTTGTAGTTGTGTGTGTGTGTGTGTGTGTGTGTGTGTGTGTGTGTACACGTACACCTGTGCTCTCGTTTGTCCTACCTGGCAACCATCTTTGCTCCGTCGATGCTCTGCGTCTCCCTGACGATGCGGACAGCGTCCTCTGGGTTGTTGAGGTGGTCCAGCAGGACACGGATCACGTTGTCCCAGTCTTTAGCGCTCTCATAGGCCCGTGCTGCATCCTTATACCTGGTGCACATTAAATGCACACATCGAATCAGCTTCTTTATTAACACTTTGATTGTCTTCAGTAGAGACAGACGGAGAACTTACTTGCCGTCCGCCTCCTTGGCTTTGGCGTACTGCAGGTGGATCTTGGGAGAGGAGACGTGTGGGAGCAACTCTCCCACCTTCGCCCTGAGTGTGAAGTCAGAAAGGGGAATTACGTAAGGAGGAGATACACTTGCAGGCGTGAGTGTTGATGTGTGTTGATACTCGTCTCACCAGTTCTTGCACCGAATGTAGACTGATGCAGCCTTGTCATAGTACTGGCCTTTTTCATAGAGCTGAGCAGCTTCAGAGAATTGCTGTAAGAAAGACAAGAAAAACACAGAGGAAGATATGAACAAAAAGGCATAAAAGAGGCTTAATCTCAAACACTCACAAAGATTTAGTTGATGCTCAGATACTCGCAATGCTACTTATAAAACACACACAAACACCTTAATTTCTGACTGCAATCTATCATAAAATAAGGCTGCTTCCTACCTTCATGCTCTCCAGTATGGCTCCACATTCCTTCTTGAGGATTCTGCTTGGGTGCTGAGTAGCCTGGGCGGCTCCTCTCCTAATGTCGCCCATCCGAATGGACATCCTGGCTACACCTGCCTGACATGCCTCATCATGCTCCTGGAACTGCACAGCAATAGGAAAGTGAGAGCAATAGAAAGACAGAACTTTGAAATAAGCACAATTACGATAACTGGATTTTATTATTATCACCTTCATTAAGACTTGAAGAGATTTGCTTGTAATAAACCACAAATCGTCTTGTACTAGAAGATTGTAACTGCTGCCTCTCCACAGCATCTAACATTACACATGTGACTTGACATGATGTTATTTATTCAATAAAATAGTAGATGAAACAGATTTTCATCCAAAAAAAGAATTAAAATAATCCCACAGCGGCTGGGTATCCTAATGTTTATGAAAACTACAACATCAGCACAAATACATGATTTTTTTGGATGCTGGCAAGCAATCACCTACCTGGAATTATTAAATTATTTTATATGAAATAAAAATAACCTTAGGAACATACAACACTGTGGTGTGATAGGCATAGCAGAAAATTAAATCGTCCAGTGAAAAGGAATTCGCTGCTGAAAGATGAGTATAAATATATTGCACTTACTTTATTATCGTGGGTCATGCCTTTCTCATAGTGTGCCAGAGCGTTCACATAGTCTCCACTGCAAAGAGAGAAAAGTTCAGATACAGTGTAGATGGATCAGGTCTACTGTACACTCCCCAAGCACTTTATTAGGTACACCTGTGCAGTCTAATGCAATTCAATACAACAGCTCAGCCATAAATTCTACTTTTACGAAGTTTATACATTTTTGATTTTTGTTGACATCATCAGAAAGGTGATAATTCTACATTATGTTGGTAGTGGTGTACTGGAGTGCATTATATTGAAAAGTGTCAATATTTTGCTCCCCTAATGTATGTTAATGGGATGGACACCACCACTCACCACAACCTTAATAATAAACATAAAGTAGAATCATCACTTTTCTGACAATGCCAACAAAAACTGAAAATTTATTAGCTTCATAAAAGTAGATTTTACAGCAGAGCTGTTTTATTAGATTGCATTAGAGTGCACAGGTGTTCCTAATAAAGTGCTTGGTGACTGTATGTGTGTTTGTGTGTTTGTGTGTGTGTGTGTGTGTGTGTGTGTGTGTACTTACATAAACTCCAGATGGACAGCATATTCTTTGGATATAAAGGGAATCTGGTCTTCTGCTAACCTCTTGGCTAACATAAGAGCGCTGTCCCAGTGCAACAGATCTCTCCTCATCTACACAAATACACAAACACACAAAGTGAGTGCTAGAGGCACTGGTTTGAATTCAAGCTTGACGTTCAGAATTCCACTTAATGATAATATCATACGGAAAGAATTATATAACTTATTTTCCTTCTGATACCCAAGTAAGTCACACACACTGTTTACTCTCAGGTTTTGTGTGCTTTTTTTTTTTTTTACCTCCAGGGCAGCGATGGGGCAGCTTGAGGACAGATAGTGGTCCTGAGCCAGGTTGTATTCACCCAGAAACATGGCCAAATGGCCTGCTAGTAAATTCATGTCCTCTATACCCTGGAAAGAGAGACAGAGACAAAAAGACGAGAAGAGAGAGAGAGAGAGAGATACACACAGAGGAAGACTGTCATGTCCAAATCGTGTCTGTTATAAAAAGTGTGTGATGTCAAAAAAAACAGACATTGTGTGAATAGTACCTGGATGCCCTGTAGTGACAGGACCATGCCCACATTGCCACTCATGCGGTAGACTTGGATGGCCAGCTCGACCTCCATGTGGACCAGACAGGCTTTGCCTAACTCAGCCCAGTCTATGTCACTGCCTGCAAACTTACACAGATCACAGGCTTCATGGAACCTGGACAGGAAAACACACAAAAATACATATTTCTCCTCTCTACAAATAACAGGCAAATCACATTAAAATGTCTCCCATAACTGAAATGTTGTTTCATTCAGTCTAATCGAGAGTGCAAATTTAAAGGTGTTATGTGACAGGAACGGAACGTGAAACAAAACAAAACCCACGTTCTGTAAAGTGGTAAAACTAGTAAATTATTGAAATCCACAACAGTTCTGTTCTACTGCATCATGTTAAATATATCCAGTAATAAGAAACTAATTTATTACTACTGTTTGCATATTTTTCACATACTCTATGAACACATAAAACCCTCCAAATTATTTTGCACACACTGTTCTTTAATAACTGTGGTCTTCAAAAATAGTGGATATAGAAATAGGAGTGTTGTCTATAATTTTTTCCCCTATATTATATATATGATTTTTGCATTTTTATTAAAATCTTAAAGCAGATTTGGACAAATTAAAACTATTCAATAACTGTAACTGATTCAATAAATGACAGGAAAGCCTTTTTTTGGTGCTGTGTTTTGTCTTTTTTTCCCTTTACATTCTGTCTCTTGAGATATTGTGTTAATGCAAACTGTGAGTAAAATATTTTAAAAATGGAAAACTTCTATATTATTATCTTATTATTGCAAATCTATCACAATGTTTAACAGTTCAAAATGATATTACGGTACAAGTGTCCGTATTCAATATCAATGTACAGAAAAAAAAGATTCTCAATTTACTGCCTCCTGACACATCTATAAAACACATCAGGAAGTACGACATATCTCTTTTCCACCAGAAGCACACACACAGTGTCAGTGAGCAGTATCTGCAGCACGGCTGACCTCTTGAGCATGAGTGCCTGAGCCAACTGCTTGCTGAGCTCTGGCGGTGAATCCGGCGCTGTGCCGATCAAGGTCTTGAGGAAGGAGTGTGTGCTCAGAGCCACGTCGCTGGTCTTGCCGCTCGCCGTCTGACACGTCAGCTCCCCGTTGTGCAACAGCAAAGGCTTCTGGGAAAACAGGAGTGCAGTGCTCCCCACCAACACCACCCGTGGGCCTGAGTGGACAGAAAGAGTGAAAAGGAAATCAAGTTTAAAAGAACGATCCAGGTATCTCTTTCTTAAAGACTATTTTAAGAGCACTACAACCCTGATATCCACACACTGTACGTCAGATCTCTGTAATATCTCTTTAATTTATTGGAAATAAATATCAAGAAAGGTCGGGGTCAGTTATTACGTGTGTACGCATGTGTGCGTCTCCCTACCATATATGGTGGTTTTATGCAGGGCGTAAGTGTAGACCTTGTCATCGTCATAAGCTACAAACACTCCTCTGTCGGCGTGCCAGTTGTCCCACAGCACTCCGGTGATGGTGGGAGAGAAGTTGGGGAGCTCAAAGCACGAGTCTGTTGCCTGGACGGACACATGGGTACACACACACACACACATAATAATTACCTTTAGACTCTTCAGGGTAAAGTTGTTCATCCTTATCCGTGCCACAATATACTCATATTCGTTCATCACTGGGTGCTTAATTACTGGGTTTTATCAAAGTGCAAATTACCATAAAGCTTAGAGTACACTGCATTGCATTTTCAGCTTTACCAAGTAATCATTTATTACTCACACTTGCAGGGGAGAGCAAGAAGCCGCCGTTCTTGTCGTCAATGAAGACGAGCCGTGTGCCGTTCAGGTCAGGGAAAACTTTTCTCACACCCACTGAGTGGCTGTAGCTGCTCACAGTCTCCCAGTCCTCCACCAAGACACACACCACATTACCTAACTGAGAGAGAGAGAGAGAGCAAAAGAGGTGACTGTAAATTCATGGCCACGTTAGAAAAAACAGAAAGATGCAGAGTAAAACAAGAGATGAAAGGGAAAGATAACAATGACATTGTCAGATGAAGACTGAAGGGATTTAAAGGGGATGGAACAGTAGAAAACTCTTAAATCCACAAAACTGAAACATAAACACTCAATTTCACAAATTTCAGAGATTGCGTTTTCAATAAATGTTGTTTGGTGATGAAAGGAAGAAGAAACTGATATTAGAATCCTCATAATTCAAGATTGGCCCTTCCTGATCTTTTATGATGACACAATAATTTACAGTCCTGACTGAGGTCACGTGCTGAGCCTTACATCAGTGCCATAGTAGAGGAAGTCAGCGGTGAGTGCGTGGCACAGGATCCGTCCTTTTCTGTCATCGTCTGGAAACAACTTCATCTGCTTCTTCTCCTCCTGGTCTTGGCCTTCAATCTAGAAAACACAAACACACACAGATGTATTTCATTCTCTGCAAAAACAGTAAAAGGTGTAGTCATTTCATTTATTGCTAACTGGTCAGTGAAAAAAGAACAAAGCACTGACATCTACACATACAGAGGACTTACCATGTGCAACTGGACTTTTCCCTCAAACAGCGCTGCTGCATAGTCAGAGTTAAGGCACATGCTGGCTATCGTCCCCAAATACTCGATGTCCTTCAGTTTGTTAAAACCTGAGACACATGAAAACAGTTTAATAAAACCTACTGTATGTGCAGACATTTCCACACACATACACTACCTAACATGGTTTAATAGTTAACCAATCACACACCAGGGTTTTGGTCAACCAAAGCATAGAACCAGGCTCTGTTGTTCATTCCCACAGCCACATGGTACGGTCCCACTGCAATAAAAGTGGGCTCAACTTCCACTTGTATGGCCACAGGCTTCTCCTGAAAAACACACAGCATCAGAGAGGGATCAAAGAGCACACTGAATCCTGTCAGCAGAGTTTAAACCCCATAAACCTCTAACCTGAGCTCACTCATTTCTCCTCCAAACACTTTTCTCTCACATAACTATTTTTGGGTCATAGGAATATTGCTCGGACATGAGCTCCTTTAACTCTGGTTGTTTTATTATGTATTACCTTTGAGGTATGTTTGGTTTTGTTCATTTGTTGTCTGTTAGTAGGCAGGACAATCTCAAAAACGGCATAACAAGTGTCATTAAAATTTGGTGCAAAATTTATCTGTGGATTGAGAAATAAATGACTGAGCACCACTATATGACAGTTAGTAGACTTATCACTTTTTTCCTCATGACCCCTTAACTGTGAGACGTAGAGGCAACAATTTTTTTTTTTTTAAACTGGATTCTATGGTCCAATACGCATCTATACATAAAGCCTCAACCATTTCATGCAACAGTGATGTTCTGTTATTGACATTTGTTTGCTAAACACTCCTCAATCACCTCAACCTCCATCAAATTTGATCAAGTCTGTACCAAAATTGATACATAACATATCTGGATGACCCAGAGAAACGTTCTGGTTATATTTTATGTGTCATAACCACTCATGCACCATGACCATCCATTTTTTGATATTTCAAACTACAAAAATGCAAAACATTTTCTATTGTTAAAAATAGGTATAAAATATGGTGCAGCCTTGGCGGAGGTATGTACACTGAGTTATTTCTTATTGTACTGCTAGATTCATTCATTCCCTCTCTAAAATTATTTTTGTATGTGTGTGTGTGTGTGTCTTCTCACCCCATCCACCTGGTTTGACACAGTGACCTCCAGCAGGGAGGTGAGGTAAGCTAGCCGGGTACCAAAGCTGTCTCCCAGGATAGGCAGCTTGGTCAGAAAGACATGGAGCGTCCCTTTCTGTGTGGAAACCGCCAACAACTGTCCATCGTCCGTCCAGTTCAGCTGGTCCAGACCTGGAGGAGGAGAGTGGGAGGCAGATGAGGGAGGAGTGGGTGGTGCATTCAAGATGGGTCTTTCACAGTGTGCCTGGAAATTTCTCACCTTTAGTCTCATCATCCAGCCGAACTACATTGCTGATGTCTTTGAGCTCAGACAGCTCCTGGATCTTTATGCTGCAACAACAAAACACATGAGGCAAGTTTTTTCAGGTTACCAGATATAACAAAACAGAATGGCCGTAATGTCTCTTTTTAAGGGCGGTATGTACCAGTTGTCCCCACAGGAGGCAGCCTTGTTTAACACTGGTGAGATGGCCACACTGTTGAGGCTGTCTTTATGGTTCTGAGCCTGGTAGAGCTCCTGACCTATCTCCCTGATGTGGGTGGAAATAACCACAAAGTATCCGTGGGAAAAACCGATCAGTATATACCCATCCCCGTACCTGGAAGTGACAGGAAGAAGGGAGAACTCATTTTCATGCCGATATCTCACTGTAATGATTCAATGTCTCTGTTTTGTGGTGTTGATGTGTGTGTGTGAGCGTTTGCAGTACCAGCGGTAAGACACAATGTTTCCATAATGGCGCTGAAAGGTCAGTTCTATCCGGTTTTCAGGGTCGTTGACACTGAAGAGCATCAGAATTTTCTTTTCCACAGAAACACTCACCTGAAGGTAAATATACGTTGTGACGTAACTAGAACTTATTATACTATACTTATAGCTATGATGTTGAGCTACATTGTTTCATTACAGAACAGACACCATACATACATGCTGCATTAGTTTTACCCACAAACACTATCAAACTTTTAACTTAAGTATTTTTTTTTTCACAATTAAATCAATAAGCCATTGGTAAATGTTGTGGCCCAGAATGACAAATCTAAACGGGTGACACTTCATCTAAAGACACTAAATTGCAAACATGCTTTCAAAGCTTATTTGTTTTTAACAAGTATGTAGAATGAGAGTAATGAAACTTAATGAAAAATGTCAGAAAACACACAAACTTACAGTGCTCTCTCCTAGGGAGGACCTTTCATCCGTCTTCATCACCGAAAAACAAATTTCAGCAGGCTCACCACGCAGTGTTGTCTAGCAAAAGGTAAAAAAGGATGAACTGGATCCATTTTCATCTCTTTTTTTTATTCCATCTCTTTTAATTGCTGACTATGTGCCTGTTTGCTGTTTGTACATTTTTGAAAAACATCTCAGCTTGGATTTGTTTACCTTGTGCTGATAACCACTGTAGTATTACCTGCTGTATTTATAATTGGTTGTTTGTAATGTGAGTGACCCACAATTTGAAGCATATTTGGCTGATGCACCTTTTTTTTTAAGTCGACTTGGATAATAGCAACAGTTATACAATATATAGCTACGATCTGATGTAAAAACTATATAGTTTCATGGCAGATGTGACACTGACATCATTGTGTTTGTGTCTGTCACATGTGTAGTTACCTGTCTGACGGTGTCCCCCTCATGGTTGCTGATGCTCAGAGTGTTGTCATCACTTCCGAGTGCCAGTAGATTCTGACTACTCCAGCACCCACAGGTGATCTTCTTGGTGTGTTTACCTAGCATTTGTGGTGAGAGAGGGAGAGACAAACAGTATAACAAAATGAAGAATGTCGATGAACAAAACGACAAGTATCTGTATAGTTGTGTCTGTATTACCCAGTACAGGAATCTTGCGTGAGGTCTGCTGATTGTAGATCAACAGGTTTCCTTTGACGGTCCCAACTGCCAACAGAGGGCTTGTCTTTGACCACAGGATGAAGGACATCTGATCTCTGCTGAAACAAACAACAGCAGCAAACAAACCAAATGTATAAAAAATGTTTACTCATCATCAAACTGTTACTGTAGTCTAAAAAAATGTGATCAATGCTTACTTCTCCTTCTTTGAAAATGTGATACGTGCTTGTCGTACCTCATGCCACTGTCTATCTGAGATGTTTTATTCACGCTGGCATCCCAGAGGTAGATGGAGCTGGATTTTGCAGCTATCACTGCCAAAATGTCCCCATCCTTATCCCAGTCCATCCCCACGCAGCGTCTAAGAGAAAAGAAATAACAGTTCCTTATAACATCTTTTTTTAATTAGACAAAATTGGAGGTAAAAAAAAAAAGTTCTAACACTTACCCTGGGAGGTTGAGCTCAGTCCACTTGTTTCCATGTCGATCAAATATTTTCACTGAGTTGTCCTGTCTGTATGATTAGAAATATACATATATATATATATATATATATATATATATATATATATACATATATATATACATACATACATCAAATACTATGCTAATGTAAATCTTGTATAAAGTTGACTTAGTGCTACATTTCCAACCACAATAGTTTACTCACCCTGCAACAGCGATATAATTACCAAGAGATTTCTGCCACTTATACAGTAGGTTAGAACCCGCCCAGGCTTTGTCGGCGAGGATGAAAACGCTCTGTGAACACAAAAGGTTTCTGTCAAGGTGGTTTTACTGACAAAAAGGCTTTCAAGTTCACTGAATTTAAATTGTATTCATATTTTTCAACAAATGAATACATATGGCATACATTTTCACCAAACCAGTTTTCAACTATATCTTAAAAACATCATGTGCCCAAATGAACACTGAAAAATGTTTTCCTCACTGTAAAAATTGCTGTAAAATTAAAAAAGAACCAATCCTCTAATGTAAGCTTAAACTGGAGACTGGGCTTATCTGCTCTTATTCATACAAAGTTTTGAACACCCTATATTTCAGCATTTTTGATGAACCAGAACCAATGTTATTGTAAAAAAATAAAACATAGTAAAGTAAGAAATATGCACAAGTATTTACTGATAATGCTTCTTTACAATTGATCCTAGCACTACTACCTGTGAGGAGGGATTTTATATGTTAAAAAAATCTCAACTTTGGGCGGTTTTATTGGGTTTAAATCACAGACTTTGTTAAAGACAAAGCTCTTAAATGAGATTAAAACAAACAAAAAAAGTATTTTCTTAGAGGCATAACCATCGAAATGTCACACATTTACGTCTATGTATACAGCATTTGCAGACAGCAGAAGCAGCACCCTTTATGAAACAATATTTATCTGCAACAGGTGTCCAGTAAAATTAATCAAGATGTAGGCTAATTCTAACATTATACATTTGATTATTCACTTAGCCTAAACCTGAGTTTAGTAACTGAGTTAATCTGAGATTTGACCAAAATCGCTGAAATATTAGCTCTTTAAAACGTAAAACAGATGAGCTGCCACTAACATTATCTAATAGTGGATACAACTTTTACACAATGTGTTATGATTGTATGACTGTGCATATTCGTTCATTAGTTTACTTATTTGACACAGTAGTCGATGAGAACTGGTTTAAGTAAAATGTCAACATTAATTTTAGCTGTTAGCTTCGTCTCCAGGAGTTGTCTGATTGATTAACGCTACCGTTAGCAAGAGGCTACATACGGTAGCTAACGTTACTCCGTCTGATTAAATTCAACATCGAAATAAAAAGAACAGAAGCATTTTCGACTGCCTCGCAGGTACCGACCTTCATCTTGATGACGTTCAACCATTTAAACTTTGAATCGATCTTTTCTGTTCAAAACATCTTCGACATCGTCGTTATGCGTATCCCACAATGCTTCGCTCTGAAGCGTCTGCAGAGGATGTCATAGCAACAGCCATCAGCCAATAAGGAGGCTCCAAAGCAGAGCCGGGGTTATAAATGAGGGATATTTTATAAAGATTAATAGGTCTTAATTAAGACAAATTGTAAACCACCTACTGCACATGGAAGAAAGCAGGATGCCAGATAATGTGGCAAAAACTTCCAGTCCACCTTCACTGCATTTAGCACTTCTTGTCCAATAACAGTGAGGGCAGGACAGTCCTGAACTCTTCGCTCTCCAGACCTCTAGGCAGCAGCTCTAGGAATGGAGAAACAGCTAATATTTCTAAAATTGGTGAAGTTTATAAATTATGTATTGTATTGTAGACAGGAATATTTTCAGTGAGCAACCTTCTGCTGAACTTCCTGGGTTAGGGGTTCTTCAGCAGACTAAATATTTTCAACACTGACAATAAAAATATATTTCTAAAAAAGGGAAGATATTTGCCAGTGATACCTATCACAATTAAACTATGGATTCACAATTTTTCAAGTCTTTATTAAAACAATAGTCAGGTACCCAAATGAAGACTGAAACAGGTTTTTCTTGCTGTAATCGTTCCTCATGTTCATACTGACCATTTGAAGATCTCCTCATAATACACTTACAATGTAAGTGATGGGGCCAAAATCCACAAGGCTCCTTCTGTGTAAAAATGTGTGTGAAAGTTTATCTGAAGCTAATATGAAGCTCCTGCCCAAAATGAGTCAAATCAAGTTGATATCTTTCAAAGTTACAGTCTTTTTAGTGCCTAAGTCCCTCTTTTTGTTACTGTTCTTCCACCGCAGCTCAACAGGGAAACACTGTCCAAGGAAACACAAAGACAGAATCTGATGCTAAGAAGACTGTAAATGTGGCAGATATCCACTTGATATGACTAACTCAGACTGCTGAAGCCTCATATAATGCTTCAGATACACTTTTAAATGCATTTTTGCACAAAATTACAAAACTGTGACCCTAACCTTTAAATGCTCCATTTAGGAAGATATGTAGCAATAGATTCAAACATTCCTCTATAGTATGTGAAAAAAAATGCACACAAATTAATATAAAACCCTCTTAGTCAGTGTTTTTTTTTATCAGTGGATGAGACTGTTTTGATATGTCTGTTTTTGCCATGCTGCAAGCCAAATTTCACATGTAGGACAATATCGAGTTTACAAAATATGTATAATATACAAAACATGTTTCTATGTGGGATGATCTTGTGTACATTGTCAGCAATGATGGATACTAGATTCTGTTTAGCTGTTTCAGTTTGTGGGTCCTGGAGAATGGAGTCATTGTTAATGTTATTAGTAACACCTGTGCTTTTCCAACAAATCAAAGTGTCTGCTGTGAAAAAAGGCCTCGTCTTACATTTTCCACATGCTCTTGAACAAGGTACTTCCTCACAGATTTGACATCTGCTCTACAAAGACTGAATCCTCCCACATAAAATATTCAGATTAAACTGAACAGATTGTGAAGCTGAAACAACAGAGGATGTTTAAACATCTCTCTGTGGTTCCTTCCCTCTGTAGAAAATTCAGGAGCAGCATATAAAGGGAGCCTTGAGGTATTATATTGTGTACATAATCTCTGAGTGTGCAGCCAGCTGTGTTTGTTGAGGAGATACTTTATGCACACAGATTTGAGCTCTACATCTGTCCAAGCGCTCCTGATGGGATTATGTACAGTAAACAACTGCAGTAAACTGGGAGAGCACGCCGTTAATAACAATACAGACATTTATTAGATGTTTTATGGAGTCCAACTCAACAAATAATGGAGCTGATATTTTCTATTGTCAAAGCACCTTCGTGTGCAGTGTTGCCAACTCACTGAATATATGATCCCATCTGGTGCATCGGTCCAAGTGTAGCTTGTTAACATCCTGCAGGCTGCAGTGCTGAGACTATTTGTAGGTGGAGGGAATCATGAACGTTGGTCTCAGTTGACTCAGTTGACTGAGAATTTTTGGCATTTTTGTTTAATCAGTTATCAAAATGTTCTGTCTAATCATTGCAGCTTTAGAGTTCTACCATGCATAGTGAAGGTCAATAGGGGCCCAACAACAAACTTTTGCCTTGGGGCCCCATAAGAGGTTAATCCAGCCATGACCACAGTATCACCACAGCTGTTTTCTCTACTCTCTTTGTAAATTCTGTAATTTCGGTTCAGCGAATGTTGTGTTTCCACCACAGGTCCAGTAGAGAGCAGCCTTGTACAATTTTCATGACTTTCTCTTTCCAATGCTTCCATATACTGATATAATCCATAATCTGTTCTGTCCTATTTTATTTATGCTGTTGTCCTGTAAATGCTCCATAATGCTCTTTGGAAGAAAGGAAACACTGAACAGGCTTACTTATCATCCTCATGTCCATCTGAAATAAATCAGATGTCAAAGTCAACTGCTCTTTTTCTTTTGTAATTTCACTGTTGAAGAAAGAGGGCAGAACAACACTCTGGTCTTCTGTACTTTCTTACACATTGATGGAAAGTTGACATCTTATTTTTCCTGTGCAAACCTCAGAGCTGGAATGAAACACCAGCTGTGTGACACAAATATTTCTCTCTGTGCTCTGGCATGCCGAAGCAGAATACACCCTGCTGACTCAGATCTCATTAAGATGCACCGAAGGGAGCAGCTGTATGATTTCCAAGCAAAATGGTAAAATTAGAGCACAGAGATGAAAAAAAAAAACAGATGAAAAATGAATGTTTTGTGAGAAATTAAACCCTGAGTGAGTATGTAGCTGAATGCTTTAACAATGCTGTATATTTTTCAAGTGTTTCTACATACTTTCCAATAAGGCAAAAGAAACTGAATCATTTTAAAACAATTATTGTATCTTATAGTTTAACAATAAAACAATCTCACAACAAAGTCCATTAAGTGGCTGTTCTGGACCTTTCGATCGTACCACATGATCTTTCTCAGGAGATGAAGAGGCCCAGTTGTCATGGAAATGTTGATGTTCAAATATCTGTTTTTTTGGAGCACTTTAAAGACTTCATTGAGAACGTTTCCCTTAATGTTTATGCTTTCAATCCTGTGTGTGCTTTGTCCTTGGGGGCCACCGTACTTACTATATAACAAAGCTACTATTGGGAGTCATTTGCCAACTGTACAGTGAGTAATGTGGCACAACACATCACTGAATAATGATGTGACAGACTGCAGAGCCAGAATCCAGAGCAACATTTAGGAAAATAGTTCAGAGAGTTAAAAATGTCCATGTGTTCAAATAAATTGAAATGCTCAAGTGTTTTATATATAACTCTTATTCATTTATTATTCTTTGTAATTGTACTTACCATTTATTTTGAGGGTTTATGTGCTTGGGACACACTGTTTGGTACGAGGACACACAATATACACATTGATACACATACAAGATGTAAAAAAAATGTCCATGTGTTGAGAATCCAGCTTGCCAATTGATATAAACATGACAACGGTGTGCTGCATGTAGTGTGTCTGAATACAGGTGTTGAATATCATCCCCAGGAAACACTCTGGAAATGACTCCCGTGAGCATAATTCTCTGTTAGATCTCAACAGAAATCTGCCCAAATCAGAGCACGAATTAACCCGCTAGGAGGCCCTGGAGCAAAAATGAGCGGTGGGCTCTTATCGAGCATAAGCATAATCGAGCATTTGCCTGAAGTTTGTGATAATTTGATTATCCAAAAGTTCTAAAAGAATATGCTCTAAAAGAATATGCAACGTGTAAGAATAATATCAAATGAAATATTGAAGATTTGTATGTGTTTTAGTGGTTCATATTTCCCCCCAAAATGTTGCAATTAATCAACATGCCCCAAAACAACTCACACATAGCCAACCATTGGTGTTCAGGGCACCATAGGGTCTGCCTTTGTCCAAATGGTAATCCAGCTTTGGCCCAGATATACACATAGAAACCGTCCTGACTGCGTTGACCAGACGGAGACAGTTACGTGTGACAAAATATTAAGATTTTTGCTGTGCATCTGTGATGAATATCATAATAATATCATAATAATAAGTTAAGATATAAACCTCAGAATTGACTAATAAATCCCCTGAAAAGAATTGACATGACACAAGTCTCCATAAGGTGATGAAAGGGCTAATGTTAATGAATGAGGGGCAGCGTTAGAACTCCATTAGTGGTAATTAAGCTGCCTGGTAAATGCAGATGTGCACACGTCTGTATAGCACTATGTCTACATCTGGATGACAAACACATGGAGCCAGACAGTCCAGCACTTTCCGTCTCCCTCTTGTTCCTGTCAGACGTGATGGACTAAGGTGCTGTTAAGAAAACCAGACAAGGTCACTGGCATCATTTCTCAGCGCCACCGGGAGGCGTTTTGTCAGAGCTGGTTATGATTTAAAGCCTCCCCAGCAATAAATAACAGAGTGAATCAGCTGGCTACTGGCCGCTGTCCCGGGGTTAAAGTATCTGTAAAATGTGAGCATTCCTCTTGCTCACACACTTTTTCTACTCTCTGAATGCTTCAACTCACTCCTGTGTTTCTGGCTCAGGCTGCAGCTTTTTAAAGTTAGAACATCCACCCTTAAGAATAATGAGTTCATATTAACCTTCAGGCTCAAAACTGTTCAGAATATTAATTCAGCAGCAAAACCTGCATAAACCCTACAGAAACCTCTGACCTGCAAAGGCCGCTGCCAGAGCTGCACTTATAAACATACACTGCATTTATTGTGATACGCTTTTGTGACGAATGGAAACTGTCTGCAAAACTGTCTGTAGCATAAACATGATTTAGCTGTTATTGTTAAGCTGTTGTGCGTTCGTATTTTACATAGGGAAAAACAGACAAAAAGTATTAAATCACATCTTGACTTTAATGTATAAAAGACCAATAACAGCATATTACAGCAGCATATATTGTACATACATAATTTATACAGTAAAAGAGGAGGTGTAACATTCTGGTAGAAAAAAAGAGGAGATGAGCAGCTGCACCATTTCTCACCGACTGTCACTTTTATTACACCTCTTCTTCATCTCAATTCATGGTACAAAAACAAACAGACAATAACACATGGTGTATTGAGTGGGCATTGTATAATATACAGCATAATGCAATTAAACTACATACAGATTTTATATTTATTTATGTACATAATATACACCAATATATAATTTGATTTGGAATGTGTCTTTTTCTTTTAATTTTAATCTCTGACTGAAATCAAACTCTCCGAATATGTCGACATAGTGGAGGTGACACACTTCTTTTTGCTCTGATCTAAAGAGAATTCTGCTCAAAATAAACAGCAAGAAGGTTTGAAGGGGAAGAAAATAGAATAATGCAGCAGTGCATTAGGCCTGAATAAACATCAGCTCAGCTGTGGGGAATTGCTCGGCTGCCCGTCTCTGCTTTTTACATGTCATGCCGGCAAATTTGGGAGGCTTTTCAATCTTCGCCGGCTCCTGGGGCACTTGGTTTTCAGCTGTGTGGTTAAGTGTGTCGTTTTATAAGTGTGTGTGTGTGTGTGTGTGTGTGTGTGTGTGTGTGTGTATGCTGTATGTCCATGTGTGTTTGTGATGTGCATCCTGGGGGCTACATTAGCTCTAGATCTGTCAGTTCAGACAGGATGCCTGCTTTGCCTCTCACTGTCAGGAGTTTGCTTTTTGTACACACGCACACACACTACAGACCAGGAGAGCAGATCCAAGCAACCAGGGGGAAAACACAATTACGCATACAACGTAAAATGGTTGTGGCACATGTCAGTGTTGAACCTGCAGTCTGCGTCTTCGTGTTCTCAAGGTTTCTTGGCATGTGAGTGTACTTAAACGAGCCGGCAAATATGGACACATGAGGTTATTTCACTGGATTCATTTTCCCCTCATGTCTGTCTGATACTTTGTCTGCGGCAGCATCAAATCTAATAACGCTTTGAACTCGACATCAAACAAAACGTCGGCACCGGCTGAATCGTTATTAAATTCATGGTCTCATTATATGGTCTGTTGTTCATTTTGTCTGGGTATCCGATTGTGCTCTCAAACGTGGTAGTGCATGTATTTCTGTGTGTGTGTGTATGTGTGTGCGTGTGTGTGCGGTGATGAAATGGGAAAATGGGGATGAAGAGAAAGCAGCAGGGAATTGAAGATGTGGAGAGGGGAAGGGAAGAGGGGGGAAGATTCTCATTTGAGATAAAAATATACTCCTTGCAATTTCTGAACACCCAAACACATGAACACACACACAAATACACACACACACACACAAAAGATGCATCTATAGTGGAGAAAAAGATGGTAGTTGGCAGACAGAAAAGCTCAACTGGCCCTGCAGAAAACCGAGCCTGTAAATAGCTGACCTTGTGCTCCGAGGGAAATTGAAAACAAAGTTAACAAAATTTCCCAACAGGGGTCAACAAAGGGCCACAGTGTTGTTATTGTTATTATTATTGTCATTACTCAGGCTACCCAGTAAAAAGTGCTTAATAGTTCTCTACCATGTGAAAAATTGTACAATCACACAGTTAAAAAAAAAAAGAAAAAGTTGAATAATTTGCTATTGTAGCTTTTTAAAAAAGCTAAAACTGAACATGAGCTGAACAATAAATCGCGTTTCACTGTACACTGTATCCTTCAGATGTGGGCTGATGCAACGTGGAAGACATACACAAAGAAAAATCAGATAAAACATGATGATATGCTTTTGACTGAGAAAAGTAAAGAGGTTTGCAGTTCCTTACAGTATAGCTGTTCATAAAGTTGTGCTGATTATGTCAAAAGTCTTTTTTTCATCTGTCAGTGGGCAAGAGAGAAAAAGAATAGGACTTGCCAACTGCAGCATTAAACAATGGGGAATATATTGCTATTAAAATAGCATCAATACAGACGATCAGATGTTGTTAAGAAAAACTAGAGCGTAAAATGATGAGGCATCTCAACAGTGTTGACAATCTCTCTCTGTCTCTCTCACCTTTTCTGTCAGCAGAAATAGAAGCAGAGAGCAGTCATGTAGCTTTATATGTGTGTGTGTGTGTTCGTGTGAGAGAGATAAAATAAAAGGCAAGAAAAAAATCTGCCAGACAGCTGTTCTGTCATGCTCAAATAAACATTGCAGATTCTTCTTCATCATGGCTGTCGGTGGCAGTTCACTTTGGCGGAAGTTATCAGGATGTACAAATGTGAAAAACCTTATCAGATGCTTGACACCTGATACCTTAACCCTAACCTCACCCCCCAAACATTGAAATGAATGACTGGCAGTCTTTAAGGACAGTCAAATTTGACTTTGCTGAAGTGTAAAAACCTGAAGTGCGATCAGTAATCAGTCTCTCCGTTTCAAGTGTTTGGTCGCACGCTGGCAGGCAGGCGGGAGACAAAGAGAAGGGTCTCCGAGCCTCATCAAAATGTCGGTGTTTGTGTTTTCACAGTCTGACGGCCACCACACAGGCTCCTGCTCTGCCCAGACACAGAGGTGCCACCTGGAGAGCAAACAGAGAAAACACAAGAATCACAATCACAGCTGGATATTAACGGATGCAGCTTGGATTATGTAGAACGATAAATCACTGCAGTAACGTGAAATCATGTCAGTTTCACCATTTTCTGATATTTTATAAAACAAACAATTAATTAATGAATCGAGTTGACCGCAAGTGTCTATACTAAAACACTAAAATTGATTATATGTGATCTTATTCAGCTGACAACTTTGTGAATCCATCCACAAGCACTTCTACATGTTATTTCAACATTTAAAAACAAATAGGTAAAGTTTGTAGCCACTGCTTCCACACAGACAGTCCGAGCTGTCTATCAGTCACCTTATTTTAAACATAAACTTACCATCCATGTTATCTGTCTCAGAGATTTACGGATTGACAGGTTTGTGCTAAAGTGAATAGTGAAGCTACTGCAGTTAGGAGAAGACAGGCAACACATTCACTGTTTTGTTTGTTTCAGTGTCTGACAATGAACAGAGGACACATTTAATGGTCTCAACATGTTCCCTAACATCTCAGTTTGTCCTCCTCCCTCTGTGTCAGTTTGAATGTTCTCTGTATCCGCCCACCTCTTGTTCTCAGCATGGTGCATGTCTCTAAAATGGCAGATTTCCAGCAACTTTGGTAAGAAATCCTCTAAGGCTATGCAGGAGATGAGGTATAAACTGAAGCGTGATAGAAACTCCTGCTGGATGGGATTGTTCAACTTTGAAATATTCGCCTTTATCTCCTACTGCTGCTGTGGCGGCAAGGACAATATTAGCATGAGGAAAACACACATTTACATAACAATGAGAACATGCCAAGTTACATGGAAGAGGAGCTGGGAGAAGGTCAGACTGCATGATTCTGTGAAGTGTACAGACTCCCTCCTTCTAAATATGTATAAATAGCGTGTGTGTGTGTGTGTGTGTGTGTGTTTGGATGCGTACCTGTGTCCACTCATTTGTCTGAGGGTCATAAGCTTCCACAGTATTGAGATACACCTGCCCGTCATAACCGCCTACAGCATAGAGACGGTCACCAAGGAGACAAACACCAACGGCATCTCTGCTAATACTCATGGGGGCTACTGCTGTCCAAACATCTGTCTGAGGGTCATACCTGTACACACACACACACACACATACACAAAAGTGTATTAATAAGTTACATTTACTTTTTTCCACACCATAGTCCATAGTATTAAAGGGTAATATTCAAAAAGTTTCATATTTTGGTAAATACACTTTCCCAAGATCAATACTGTTGTCATATCTGTACTTATCTAATATCTTGGAAAGAAAGTGAAAAAGCATATTTCCCAAAATGTTGAACAAATTCTTTTGGGGGCCTCTAGATCCAGATGTAAAAATCCCACAAATGTTTCTGATAGACAACGTTACCTGACTCATAGTTTGAGCATTTCTTCAGCATGGACTGGCATGAAACTCTCCCGGTTAAACCATTAGTACAAAATACAAACAACTGTGTTATCTGGTTCTTTAATAAAAAGTTAAAGGTACAAGACAGTGTGCATTAACATTTTGGGGTAGAAGTTAAGGGGCATTTCAGCAAGAAAAAAACAATCACTGATCTTAAAATGTTGTCATGCTCGTCCCTAACGGCAGGCAGAAGCTAAAGATTACAGTGTCAATAGAACAGATTTTAATTTCTAGGTCACTTTTGAGTAAATTTGGCAACTATGGCAGCATTTTTTTATTTACAAGTTTATTTGCATGTTGCTACCCCCTACCAACAGGTCTGAAAACATCACACAGACTGCACCAATGTTTTCTGGGGTCGCCTAAAATTTCTGTTTTATGTAACCTTTCTGATTTGAAAAACAATTTAATTGAATTCAGATTTTACATATATGGATTTTAAAACAGTCATCACATGAGAAACATGTCAAATATAATAAAAAATCCTATAAAAATGAGAGAAAAAGTACCAAAGCAAATGTTTTTATCAGAGTAAATTGGGCACTGCAAATTAGTAGCAGTATGTATGATTCATCTGACACGTCTCCTTTATGAACTAGCAACAAACGCACAAACACACACACACACAAACACAAATGAATGTAGACTCACCTCTCCACACAGTCACTTAGCCGAGAAGCCAGAGATGAGGCCGGAGCATCATGACCTCCGATGGCGTACAGGAAGCCGTGCCACGTGGCCACACCCACACCCCCGCGTCGTTTAGCCATCGGAGCACAAGCGCTCCACCTGTAGATGGAGGTCAGCAGGTTTTAACCATCAGAGAGAAAAAAATGAAGAAAAAAAAAGCAGACTTGCATATTTTTTCCGACATTAATGTCAAGCAAAAACAAAAACATTAATCAAGCTATGAGAAGGTGGTTTCAGCACTTCCAGCGGAGACTTTAATGAATGCAGTTGATAAACAGAAGTTGTTTGAATGTGGTCTATTCTAACGTCCTGAGAGGGTTAGCTGTCTCCTTTGATCTGTGGGTAAATAAGCACAGAGGCGCTTCACTAGAAAGAACAGCAGACAGATAATAAAGCAGGAGACGGCAATTAATTCTGGTCAAATGAAGTCCCCTGTCGCCGACCTGTTGGTGTGAGGGTCGAAACACTCCACTGAACGCAGGCAGGATGAGCCGTCACGACCTCCGACTGCATACAACCTGAGAAAGAAAGAAAGATAGTGTTATCCCTCTGGACACACACACACACACACACACACACAAAACACCTGCCACACAAAGCTCTGCACACATTTCTCGATTCTGGAAGTCCCATTTCAATTTAGTGACACCAAAACAGATGGTACAAGGGGTGTGTGTACGTGTGTGAGTGTGTGCAGGATTTGGGGGACAATGTGAGGTGAACGAAATCAATCAACCAATGCTCTTGGGGCATCACAACCCCGAGCCGTCATTCAATGTGTGTGTGTGTGTGTGTGCATCCGTGGATGTGGAGTTAGGAGGGCAAAGAAAGAAGTGCAACAGAACCAGTCGAGCAAGTAATGAGCTCCATCAGGCGAGGAGTCTAGAGAATACACAACACATACACGCACACTCTCAAACGCACGCAGCAACGCACACACACTCTACTGCTGGGTATGCTTAGCACAAATCAGTTGTCTCTGTATTAATTACCATCTATAAAGCCTTTCTCTGTAGCGTCTCTCTGAGGCACTGAATAATAAAAACAACGGCACAATATTGCGAGTCTAATAACTTCTCTTGCCGGCTGCTGAAGAATTCGGGGCAAGTGAGGATGTTCAAGCCTGGAACTTATCAAATCCTATCGATATGTGTATTTGTGCACATGACTGACTGTGTGTATGTGTTCTTATGTCCCTGACTGTGGGTATCGTCATTTTTTCCATACTGTTATATATATAGCAGCACAGCAACATACCTTCACTGTTTCCTTTATCCTCTAAACTCATGGACATGGTGGAGTTTTCAACATATTCTCTGATGTTTCTCACATGACAAGTTTGTATTTTCTCTCCTTTTAGGGCCTAGCGGATCAGATTTGTATTGTTTCAAGCAGTATAATTGTTATTCCAAACCACTAGCACTGGATTTTACTTAATTGACTATTTCTGTGACATACAGTGGTTATTATACACCACAGTGAGCTACAAATGTGGTTGCACAGCTCAGTGTCAGTAGTAAATGAATTTGGCAGACACTTTTGTGCAAAGCTACTTGCAATAAGTGCATACAGCATCCAACCCCCCCCCCCCCAATATAATTAAAAGTGACTATGTATGAGCAAATATTACATTTTAACGGGGATGTAGTGTTGATTTGTGAGGCAATATGTGAGCTCACTTACTTGCCATTGAGTACAGCTACTCCCACAGTGCTTCTGGGTGTTGCCATACTTGCAACAAAGCTCCACTGACGAGCTTGAGGGTCCCACCTGGTAGAAAGAGTATAAACAGCTTCTGAGTACTGAACATGCTAAAACATGTCTAACCTGAACTTTGCAGAAATGTTGCAACAAGTGATGAAATATACAAAGCAGTCACTGCATCTTCCAGCAGCAACAATGTAAACAGTCTTTGTTGTTCTGAATAATCCACAGAAATCACTGTCAACAGATTTCCTTGGAATTACATTCTTTCTTCAAGGACATTGTCACTGGGAAGACACATGTTTATTTTATTTCATTTTTCAGTGCTGTGAACACCAAAAAACAAACAACAAACTTCCTTTGTGTTTGGGTAAAGGCCAAAATCTCAGAGGTGGATCTCTGAAAACTCTCTGCATGGCCGGCTGCCACTAAATTAAAGAATAAAACAACTGCTACCGCTCAGCCAGCTGTGTGAAGAATTCCCCCACCTTTCTACTGTGCTGAGGTAGCTCCAGCCATCATGTCCTCCTACTGCGTACATAGGCCCCTCTAGGACAGCCACACCTGCGATACACAACCACATATGCACGATTAAATCATGGCAACTCACCAAAACATTATCGGCTCGGACAAGCTCATACAACCACACGCGTTAAGGACAAGGTGTGAGTGTGTGAGTTTTTATTGTGTGTGCAACCACACCAAGGGTTGTGCACCATGCAGAGTTAGCAGCGTGTTGACACCTCCGGACTCAAGGGATTTATCTGCCAGAACATCTGTGCCGCCAGATGTGTGTTTGAATCCCCACCTCCCTTTTTACACACATGCACACATTTATAAAAACAATGAAGCACCAGCACAGCACTGCTTATCAAATTTTGTCATTGTAATGGTGATGGCTTGCACAGTAAGTGGAGAGACTGTCCTTCAAACAAAACATCCGGGTTAAATCCACTCTGCTGAAGTGTCCTTGAGCATAATATTGAATCACTTACTGCAGAGATGCTGTTCTGCAGCGGAAACTGACCTTTGACTTTACTGCGATAGGAAAGGAAAAGATAATTTTCCAGCAGGGATCAATATATATCACAAAAATTTCAATATCAGTAGTATTTTCTTTACAACTGCACTTGTTTAATGCCACACTTAAAATTCAAATATCTAATATCAATCCTCTGAAAAAGTTTCTGTATTGGCACTCAAGATGAATTAAAATAAAGTTTGGACTGACCTTTACAGTTCGTGTAAATCATGTTTGCGTTCAAAATACAGGGCTCACCTAAGCCATGCCTGTGTGTGGACATGGGTGGCATGACGCTCCAAGTCTTGCTGTGTGGGTTGTAACACTCCACAGTGTTGAGGGTCTTGAGTCCATCTCGGCCTCCCACCACATAGAGACGGCTGTCGAGGACGGCTACGCCAAACTGGAGTCTCCGTCCGCTCATGGTGGCCACCTGCCTCCATGTGTCCTGACGCAGACAGTACTGCTCGATACTGGTGGCACCTAGAGAAAACACAGAACACGTGAAAGTACAACTGTGTGTCTTGGAGTGTGAGGGGATGTATGTTGATCTCTGATTTTGTGCTTATGCATGGAGTGAAGAGCACTGAGTTACATTCTGCTCCAGTAGTTTTTTCTGTTTTTTATCTGTACCTTCACACACGTTCACATGTTCTATATTTTCGTTTATGGTAACAGCTCTGGTGAAAACAGCAAAATCAACAATGTGTTTGTCCATGTCACAATACTTTCTGACTGTCGATGGCTCTCAGCTGCATGCCAATTTGTTCCTACTGAAGATGTGAATCTTTGATAACGAGTTACAAATAAATAGTTTCCTTTTTAAAAAAGGCTACATGATTTCTTAAAACAGCTCAGCACTGCAGTTTTTAGCAAACATTACAGAAACAGGAGTAAATAGTACATTTTTTACTGCCTACTTTCAGCAGTGAATTTGGTGCACTAGTGAGTATTTACGGCAGCATGACTGTGTATTTGGGATTGATTCAAAATAAACTACAGAGCTCAGTGCAACGGTTTGGCTCATTTATGTGGCACAAAGGAACAAGTTATTTCTAGCTTTGGTTTCACAGACGACACTTTTCAGTAGGATCAACTAATTCAGTCAGTTTTGGTGTTTTCATCAGATTTGAAAAAAAAAAAAAGAACAACAATATCACCTGCTATAAACAACAATAACAAAAATTAAGAAAATGTGAGATGAGATTTTTACCCATATATTTATAGGTTACTAAATCATAAGTAGAAGAAAAATCTGTGAATTTGAGTTTGTTTAATGATACAATATTCTTACATAATATATGTTAAAGAGTTTTTCTAGTTGTGTGTGGGTCCGTGCAAGTGACTGTGCTACCTTTCGTGGCGTCCATGCCACCCACAGCAAACATTGCCCCTACGGTGGCCTTGCGTGGCCGGGTGCGCGGACTCTGAAGCAGGGGCCGGCGCTGGGGCAAGAGGTGATATTTCATCCCCTCCATCAGCAGCCGCTGACACTCCACACTGTCCCGGAGAAGAGAGTTGGTCTCCAGATCTGCCAAGAACTACACACACACGCATTGATAAACACACAGGGACATGTGACAACTGCTATCAACGATCAGATGACACAAATGCAGGGTGTGTGTGTCTGTAATGTGTGTATAGGTCAGAGTGGGTTACGATGTTATCACTGATTGCAGAGGTCTTAGGGGCGAAAGAAATCTGTTCTCTCATTGATTGAGAGATTAGATCAGACCAGCAGTCATTAGTGCTCACACACACACACACACACACACACACACACACACACACACACACACACACACACACACACAGCCAGGGGCTGCAGCATGAGGCACTTCAATCCACCAGTCTGTTCCTTAAAATACATCCACAGGAAATTGCTGCCTGTGAGAGAAGCAGGGTGGTGAGAAGAAAGTTTTCCCTGAAGGCAAGAAGTACGTGATTTACATTTAGATAGGTGTGTGTTTGTGTGTGTTTGCGTACGTGTGTGTGTGTGTTAATAGATGGAAAGTCATTTGAAGTTTCTAGGCTGTGCGTGTGTGCCTGCATGTATGTATGTGTGTGTTGGCTCTGAAGTCAGTGGGAACACTGCTAAGATTCAATCATAGAGAACAAGTGTAATAGATGATATATGATAAAAGACACGCTAAATTATTTTTCCCACTGTGCTTTCCTCTGTATTTCCCACCACCAGAAAAAGAAAGATTCGGCCCGAATAATTCAACTTGGTCACTGAATATAAAATCAATTTTCTCAGCCTGACGTGGAGAGTGTAAAGCAAGCATGGTAAATGGATAAGCAGCTTACACGCCAGGGTGAACCCAGACTTCCATTGCATACAATCACTGAGGGACAAATTAGGGTGAACCCTATTTCAGCACTCATTTGTGTATGTGTGTGAACGGGAAGGACAGAGATAGGAAAAAAAAACGTGTTTGTCCTCTCCTGTGCTATTTGTCCATCACGCTGTGAAGGATTGAATGTGGAGGGCGAGATAAGACACAATCCTGTGGGCGTCCCACCGTCCCCTCTCTGTCCTCTCTTTTCCGCACAGTGGGCAGCGAGAAAGTTGTGCTCCCCTCTCTGTTCAAGCTCATACTTAAACAGGAGAGACAGCGTGGACTCCTCCCAGCTTGTATGCATATTTTTCATGTTTACTCCCATCTTATTTCTCTTGCAAAGCATGCTGCAACCAACACCTACCCTTCTCCATCTTGAATTTTTATGTACATCCTGCCTTTGCACCATCACACACATAAACACACTGGAACTGAAACGATTAGTCTAGTTACAGTAATCGACAGAAAAATTATCGTTATTTTTCAAGTAAAAATGCTAAAAATTCCCTGCTTCCAGCTTCTCACATGTGAAGCTTTTCTGTTGTTGTTTGTCTTCCATATTAGGAAAGTTAATATCTTTTGATTTTGGACAGTTTTTTCAGACAGTAAAGCAAAGGAGTAAGACATTACATTAGGCTAATGGGTTTTGATTTTCTAAAATTTTACAGCGCAAACAATAAACTTTAAAAATAATTAGCAAAATTTTAATTGGCAGATTGCTCAACAGTGAAAATAATTGTTAGCCCTAAAACTAGAGCTACAATGATTAGTCGATTAATTAATTACTATTACTACAACTACACCAACTATTTTGATCATCAATTAATTGTTGTGGAATGTTGGTTGGGACAAAAGAAGACATTTTGGGCTTTGGGAAACAGTAATCATCATTTTTTACAATTCTAACATTTTATAGACCAAATGACTAAACAATTAATCAAGAAAATAATCGACAGATTAATCAATAAAGAAAATAATCATTAGTTGCAGCTTTTCTTTTGCTGCTACTGTAGCAACACCTACCCTCTCCATCTTTTTATGAACATCCTGCCTTTGCATCATTTCCACTACACACACAAACACACCAGAACTAAAGCAATTCAAATCAATGAATCATTTCAATTCTTTTTCAAGCAAAAATGCCAAAAATTAACTGCTTCCAGCTTCTCAAATGTGAAGCTTTTATTTGTCTTCTGTATCAGAAAACTGAATATCTTTTGGTTTTTGATTGTTTTTGAGACAGTAAAGCATAAAAGCAATTAAGAAATCCCATTAGACTGTGGAAAATTCTAATGCTGGTAATGGCATTTTCTAATATTTTCTAACATTTTGTAGGAGCAAATGATAAATCATCAGCAAAATTAAAATCGCCAGATTAAATCAATAACTGAAATAATTGTTAGCGGACACACACACACACACTGCTCTGTAAATCTCTTTGGTGCACATTGTCCAATTTCTGTCCAACAGATGCTTATCTGACTCAGATTAAACCAAGTGTGTGTGTGTGTTTGTGTGTGTGTGACAGTGGTAATGGGGAGCAGGGATTAAAGGTATTAATCTGGTGCGCTGATATCCTTTTGATGATTAATTGCACGGTGGCCTAGATAGACAGCTGACTAATTGGTTGATGAGTATCGATCTGTTGTCTGTGTGAGGTTTATTTCTCGTTTCATTGGCGTTTCACAGCTCATGAAGTTGCTGAATGTTAATCCATTTATCAGTTTAGCACGGTGATGATGGTGGCGGTGGCGGACTTGCACATGATCCATCGTTAAAGGTTGAATCAAGCCTCAGCTCTGTATCTCTCTTGCTGTCTGTCTCTGCTCCATTGCTTTTCACTGTTCCTTCTCTGCCATCCATCTTCTCCACTGATTACACGTTACAGCTACTTGTGATTTCAGCTGACCGGGGCAAAACCATATATCTGAGGTGTTCATACTGTGTACCGCACTAGTGCAAAAACTGGGAGATGTATAGATGCAGGCAGAGACGATGGGGAGAGGGAGGGCGCACAGCGGGAGTTTTATCTCTACAGTTTCTTTATATATAGCGAAGGAAATAACTGATGAGGGAGATGAAGAGAACAGATAATTTAGCTGCGGTTAAGAGAGATATCACAGTTAATTAAGGTTTAAAATGTGTGTGTGAGTGTGTGTGTGTTTGTACATCCAAAGCCCTAGGCAGTAACTGAGGTTCTGCCCAGCATATAAATGTCTCAGCATCACATTAGCACTCAGATACCCTGCTAAAGTAGCTAGGAAGGAGAAAGAGAGAGAGAGAGAGAGAGAGAGAGAGCGATAGAACAAGCACAGCAAACACAAGCACGCGCCTGGCAGGGTAATAGTTGTGATACGAACAGTCTCTCTAATTGCCCAAGTGGATAGTGAGACAGAGTGAGAGACAGAAAGACAGACTGAAGCAGTAGGAGGTAGAGAGAAGGAGCGGGAGGGAGAGAGAGCACAAATTTGGCACAAACTCTTACTATGCTACGAGAGATATGAAGACGATGAACAACCACAGTACAGTTTACTGAATGTGGTGAAAAGATTAAAGGGGAACACCACTGATTTCACACATCAAAGCCTGCTTACAGGTCTTGAGGAGTACTACTGCAGAGGTGAAAAAAAAGGCATCGTCTGTTGGGGCTGAAGACTACAAATATAAAATCTGGGGGTGTGGAGAAGAAGAAGAAGAAGTCAGGTTAGCAGACCGCTTTTACTCTTTTAGATGGGAAGTTCTAGCGTTAAAATGTGTTAATTGTTGGGCTGCAACTAATGATTGTTGTCATTATTGGTTAATGTGTCTATTATTTTCTCCATTAATCAATTCGTTTGATATATAAAACATCAGAAAACAGTGAAAAATGACCACCACAATATCCTAGAACACAAGATGGCGTCATTGAATGTCTTGTTTCGCACAACAAACAGATCAAAACCTGAACATATTAATTTAATATCATGTAAGACCATGAAAAGCAGCACATTCTCATATCAAAGAACCTGGAACCATCAAATCTTTGGCATTTTTTGCTTAAAAAATTACCTGAAAGATTAACTGATTTTCAAAATAGTTCGATTAATCAACTAAGTGTTGCAGCTCTAGTTGATTGACGCTGCTATTTGTTTGTTAATGAATGTAATCTTCATATTTTCACCTTTTACTTCTTGGCAACATATGTACTTATTATCCATTCGACTGATTCAAGAGCGAGAGAAAGATGATAAAGAGACAAAGGGAAACAGAGAGACAGGAAGCTGATAATGTGGCAACAGATATAAAACAGTTTCACAGGATATTAAATCCAGCAATAATTAAAGTACGATATGCAACAGAGCTCCCACCTGCGGCTGTAGCAGTGGCAGTCGGATGTGACCCAGCAGCAAAGGAAGGTGGCGTTGCCGGGTGCTGGCGTCATGACGGACCCAAGTTAGCAAAGAGGTTACCACGGTTTCCTCGTCGGGCACGTTAATGTCATCAGAAGTGAGCAGTCTCTCCATCTCCTCCACTGGGAGCAGCAGGAACTCCTGGCCTCCTACCACCTCCAGGAAGTGTTCCTGGTAGACAGAGAGAAGGGAGTAAAACTGAGCAGCTGTAGGAGTAAAGAGGAAAAGAGACAGATTTGTTTCAAAAGAGTATGGATGAATGAATCATGAACTGCTGAATAAAGAGGGGGGTGAGAGAATAAAAAAAAAAAACAATAGGAGGATTTGAGTAAAGGGAGAAAACGGATCAAAAGGTTGGAAGGAGAGAGACAAAAGGAAGGAAAGGAGGGCTTGAGAAAGGTCAGTGGAAGATGGATGAGCAGAGCTGGAAAAAAGGGTCTGGATAAAAAAAGGTTGGAATAAGTCAGTCGTATCGAAAAAGAATGTGAATACAGATGGAGGTAGAAATGAGAACTAGATACTTTAACACACAGGCCGGAACACAAACACCACTCGGAAATGTATCCTCAGTATGCACTGTTGTGTCAACTGTGACAGTGGTCAAGGTGATGACACGCTGTGATGGTTGCTGTTTCTATATAATGACTGTACAGGGTGCCATTACCATTATAGACATAATTTGTTTCTGGTGGAAAGATTAGAAAAAGCAAGGAAACCCTGATTCCCATATAAATAAAACATTTACAATAAAAAAAAGCATTTCTCTACAAAGTCAATCTATTGTATAGCTCTTACACATTGGCTATAATAATCCTGTGAGCTGTATATGTGTGTGAGTGAATTACAGACACAGGCAGACAGTTAAACCCAGATGAAGTCACCCCTATGACATAATTACCCCAGATTAAAGTTGAACAATAATCCACTTACGGAGAGAAAGAAAGAGAGAAACAGTGACGCTGACAGAGACAGACACAGAGGGAGGCAGAGTGGGGGGGAAAAAAAGGCATGTAAAGACAGGAGAAAACAAGAAAAGAAAAAAAAGAACGATCAAATGGATGAAGAAGCTATTTCACAGTCACCATAGCAACGCTGTGAAGAAAACAGCCATTGTGGTGATAATGGTGTGTGGTGTGTGTTGTGAATGAGGAACCGATTTGTTACCAAGAATAACATCAAGACTGGAAAATGACCACAGTGGGGAATATGCGGTAGAGAGAGAGGTGGATTGTTGGGAAAGGTGAAAGCATTAAATATGTTTTTCCATGTGATTCTTGAGATTTAACATCTAGTTGTCTCGTTCAATCTACACAATAATTTTCAGGTCTATATTTTCCCAAGGTCGTCCTTTCATTCATTTTCTTGTGTTGGCTCTACAATCGCTGGAGGTACGGAGATGAAGCGGCAGTGCACCCACCATGGTGTAGGCGTGAGCGGCCGTCTGCAGGTCATGGCAGCCCTGAGCGTCGGCGTAGGAGCGGATGCCGAGACAGTTGGAGGGGTGGAGCTGCTTCATGAGGAAGGAACAGCAGGCCTGAACTACAGACGACAACTGCAGCAGACAAGAGGCCGACAGGAGAGACTCAATAGTGTCCTCCCTCAACTCGAGACGGCCTGGAGGACAGATTGTGTGTAGAAGCAGGAAGACAGAGGCAAAGAAAGACAAGATATCACAAAAGGGCTGTGTTTTAAAACGAGTCTGAGATTTATTATTTAAGAGATTTGAGATCAAGAGTAACATGCCCATCAACACGAGCAAAAGCTCACGAAAACTAATACATTTTTCATAGAACCGAGACCCAGAATGAAACCGTTTACCATGGAAAATGTGATGGCTGCTTGAGATAACTTACTAGAGATGTTAGCTGTTAGAAGCACATCAGATTTTCAACCCACAATCCCAAACGAAAAACCTACCCAAGTTGTGACCTATATGGATTCAGTAATGTATACAGATTAGTCAATACATTTAATTTGCCCACTACTAAAATTAAAGCTCACACTGCGATTTGTGTACAGTGCCTTTCCCCAACATCAATAGCACTGAGGCAAAAATGTATGTATGTACACCCAGCTACATGGGCTTTATATTGGAATTTAGACTGTGTATTTTTAACAATAACAGAGTCACTGTTACGTTGACAGGCAGCCTTAAACATATCTTCCTTTAAAGGATAAGGCTGGCATTATTTTTTCTTTTTTTCCTAAAACCAACAATGTGTCAGTTTATCTGTCTCTTAGTACTTCTTGACTTCCCTACTATGTCTGCAGCAGTAAGCCCAAAGTCAATTTGTTCCACCTGAAAACTTTAATCTTTAAAAATGGACTAAATAGACGGAATGGACTAAATCTAAATCCTAACCACTAACCCTCAGCTGCTGATTAATACACATTTGGTGCCATAAGTGAGGATTTACGGCAGCACTATAGTATCATTCTCCATCACAACCGGGTGGGTCACAAGCACAGGTTCAGCTCAATCTCCGATTGATCTCAGAACTCACCAGAAATTGTTTTTTTGTTTTTTTCTATTATGTATTTTCGCTTCAGCCTCTCTCCCTTAGCCTTTCATCTTGTATGAAGAAGATTCAAGCCAAGGTACAAGCTAAAATATTTTTCTCAGGTTGAAACATTTTCAACTTGTACAGATGTGTCTTTGTGTTAAGTTTGTGCTGCCTCGGCCAAATTTGTGTCAATTGTGTCTTTCCATTTACTGTGTATGCAACTGTGCCACCTCTAAAATTAATCTTGTATGATAATAAACAGTATGAATCTTAGAGCCATGGTCAGTTGGTTGTGACTTCTGAAATACAATACATCTAACTGCACTGTTATACTTAAATACACTGTTAAATAATAATTTGACCGGTCTGATAACTATCAATTTATTCAATTCAATTCAAAATACTTTGTTCGTCCCTCAAGGGGCAATTTGAGGCAAGCGAGTTTGCAAACAAAAGCATACATACACTGGGAATTCTTCTAGAGGAAGAGAGGAGCATGGCTCTGTGTACTGATCCTTTTCTAATAAAAAGAGATGAGTGTTTCTGTACCTGTGTAAGCATACTGCACCAGGACCCACAACGCGTCCGGGTCAACTCCCTCCATCTTCACCTCGTCCTGCTTGGCCTCCCGCACATCACTGGTGAACATGGCCGCAAAGTAGTCTGACACGGATGAGAGAACCAGTCTGTGAGGGGAGACAGTGTCAGGCATCAGTCAGAGAGGACGGACAGCTGTAATGGAAGCACGTGCAGTGCTTTGACCTTGCTGACAGGACAAGTCTGGACTGACAGGGAAAAGATGCAGAACAGATAGGGGAAAGGATGGCCTGGAAAAGATGACACGACATGAAAACATGCAACTCTATGATCCTGCAAATACATCACAGAGCAGATATAAATATGAGTCACATTAATGATTAATGACTTGTAGTTGATTTAAAAGCGGTCTGACAATCACTACTTCGGTGTGCAAATTCCTAAAAACTGCAAAGGGATGTTTTTTTTTTTGCCATTCAAGCCCTTATTACAGTGGATCGATGACAGGAAATGAGAGAGCAGGAGATGAATGAAAAATGTCCCCAGTCAGACTGAAACTAGGATTCACTGATGGAAAACAACAGTAGGAAAATAATTGAATTTGGTGTAATAGACTGATGTGTCCAATCGCAGACTTGTTGGTGACAACCAATATGTTATTAAACACTGTGTATTCTTAGTCTATGCTATGTGTGAAAGTCTACAACTGCATGACTGAAGGTCACAGCAGATATGTTTTCTACCATAACCTGCCAACTATCATCGCTAACTCTGTGTCTCTACCCCTAAGTCAGGCTCTGTAATGATAGCAACA
The DNA here is from genome assembly GCF_914725855.1 of Thunnus albacares. Taxonomy (NCBI): domain Eukaryota; kingdom Metazoa; phylum Chordata; class Actinopteri; order Scombriformes; family Scombridae; genus Thunnus; species Thunnus albacares. The sequence continues at coordinate 19,293,841 of NC_058108.1, read as the reverse complement.
TGTTAGGGCTGCTTCAGTCCTTTGATAGTGTCAACAAAGGATACAGTAATGCTGGTTGGTCAGAGCCCAGAACACTGTAGTCAAGGGCACTTTATTTCCTTAAAACTTATTTTATTGGTTTCATTGCATTTTTATCTTTTTATCATTTTTATTTCTCATGTCCATACGTCTCAAATTGTTTTACTGTTAACATTTGTGTGCACAAAAGGTGTGACACAAATAGCGGGGGTGGGGGGGGGGGACTTAAGTGGACGTATGAGGTTTTGACTTCACAGAACAAATGTGACATACTATTTCAATAGTAGGAGAGCAGCCTACAGGAAACTAGTGTGGGCTAGGAAGTATAGCAAGTGTCAAAATTCAAGCTAAAATAAGTAACCACGACAGACAAGTTAGACGAAACAGAGATCAGAATAACTATCATCTATCTGAAGCAGGCTTAATATAGTGGTATTCTCTGAAAAAGTCATGTTTTACAATGAGAGACAAAGGGCACGCTGCCTGAAGGTCAGTACTATACTGTAACTTCACTTATACACTCTACACAGTGTTTGTCTCCTTATTTCATACTGCATCTCTCCACAGATCATTGTTTCCTGGCTCCCCCCCCTGTGAAACAAGTGTTTCTTTTTCTATTCCAGACACTTTTCATTCCTTAGTTACTTTAGCTTTAGTTATTTGAAAAAATACTTTCTTTTTTTCTTTTTTTTTTTTTAAACACAGAATCCACACAAAACAATATAAAAGGAGACACAAACCCAGCCGGATCAAGTACTGCAACGCACTACAAAAGACGTGCCAATCCGTGCAGTCAGATAGGAGATTATTTAATTTGCATGCGTCAATAACAACAGTGGAGAAAGAGAGAGAGGGACATGTTTAATGGAAGGTCAACGTACAATTTAGAAGCAAGAGAGTTTGAGAAGAAAGACATATGGCATAATGGAGAGCAAGCCCAGAAGAAGGACAGAGAGGCATTGTCCTAAGGTCACTTATAAAAAGACAGTTAATTAATTCCCCACCGCAACAATCCATTACCCTTTCATGTCACCGTGAAGTTAAACACAGATACACACACACACACACAAATGTGAAAGTAGTAAAAAAAAAAAAAAAAAAAAAAGTACCAAAAAGTAATGAGTATGGTCCTGTTATAAAAATGGCTGATGATGAATAAACTGATCATGATCAAGCTCATATTAGAGCTCTGTTTGATATCATATGAACAGATTTCCACCTGATGTGTGCATGTACATGAGTATAATCTCATTACTGAGTGTGACACTGGGACCTTGACAGATAGCCTCAAGCAGAGAAGAGTGTGTGTGTGGCGTGTGTGTATATGTGTGTATTTTACAAAGATATCAAAATAGACAGGAAGTTGTTCTGCAAGTATTCCAGTCAGGTCTTATCTCTCTCTCTCTTTCTGACATACACAGACAGACACACACACACACACACGCACACACACACACACACACACACACACACACACACACACACACACACACACACACACACACACACACACACACACACACACCATTTCCACTCCTTAATTTTTCATGTGGGTCTCTGTCTGACTTGCTTTGAGCGACACAGGCTATATACAGCACTGGGTTATTTACACACAAACACAAATGCGCCGCGCTGAAGACAGAGACATGGCAGGCAGTGTGTCATGCTGTAATGGAGAGAGCAGAGAGCAGACAAAATGCCAGACAGAAGAGAGGAGGAAACAGAAGAGTTGGACTCAGGAAAAAGGAGGCCAAGAGCTGGAAACTGAACACTGTGTCTGTTTGCGTTTGAGCGTGGATGTGCTGCTTAGTACAGAGATACAGCAGTGGAAAAACAGAGAGGGGGGAAAAAACAGCAGGAGGGGTGGTGAGAGAGGTCTACTCATCTATTATGACTTTTCTTTCCACACGCTCGAAAATAACGGCAAAGGAGAAGTACCTTTTTGTACGAAAACATGCACATAATGGGCCCCAGATGCATACCTATTGATCTCCCATAAAAGTATAAAGAAGTTAAGCAGTGCAGGAATACTCACTAAAATAAGTAAACAGAGGGGCCAGTATAAAAATAGACTTGCAAGGTACTATGCAAGCGTACCACTATGCATTTGTATAGGGTGCAGCCTCAGAGACAAAAAGGTATAATTCTCCTCTACTTCTTTTAAACATACTGTAGGGCGAGCCTGAGGTTTGCTCAAAGTGTGCTGCTTGCAACAAGCTCCACAAGAAATATGCAGCTGTATACAGTACAAGTGGCCTCTTCAGCATGTATGGTGCATTTGTTTGTGTGTACATGTAAAGACAGAGAGAGATGGAGGGAAAGAGGGTATATGTTTTGTTCCCGGAAAAGCACTTTTATCCTACACGTACAATAAATCAATTGCAAAACAAAACAACCACTTTCCAATAAAGATGTCTTACACCCCCCCCCCCCCTTTGCTGGCACACACACAACTTCAGATGCCGACACACTCTTTCACATACACCATTAGGATTCTCATACAGCAGGGTCTTTTGTTTGTCACCATCTGTGCCTGGGGGACTAAATCAAATGAGGCAGAAGAGGAAGGCAGTGAGAGAAAGGGAGTCTTTCTGATGGTGGAGGGTTTCTCTCTCATCCTTGTGCAGATGGACCCTGCTGCTGCACCGGTGGCCACTTGCCCAGAGAGCAGCAGCGACAGAGCAGGACAGAGGGGGGCTATGAGGTAGATGACAGACACGTGTATGTGTGTGTGTGTTGCATGAGTCAGAAGCTCAGTCGACTCCGTGTGATACAGAGAGACTACAAAAATAAAAAAGGGACTTTTATGTGTGTGACTGCGCTGTGAAGGATTCTGTCCAAACAGTATCCCGTGTAAGCAGTGTGTGTGTGTGTCATCATGTTCGTATCTTGTGTGTACATGCACGTGTTCAGAGGTTGTGGTTGATGACTCAGCACTGTATGCAAGTGTTAATGCTAATGCTTCTGCATGAGGACGTGTAAGAAAAAGCTGGATGTACATATTATGTGTCAAGGTATATATTATTAAGAATAAAAAAGGATAAAACAAGCTAACAAACGCTGTCCTCTGGTAGAAGCACTGAAGCCCAGGGCTCTTATGTTTTATTCCTCCAGTCTGAGCTGATGAGGTGTGTGATGAGCTGTGTGTGTGTGTGTGTGTGTGTGTGAGTTAGTGTGTGTCGAAGATAAGCACCGAAGTATAGCTATGTGAATCATCAGCCATCATGGCTCCCAAACCGGCATTTAAGGGAAAACAAAAATAAATACATAAAATTGTCCTGGGATAGAGCTGTCCTGACCTGACCCGCCCCGGATCCACCCCAGCGACTCTTTGTCCTTGGAGCCCAACCAGAGATATAGCTATGTTATTATTTATTTATTATCTTTTTTCTTTCTTCCTCTGGTTAATACTGTCTCCCCCTAATGCTCTCTCTCCCACACAGAAATCCCCCCCCCCACTCACACACACACACACACACACACACACACACACCTACCTAAACACATGCATGCTACAGTAAGAAAATCTAAGCCTTTTTTGTTTGTTTGCTTTTTCGTCATTCTCCATTGTTATTGTTGCTGCTGTTTTCCCTTTTTTCCTTCTTTTTGTTTCAGTTTGTTTGAATCTAGTTTTCACTGTTGTCTGGTGCTCTGTCATATGTTGTTTGTTTTGATATTGGTCACTTGTACTGTACTATTAAAAAAAAAAAGTATATCTGTTTGTGTACAAGTGTGTATCTTTGTGTGTGTTGCATTTGTTGGTATCTTCTTGTGTATAGACAGAGTGCATATGCATAAATGTGTAATAGTGATAAAGTTTCCAACGTGTGTGCCCGGTAAGTGTTGGGAGACTGGCGACATCAAGGGAAATCGCCTAAATGCATATCTGAGCCAAAGAAACAAACATTTTTACAATATGATAATGTTAAAAACAGCTGTTCTAAAATTATATTCAAATTATTTTTCTGCCTTCATTTCTTAAAACGATGCAACGACCATTTTTTGATGATTACAGACATTAATTTTTCATTCTGTCACTTGAATTATTGAGTTGAATAATGGAGAAAATGAATTAACTACAATCTTTATAGACTTAACTGGCTTTTCTTTAGAGCTGCAACTAATGATTATTGTCATTATTGATTAATCTGCTGAGCATTTTCTTGCTTAATCGATTAGTCTATGAAATGTCAGATAATAGTAAAAAAAATGCCTGTTATAATTCCCTACAGCCCCATGAGATGTATTGAAATGTCTTGTTTTGTCCAATCTACCGATATTAAGTTTACTATCATGTAGAACACAAAAAAGCTTCAAATCCTCACGTTTGAGAGGCTGCAACCAGCAAATTTTTGGCATTTTTGTTTAAAAAAAAATGACTAAAACAATTATTCAATTATCAAAATAGTTGCTGATTAATTTTCTGTCGATCAATTAATCAATTAATCGATTAATTGTTGCAGCTCTACTTTTCTCTGTTTTCTATCATTGTAAATTCAATATCTGTGGGTTTTGGACTGTTGGTCAGAAAAACATGCAATTTAAAAGACATCAACTTCGGGCTCAGGGAAACAGAGAATATGCAAATTTGTCACAATTTTTCAAATTGTTTTGGCCTGAACAGTCAATGGAAATAATCATTACTTGCAGCCCTAATCATGTATTCAACATCACAGTCTAATCTGCACATATGTGACATTTTTGTCTCTCTTTGCTCTTACCTGTGCGCAGGTATCCGCCTTTCTCCAGCCACCAGTGTGACATCACACAGCTGCCGGGTCCTCAAGTAGCCCTCCATCTTGCGGAAGGTGACGTCGGCATGGGACAGAGCGGTGAACATACACTCCTCAGGACACACACACGGCTCCATCGACACACATGAGGACAGTGTTGCGCTGCTGTTGGACGTCCTGGGCCCACACAGTGACAAGCACACAAAGATTCACACAAACACACGGACAGACAGACACAAAGAGAAGGAGACAGAAGCTTTGAGTGCATGTGTTGATGCTGATTCTCTTTTTGTTCAAGACAAAGAGACAGATGTGTGGAGAGAGCGAGCCAGCTGCTCTGTGTCTTCCACATGCCATCTTTTTCTTTCACGTATTCGCGCTCTCCTTCACTTTTCAACAGGGTTACAGTATGTCGCCAGAAGCAGACAAAAGCTATTTAATGGTCCAATTACTAGGGGTAAATGGCCAGATAAATTTAGCCCACTTAAAAGAGAAGCTGCCAATTAAATAGCTGTGGGAGCTGAGCCCGTAGGATACGCAGTAATTTACTCTGCTCCCTAACGGCACCCTCTTCTCTTATATCCATACCAACAATGTGAAATGAAGCAAGATTTTGGGCCAGGAAGGCTTCAACATACACTGTTCTCTGGTAAAAGCGCTGAAGCCCAAGGCTCTTATGTTTTATTCTTCCAGTCTGAGCTGATGAGGTGTGTGATGAGCTGTGTGTGTGTGAGTTAGTGTGTGGATGTGTGTCGAAGATAAGCATCGAAGTATAGCTATGTGAATCATCAGCCATCATGGCTCCCAAACCGGCATTTAATTTATGAGAGCCAGAGCTGTACTTCCATTTTTAATTCAACAGCTGAGGTGGCAGGACTGGCCGCGCAGCACAAAGAGATAAGAAATGAACTGATACTTCTCATTTCACCTCTACAATTGCAGAGAAATTACGCCTGTTCAGGGATATGGAGGCATGTGTGTGTTTGTATCCAAAGCCCTGGCTGCCGTAAATCAAACGGTCCTAAATTGCAATTTTCCACATGTATATTCTAACAAGAGTAGAGAGAGAAAGCTAGACAGAGACACACAAACACATTCTGAGAAGGAATAAGAAATTGCTGTTTGTGTACACAACATGATTTGAAATGTTAAAATGTCGACAGGATTATCTAAAACGGGATTATAAATCATAAGTCTGCTCTCTTCCCAGGTCTTCATAATACAGAAAATGTTTAGTAGTTGCTGTGCGTCCTCTCGTCATATGTGTTTGCACTTTAGTTAGTGAATATTGCATGTATGCATGTCTGTTCATCCTGAAAGAGGGATCCCTTCTTATCTTTTTGTTGTCTTGTTTAAGGGTTTTTCTGTAGAGTTTTTCCTTATCCGATTTATAGATTTTAAAGCTGCTATAATCCCTAACCTCATATTTATTCTGCTTTAAATGTATGTCAAACATACAAAACACAATAATCAAAAAGAAAAGAAAAGAAAAGAAACAAAACCAAAAAAGCAAAGAAGAAACTAATGGTATACAGTTTGGTCATAATTAATATTTTTATATTAACAATGGATCACGTGACAACTTGTATGATCACCTGATACTACAATTCCCCTCAGCTCTGTGGACCTTTATAGCATCTTTCAGGTTATTGTTTTGGTTCTGTGGCTTTAACTTTACTGCTTTGGTTCAATCTCACCGCTCCCATCAGCATCGTTTTTAGCTGCAGCAGGCAGTAAAAGCTCCAATGAAACAGAAGACAAAGTTAGAGACTAACTGGTGAACATAGTGGAGCATTTAGCAGCCGAGGAGCCAGATATTTCCCTAATAAGTTGGTGGAGACCAAAAACAGAGCTATGAGGAGAGTGAATACTGGACTTACATTCGGTAGGTAGACAGAAACATATCTGCTGGATTTGTAAATAGGCAACGGTTTGCTCACAATTTCACCATATTAACTTAAAGGTGATGATAGGTGTTGTGTGTTGTGTTTATAGCCTCTTTCAACGACCCCTGAGTAGCTAAAAAAAAAATCAGTTATTGCAGATTTGAAGCTCTCTGAGGCAAATTTGTGCTTTTTAACATCAATTAAATTGACTTCACTCTAAAAATAATCTCACACACTGTTAAAAATAAGACAACGTTGATGTAAGCGGTGTGAACATTCAGGTTTGTGCACGTGCTGCTGCTGCTGATGTGCTTAACAGGAGTCATCCTCCCTCTGTCTCTGTCCTCCGCTCCTCTATATCTGTCTCCTGTCTTCACTTTTATATCTTCAACTAATCTCATCCATCACTCACTCCACTCCAGCCCAGCCCATCACCCTGACATCCATCTTTGCCTCAGTTTTCTCTCTTCCCTATCCCATTCTAACCCTCCAAGGAGGCTTTTTGGCTAGCTTTACTGTCCTTTGGTGTGTGTGTGTATGTGTGTGGTGTTTGTGTGTGTGTGTGTGTGTGTGTGTGTGTGTGTGTGTGTGTGTGTGTGTGTGCGCATGTAGACTTATGGTGTGGCTAAATACTGCCAGAGGAGATGGCTTTGAAGTGGGGGAACGCTGCCTTCCAGTCCCCTTAATTGAGCCTGGCAGGCACTCAAAATGGACAGAGAGAGAAAGAGAGAAAGAGAGAGTGTGTCTGGGGCGAATCAACACCATGCAGCCAGATTTTTTAAACCCCTGCACCAGGCAAGGACACTCACACAACTGTCGTTCTGTGTCTCTCTCCCTGCCTCTCTCTCACACACACACATACACACACTCCCTTGTGATTAACTATCTCGCCTGATTAGCCCGTGGGCAAACAGCTAATGCAAATTAAACTTAGTTCTGTAAGCTGATATACGACATGATCATACAACCATGGTGCCTGCCTGCTTGGTCACATGTTACATCCTCCGTGACACACATACAAACGCTTTTGTTTCCCAACACATAAGCAAAGAAGAAAAGAGAGGGCAGATGAATGGACAAGGGTGGGCAGAGATGAACACGGGACAGAAAGAGAGAGAGGGAGGGAGTGAGTGAGTGAGTGAGTAAGGGAGGCTCACCAGGATTAAAAGGGGGAAAAGCTGGGTGGGGTGAAGTGAGAGAGAGAGAGAGAAAGAGAGAGAGAAAATAAAAAAAGAGGAAGGGATGAGTGGAGCCGAGCCGAACCTTCAGCCACTCTGGGATTCTGTATGCGTCCCCTTCCCATGATCCCATTTGGGATTCTGCCACCCGTGTTCTTGGAGTATCACATTCTGCACAGGAGCTCTCAGAGGGAGTAGGACGAAAAAGCAACACAGAAAGACACAAACATCACAAAACATATACCCTCAGATCTGCACATGTATGCAGCAGAAACTACTCTCTCTGTTGGTATGGCAACCATAACATGTGCAAGAACATGGCTATATGCATGTACAATACCTACTCAAGATCTGCTCAGGTTCACATCATAATTTCTTCTTTGCTTATGCTAATGTGGCTTTTGTGTGTGTGTGTGTGTGTGTGTGTATGTGTGCATTACTATTAAGCTTAAGTCATTTTCTGTGTAAGTGCCACCAGATTCCCATCATCACTGAAGATATAACATCAAGCCTTGCATAACAATAGATATTTTAAATTTCTCTCCTTCTCTTCATTTCTTTCTCTCACACACAAACATACACCGTTGTGGTAAAAAATTAATGGGGTGTGGGACAAAAAAGCCTTAGACATTAATCGATTAAAAAAAATACATCTGCGTTTGCTCCCACTGAAAGCTGTTTTAAAGAATGTGTGTGTGTGTGTGCGTGCATGTGTCCGTGCCTGTCATATGAATCATTTATATTTTCTGATGTGTGCCTTGGGAACGTGGAGCATGATAGGAGGCTTTCAGCTGCATCATTATGCCACATTATGCCAGAGTAGTAAACACACGTAAACAGACACTCACACACACACACACACACACACACACATATACACGCCCTCCATGTTTCTGTCTTTACTCCATTACATTTACTGCTGCATCATAATAAAGACATAAATCTGCAAGCTTAAGGAGGAGTTGTGATGCCCTGATTGCTTTGTTATGCCGTCTCCATGGTTACTATTAATTAAATGCCTTTTCACACCACTGCAAGCTGGATGGCAAACACACTACTACCATGCATGTGCACACAAACATGCAAAAGGATTGTTATTCAGAGCTGGAGAATCAGCCTTGAAAACAAAAACAGTATAAATGTCAAGTGCAGTATGTAGCTACATGCGGAATAAAACCCTGGAGTCATATTGTTAATTTGACTCTGAAAATCCCATACTCACCAGAGTGTACATTTCTGTTTATGTGTGCGTGTTTGTCTTCTAACAGAGCCTGGATAGTGAAGCCTCATTAGGAGGTTGAGGGGAAAAAAAAAAGAAAAAAAATCAGTGGACCACATGTTGTCCCAAAGGTACTCAGCCATCATTTTCTCTCTCTCTCTCTCTCTCTCTCCCTCCTTCTGTCTGTCTGTATGTAATGAGTGACCCTCCACTACTGCATCCTGTATGGAACTGCCTCTTGCTCGGTGAATCCCTCATTCACTTTTCAGATATTTTCAGCAGGAGCACATTCACAGTTTCCACCTGTCAGTGTGTCTGTGATGATGATGATGATGATGATGATGATTATGATGATTACAGTGAAGAGACAACGGCTAATATCAGTAAATAAGCTAGAAAATGATGATAAATATGATCCATCAAACTGCATTCCTTTGCTTTTCTGTAACTGTAATAACCAACACAATCAGTTCAGAAGTTTTTCACTTGCCCCAACTTTTTAGGGGCGTGAGAATTTCCTATTTAAGAGACTTTTAATGGTTCCGTCTGTGTATATTTTGCTTCATAAATTTTAGCTGGAAAGTCCCAAAGCGTGCATAAAACCACAAAAACTCCACCTCCATTCCCTACCTGCAGGAGCTGGAGTCAGTGTCCGGGTGGTGGTTGTTCTCCTCGGTGCCCGGCAGTGCTGCCGCCGCCGCCGCCTCCTCAACCCCGGGATGAGCGGAGGGCTCGGGCACCAGCTGGGGCACCGGGGCTTCAGCAGGAGGTTCCATGTTCGTTAATGGGCGAGAGCGACGATGAGGCGGCGGGGAGACCCAGGGCAGCGCCGCGGCGGAGCTCCTGCACTCTGGCTGGCTGAAGGAGCGGGGACAGGAGCTCCCCGTCGCTCCAGCTGCCGCTCCTCCCGGACCGGTCCGGCTCCCCGCAGGATCAGCAAACTTTCTGCCGCTGCCGTTACAAAGGTTAGACCCAGCGCTGCCGCTGGCCACCAGACCGCTGTGACTCCCCCCGCTGGGGTTTACACCGGCGGAATTCGAGTTGCTACAGCCGCTGACTGAGGGTCCGTCTCCGGAGTTGCCGCCCGTTCTCCTCCCGGCGAAGTAGTCTCCTAGCGGCGGGGAGTGAGGCGGAGGGACCGCGGGGTGACCGAACCACCTCCATCGGATCCTGAGGATCTGCTTCACATCGAACTCCTTCCGCGAGGAAGAGCCCGAGCCGCTACTCGACATCCCAGGGCTCGACACGGAGGGAAATGGCGGGGGAGAGCCCGTGCCGCTCTGCCGGTAAAGCTGCACACTGTACCGTGCCCGTGTCTCTCCTGGCAACCGCACGCGCGTTAACCGCGACTAGAGGCAGTGAGCGGAGTATAGCGGAGTATATGGACGGACAGAGTGAGTGAGTGTGAAAGAGAGAGAGAGAGAGAGAGAGAGAGAGACAGAGAGAGAGACAGAGAGAGAGAGAGAGACAGAGAGAGAGAGAGAGAGAGTTTTAACGTCAGTGCCAAAGCTTTTCATACACAAACCAAACCACAAACATTTCCTACAAGGACAAATTAATGTCATATTTCTGCCAAATAATGCAGCGCAGGCCACAGGCATTTTGTAGCACCATCATCATCATCATTAGTCAACAGGCCATACAATCAATCAATAATTCTTAATAGTTGGTGGAGCTCACCCATCTGTTTGGCACCAGCCTCTATTGGGCAGGAGACCTGTGTGTGTGAAGGCTTGAATTCAGAGCTGCTGATTAGTCGATCAACAGGAAATTAATTGCAGACCATGGCAGCAACTAATGATTATCAATTATTGTGCTGATTAATTTCTTGATTGACCAATTAATCGTTTAGCCTATAAAATGTTAGAAAATAGTGAAAAATATTTCTTTCAAATCTTCATATTGCTTGTTTTGTCTGACTGATGATCTAAAAATCTAAAATATTCAGTCGACGATCACATAAAGCAAAGCAAAAACAGCAAATCCTCAAGCTGGAACCAATGAATGTTTGACAATGTTGTTTTAAAAATGGCTTAAATAATTAATCATTATCAAAATAATAGATTTTCTGTTGATAAACTAATTGATTATTCAGCTAATTGTTTAAGCTCTATCACCAAAAATATAAATAATTGATTTAAGTCATTTTTCAAGCAAACACTCCAAGCATTCAAATGTTTCTCACTTCTGCAATGTGAGGTTTCACTACTTTTATCTTCACATTAATGTAAATCTATTATATCTTTGAGTTTGGGATTGTTGGTTTGACAAAACGAGGCATCTGAAGGCGTCACCTTGGCCTCTGTAAAATTGATGTTTAATACTCCAAACAATAAACCAACAATGAAAATAATTGTTAGTTGCAGCCCTAGTTGCATAACTCACATAGTGGGGACATCTGTTCACACAGTCACATTAACATGATTACCTAATATATTTTAGTTTAGTTCATTTAGACTTTGGTTTTGGTTAAGGTGAAGGTTAAGGTGTGACGTCAATGCAGTTTCCTCCTAAGAGATAAAAATAAGTTTCTGTGTGAGTGTGTCAGAGCGAGTGAACATAAGTCTGTGAGGCTACAGCAATCATTACATGTTCATCAAAGACTCTCAAATGTAATGAGGCGGTGAACACATCCTTTTTATCATCTCCATTTCCACCCTGTCTGACTGTCTTCTCTCCACTCTCCTCTCAACACCTCTCTCAGTTTCTCTCCGTCTTATTGCCTCCAAACCATCACGCTCTGTTTAGAGACCTGGCTGCAATAAGCAGACGAGCTGATTGTTTGAGCAGATATTGAAAAGAGAAAATTGCAAACGCTACTTCGATTCACCACTGTGAGGGACCCGAGTGTCCTTGAATATGAAAATTATCCCCACATGTGCACACAAACACACGCACACACCTCTTTATTCCTCTTTTCCTGCTTCTTCTCCACCCATTCCTTCTCCTCCTGTCTCCTCCCTCCATCTGCAATGCAGCAGTTATTCATGGACAATGATCAGTAGGATCAGGTCCTATGGGAGCCATCCCATCCAGGCGCTGGAGGTACCCAGCAGAGCAACCAGCTAGAACCTTCCTCACCTTCTGCAGTAACCCCAGGACGACCACAGGATGTGGTGGAGCCACGGAGCCGGAACACAGTGCGTTCTGGATGGAGTCCCACCAACAGGAGGCGAGGGATGCTTTAGGAGCCCCACTCTAGCAAAAATCAATAAGTCAAACAGCTGAGGTCATTTTGTGAATTACGCACGTGGGAGATGTGTTACTCATAAATTGGCCCTGCAGACTAACAGCCAGTCCCCGAGAATAATTTTTTCCATAAATAGATGACTGAATGGAGCAGATGAGTCCGACCGATTTAAGTTTTACTGCTGTGGTTTGCCAGATTCTGAGAAACCGAAGGCTTTTTCTTCACTTAAAGGATGTACTGACGACTACGTGCAGGAACACCCCACTGCTCTATCTGATCAATACTACAAAGTCAATACGCTCACACACACAAGTTGCTGCTGCAAGGAGGCATGAAAACAAGCAGCAGTATCATTAAAGGAAATAGTGTCAGAGCAGATGAGTCAAGAACAAGATTTCCCAGTGAACCACACAGTTACACACATCTAAATGGGTTTTAATGGTTTGGATTAGTGTAGAATTTGTCATCACCTATGAAAGATGGAAACTACTCGTGTGGCAACTGTGCACAGTGCCACAACACATTCATTTTTCACAGTCAAACATAGGTAAAAAGATTTTCAATCAGGAGTTTTAACACATATATTGTTGACATTTTCTTGTATCTTGTGTAGACTAGTGCTCTTATTGCTGACCTGTTTTCTCATCCAACACATTTCATTATACTGTTGACCCTTTGTTAACCTACATATGACTAATAAAACTGGACTCACTGACTACACGGGAAAGACCATCCGCCCCCTGAAAATGAATTAGTGAACATAATTGTCAGGGCATTGAGCTTTAGCTTTCGCTGCACAGGAGGAGGAGATCTGGACAAAAAAAAAGGTCAGAGAGAGATTTTTTTAGATCAACTCTGACATGATTAATATGCCTGAAGAATGACCGAAAGATTGTGAATGTATTAAACAGACTGTGTAGACTCTGGTGTGTGGAAGTTCATCTCCCTTTTTGTTAAAACTACAATTAAATTATTCACTTGGGGGAGATGCGTACCTGTCATGCATATTGATCGCCTGTTTAAATTCTTCTCTGAGCATAAAGTCTGCATCGGCAGCCAAAATCTGGCCACGTTCCCTGTTCCTGGTGGGTCCCTACCTGACGAGAGTGGTAATATGTTTACATCAGCCTGCGTTCTCAGGAAAGATAATGGATTTTACATTTCACTCATGTGCTGTTTGAGTTTAAGAGCTCCTGTATTAAAAGGTTATTTGTATAAATTCATAAGCCTGCATTTTAAATTTCTACCCACAATCTCTCCAATTAAACCACAAACACTGACTCTAAAGAAAAACAACTAAAAACCCAGAGAGTAAACCAATGCATTTCTGTAACACTCACGATGGAAATGCTGTTACTGGGAATGGGGCTCGGAGGGGGAATGAAGCTGAGGAACGATGTGCCATTCAGCTCTGGTCTCCTCCAGTTGGATCCAATCATTGGTCACTTGGCAGGAGCCTCCTTGAGCCGCCTACTGTTATTGGTCTCCTGGCTGTGGTAGTCCAGGGCTATCATTTAAAACTCTCTCGTGCAGCTTTACAGCTGTACAGCACTCTGGACACACACACACATAAACACACATATAACCACAAACACACCCACATGTAAAAATGACACCTTGAAATCCCATTCGCATACACTTCACACTGGATAATCATCCTGTATATGCGTATTTACACGTGCAACCAAGCGTGCACACGAGCTTGAGCACTCGTGCCATCCCATTCGGACACACACACACACATTATATATATATATATATATATATATATATATATGTGTGTATTTGCACTCTGTATGCATACAACTACACACACACACAAATACAAATACAGAGCCAAATAAAAACAGGTAGCAGTCATCTGGGGAGAGCTGTCGTAAAAGATTTTATGAGGCCAGAAAGTGAAACATTATCCGTCTGGACTGGCTGTGATGATCAGCTCATCTCTTATGACTGATGTTCGTCCTCCAATGGGCTTCTTCCAATCTCTCTCTCTCTGTCTTTCTTTCCTTCCTCTCCCTTCCTCCTCTCTGTCTTCTCTTTCCTCCCTACACTGTGCTCAATTTTTCCTCCCACCCACACTCTCCCCAATCTCACTCCCAACCTCAATTTCCTGCTCCCCATTCCTTCATGCACGGACCCACAATAGAGTGTGTGTGTGTGTGTGTGTGTATGTATGTAATGGTTGGACTGTGTCTATGGTTCCCTGAAGTGAATGGTCCCTGCAGGGTAACGACAAAGCCATTGTTCTATATAGACTCACAAGCATCATGACTTGTGTGCAAACGCCTGCATATGCACACACACACACACACATATTTCTAACAATTACGAACCATACTATACATTCTACTATACACTTTACATTCTGCCTGCATACACACTCATACACACACACAAAAAAAACCTCACAAGGACACACTTTCATTCAAGTCACGGTCTGTACATCACACAGACAAAAACACACAACGCGCACTCACTGCCTGTTTCCGTTGTGTAATCGCAGTGTTGGTTGGTACTGTTGCTGCAGGCGAGTCCGTCCTTGAGACTCACAGCAGGCTCAGACTGGCCAAGCAAATAATTACCTCTCCACATTGACATACCGGCTCCTTACAACACATGAGCGAAAGAGTATGTGTGTTTATGTGTGTGTGTGTGTGTGTGTTTATGTGTGTGTGATTGCAATTAAATTGATGTGGAGGCACAATATTCAATATTATTGGACAGAAAATTAATTTCACACATGCGAGAAGGCTTGCAGGCTGGAAGGAGACTTGAGGTTTGAGCTTGTGTGTGTGTGTGTGTGTGTGTGTGTGTCTAATCTGAATAAAACGCAGACCACCTTCAGCTGGTAATTTCCCTCTTATCCTCCATCACATCAGTGAGTAGCAGAACCACACAGATCAAGGATTACATTCTCTGTGGTCCATGTATGTGTGTGTGTGTGTATGTGTATGTGTTGAGCTCCATCTGCATTCAGGGAGTGTGTTTTAGCTCCACACGGACTATGTTGTCCCAGTTTCCCGAAAAAGTAACTAACAGCAGAGATGAAAGAATGAAAGAAACTCGACATCAGTCCATCAGCAAATTTAGATGCCTCACTTCACTGCTCCCCCGCCTCAAGACATTAGTGTGTTGTTATCGGACAGAATAAATGCAGTAAAGTTCATGAGGGGGGATTCAATCTCGCAAGAATCAGAGCGAGCGGTGTCTCAGCCCACTGATCAGCGGAGCAGCTCGTCTCTCTCCTCTCTTTTCTATTCCTCTTTTGATCACCTCCTGTAACAACTTCCCCTGTCCATTTACTAATTTCCTCCTCCACTCTTCTCCCATCCATTACTCTTGTTCTCTCATTTCTTTTGATATCCTCCCCTCCTTTAAGAGATGGATCTACTGTAAGTGGAAGGCCTGCGTTAATTCGGTGTGCCTTGTGTGTGCGAGTAATGTAGAGTAGAGGGGTAGATTAGTAATGAGTGGGAGGAAGATAGAGACAGACAGACAGACAGAAGCAGAGAGATGGAGATAGAAAGCCCGTGTGATTCGAGAAATGGGAACACCGCGTGCAAGGATCAAAACACCCAAACTGCCCACAATTACATCTATGCCTTGCACTGACAGAGGGAGGCACATACTATACACACATACACACACTTTCTATCTGATCTTATATTAGAGCACAAACCTACCATCTTGCTCTCCCTGCACTGAGCAAGACTTTGACACACTTTTACTGCCATGTTTTATTCAACACAAATGTAGCAAGAAAAAGATGTTATTGGGTGTGTATGTGCATGTGGGTGTAGTTAAATGGCTGCGTGCCATATGTAAGTATTTTGCCACCAGGTCTAGGAGGCAGAGAAAACACACAACACACACACACACACATATCCACACAAGGCTTTGCACTGGCCAAGTGTGAACCAAACTGTCCAATTACTTTGATCCATGCCTGTTGCTGTGGGAAGAGAAAATAGTTTCTCCCTTTTTGCCTTTAAAGCACATCACCTGGGTACACACGCACGCGCACACACATACACACACACGCGTACACACAATGGCTGTGGTCTGGCTTGTCGGCTCTGGTTCCCCTAATTGCCCAAGAGAATGGAGTGAGGAGAAAAGCAGGGAAGCAGAATAGAGAACACAAACTGCCAGATTTAACCACATTTGTTGAGCTGTGCATCTATTTAGCAATTCCAGAGTATGAGGAGGATGATGATGATGGTGATGATGGGAGCAGGCAGCCGCTGCTGAAAAGCATTAGCTGTCATCCAATCTAATCAAACTCCTTGTTATATCAGCTCTCACCCAAACACACACCCACATATACATCTTTTGGGAGCAGAAGCAGCCGTTGATCTGTGAGGGGCCGAGGGGAGGGGGGGGGTTCGACATTTAGTCTTGGTGCGCATACCTGTTCAACTCTGACATTAAATTCTGCTGCTGCAGGACAAACAGGAGTTTATGAGCAGATGTTATGAGATTATATGACCTCCCAATAAATCGCACTGCGCCCTCCAGCAGCAGCAGCAGCAAATAGAATGATGACAACCTGATTGAATCCAACAATATTCATGCAGCATGAAAATCATGCTCAGTAATTCTATTAACTCTTAGAGACCCACTACACACCCAATTTTTGTCTTTTTTTTAGGGGGGGGGGGGGGGGGGGGGGGGCGGAGGATATTTAGGGGGAAATAACAGGTCAACAGTAAATGTGACATTGAAGTGGTATACATCATCTGAAAGCTGGGAACCCGAAGATTAATTAGAGATGCAGCTCAGCACTGTGTGTCAAGTTTTTCTAGTCATAAATCTGTAATAAACATTGTGTTTTGGTTAGGCACCTATTCAAATATTGAAAGTTTAGAGTGTATAAGAGCTTAGAACTTTATGATGGAAGTATACAATGGCCATTCCCATGTTCAACTATGTCTCATAAGTTGTAGCAGAAAATTTTTTAGTTGATACCATTTGTTACTCAGATTTGATGCAAAGTTTAACCATTTTTGACCACTCCGGAATTATAAAAATGGTCAGAAATCCCTTCAAAATACTACATTAAAACACCAAGACCTTGAGGAACACCACAGAAAAATTCATGCGGTGATTTCTGTAAGAATTGTATTTTTGGCAATTGGATGGTGAACACTTCTCTTCTGGAAATTGCTCAGAAACCTTGTTATTGTCAATATACCTAAGAAATACATCCTCTGAATGCTCTAGGTCTCTAGTTTGTGGTTGTAAAGTTTCATGAGGCTGTGATTATCCTAGAGGTCACAGTAGGTCAATTTATACAGTGAGGTCAAGTTTCAAAAAAATGGTCTCATGGCTTCTATGGGGACTAACATCATCACACATGAGTACAACTGGGCTCATTGAATCCACAAGAGTCTCAGCTTTCCAGTCATACCCAATTTATGCAATTCCAAGACTGTTTAGGGACCCCAGTATGCAGAAATATTCAAATACACCATTTTTAGAATAGGCAAAAATAACACATTTATACTGCATGCAAAAAACTGCATGGGATTAGCATAAAGTGGGCACATCTGTGAAGGGGAGACTTGTGGGTAGCTGGAGAACCCATTTTCTTCCAGATATCTAGAGGTGAGAGTTTGGAGTGTTTTTTAGTCCCCTTCCCGACAAAGTAGCATGACATGCAACCAGTGGATGCCCTAGGTTGTCTAGTTTCACATGATACCAGTATCTTCACTTCTTAACTGAGCCTGCTGCAGCCTCTGAAAGACAGTAATGTCGTCTCAGCCAAGGGCGCAGACGCCCCCGCAGGTCTCTGAGGGTTAATTCCTGAAGTAAGATGTACAACACTGAATCAGAACATTATACTGCTAAAGAATAAGTATCCTTGTTCCTCCTGCAGCTCATCCAAAAGGCAGCCACAAGTTTACTCACTGATGCCAAGAAGAGAAATAAAAACTTCCATGTACTGGTTTCCCCTCACTAGTTGCCAGTGAATCAGTTTTAATATTCTTTTACCATATTTGTTTTAAAGCATTGCATGGATTCCACCTCCAGACCGTTGTAATCAGTTATCACCATCCACATGACCAGTCAAAGGTTAAAGGTGGTCAAGTCTTTCTCCCCCATCTACTGCCATTTTAAATCCTGTGTCAAGACTCATCTTTGTACAGCTACTGTCAACATAATATACATATGATTTCTTTAATTTGTTTTTCCAATCCTTGATTTACTTTTCATAATTTTAATTTTTCAAATGTATTTCTAAATTTCCAGAATACTTTGGCCAACATCTGTTATTTTTAGATGCACTATATAAGCAGACTGCACACCATGACAAGCTATAAACACAACACTGATATATCACCTGATAAAGTTGAATGTTGTAAGCAAACAGTGACCCGTTTACACATCTGGCACGCATGGAGCAACTTTTGTATTAATTTGGAGTCATGTTTTTGTCCACATGATGAATACAAGTCTAATATTCACTCACTTTTTAGCTCCTTTGAGCTCCTGAGGGAAATATCTGGTTCTTTAGCTACTAAATGCTTCACTACGTTTACCAGCTCATTGCTTACTTTGTCCTGTGCTGTTTGGTGCTGAGTAGGTAGTGTACGGTTGGTTTTTCAGAGCTTGTCAGAGCTTTTTTTCTGCTGGAAACAAGGCTGATGAGAGCGGTGAGAGTGAACTGAAGCAGTAAATTTGCAGGGCATTAAAACAATGACCTGAAAGAGACTCAAAAGCTCAGTAGAGCTGAGGGAAAAAGGAGATTTCGGGTAATAATTCTCTGTAGGTTTGTCATTTTAAGTTACAGCTTTAGTCTTTTGATCCATCGTTAATATAAAAATACTGATTACAGCAGCTTTAAAGATGAAAGTCATACACAGGAGAGGAGAAACGCAGAAGATAAGATGATGCAATTATATTTTATGGCACAGCAATTTTATTAGTGCTAAATAGGTGAAAGATTCAGACACCAACAGATAAACACTGATAATCAAACCACTACTCCTCTGTGGTCAGAAATTCTCACAGCAAGAATTTCATATTTACGTAAATTACACATTTGCTTGCAAAATGACACAAACAATCTCTAATTCTCGTTGTTGTGTGTATGTGTGTGTGTGTGTGTGTGTGTGCGCGCACTCATGGGCACATGTAGGGTTGTTTGCCGCTGTTAAAAATCGCTGAGGCATGAAGTTTGCAGCTGCACACAACAGGAGATAATACACATCCTGAATTATTGATGGAAATGAAAACAGCTCTATTTCTTCTTTCTCCTCTCTTTCTCTGTCAGTAACTGTCTCTCCTCCTCCTCTTTCTCTCTGCCTTCACCTGTTCGGCACTTTAACAGCTCTCAATGACAGCAACACTCAACTGGTCCCTCTTTAGTGTAGTTTGCTGGCAGATACACATACAGTATACACATACACACACCAGCGAATAGCCTCTATTCTTAGGTGTACAGCAGGTGTGTGTGTTTGCTCTTGCGTGATGCAGTCAGCTCTCAGTGCAGGGCAGGTGGCAGGTGGAGGATAGCAGTGCTTGCTGTGCAATTCATCAGTGCTCTCTCCTCTGTCACTCCCCCCTCTCTCCAATGCTCCATAGCTCTTTTTTCCCCATTTCCCTGCTGACATTCTTTTTTCATATCTGCCCATCACTACAAACCACATTTGTCTCTCTGTTATTTTCTGTTTTTCCATGCATCAGCTGCTGCTTCTTTTTCCTGTTCCCTCTCTTCCTGAACGGGCAGACTGTTTAGGGAGAAGGGAAGAGGAAGTAGAAAACATGAGAATGAGAGAGAAATGGAAAGAGAGACAGAGAGAGCGAGAGAGAACGCATTTACGGCCAACTAAAGAGCAAGCCTTAATAATTTACTCTGCCCTGAAGCCACAAGCCAATCACAGCCCATCGCTCCCATAGAAATGAGAGTGTGTCACAAGAAGTGAGAGAGAGAGAGAGAGAGAGAGAGAGAGAGAGAGAGAGAGAGAGAGAGAGAGAGAGAGAGAGAGAGAGAGAGAGAGAGAGAGAGAGAGAGAGAGAGAGAGAGAGAGAGAGAGGCTGCTAGGTTGGTTATGACAGTCCCTTGATACTGTGATAAATTATTTGAGGTCATACGTTGGTCTAAAAGCCTTGAAACATTCACTGTCACACATTGAGAACAGAGAAACTAAAGTTTCATTCAAGTAGAAATGAAATATAAGTAGTGATTACTTATATTTCATCAAATCTCTGTGGAAAAATGTGTTTGGGTTTTACTTTGTGGTTACATTTTGACATTCTCCTGACTACATGAGAGAGATTCACTAATTAAGTGAAATATTTTTAATTAGGATGATTGACAACTTGATATGGATCAAGAGAGACTTTGACATTAAACAAATGTGATACAGCATGTTTCTGTAATAAATCAGCTTTAGACTTGCTAATCTATAGACAGAGCCAAGCTAGCCATTTCCCCCTGTTTCCAGTCTTTGTGCTAAGCTAAGCTAACCTAACCAGTGGCTTCATATTTAATGGACAGATATGGTGTTTATCTTCTCATGCTGTAACTAACTTCTCAACCACTTTGGAGCAGCAGACCAGCTGGAAACACAACACTGACATTTTACTACCTTATAAAGGCTGATATGGTGAATGTGTTAGCAAACTGCCTATTTACACTTCCATCAGAGCAACATTAACATATATTTGGAGTCATGTTTCTCATAGCTTAAATCCAATATTCCCTGTCCTTTTAGCGCAAATTCAGAGACAGGTGATGATTCCTTATGAGTTCATCACTACCAGTGAACCCTTTCACTTTAGGAGTAGTCATAGGATCCATTGTGAATATAAAATATGGATTAATCCAGCTTTCAGATGCACTTTGTTAAGGTTCATTAGCCACCGTAATTTTGGCATCTTGAAAACCTCTCTGTCTCCCTCTTTTAGACACACACACTAGCATGCACACATAAATAGTTGGTTTATGTTACTTTTGGGGCTTTTTTATTTATTTACATTCACTCCCTGGAGGCTTTCATTATAAGCATAATGAGTACAGGCCTCACCCAAGCCTTAACTTCACCTTCATTTTACCCCAGTGGAGATAGAAACCAATTTGTCCTGAATGCAGCTGTGGTCAAAACAATAAAGGACATAAATTTTTCTCAATCAGCTGGTATAACCCCACAATCTGTCCCCAGGTGTGAAACACACACCTTCACATGCACACATACAGAGCCGCTACAGTATTCTTTAGTCTGTTCTGTTCTTGGTGAGAAATAAATACATATACTGCCCTAGTAGCATTTTTAGCCTTTGGATGAGGCAGCTTTGAAGTCTCATCCAGCTAGCTCTTGGATTGGTCGATCTGATGAAGGTCACCTTACCCCCCACTGATCATTGATCTATAAACCTATGAGACAACAGAGAGGCATGGAGAGAATAGAACAGAGAGATTGAATACGAGAGGTGAAAGAGGACAATTAAAAGGCGATCAATGAATATTATAGTGGTTAAAGGCGTAGTCCAATTCTGGCTGCTTCTGTACCTGCATGTTAGTCCAATCTGAAACTAATCATGGTGCATGAGTCACAGTCTTAAAGTAATTTGTCAGCTGGTCAACACTTGATCAATTGTAAATCGATTCCTCACTTCGTGTGAGTGTTTGAAAGCGATACTTCAATGCCTCTGTGTTTTGTTTTGACCATTCTAAGGGAAAAAAAGAAAGAGACAGAGATGGACGGGAAAAGAAGCAGCGAGTGTGAAGATGGAGGCAGCCGGACTTTCCCCGACACACCTTCATCACAAATGGATGAATCTTTAATTACCTCCAGTCCTTGTATCACTCTCAGAATTATTACATCTGTATGGCACAGATTTCAGATAACCAAATACTGTATATATGTATGAAAATGTCCTTATTCAAAAAGGACCAGTGTGTAAGATTTAGTGGCATCTAGTGGTGAGGTTGCAGATTGCAGCCAACTGAATACCCTTCCCCTCCCCTTCCAAGCATGTAGGAGAACCTGTGGTGGCTGTGGAACTTGCGTAAAATGTGAAAGGCCCTCTCTAGAGCCAATGTTTGGTTTGTCCGTTATGGGCTACTGTAGAAACACAGGTGCAACATGGCGGGCTCTGTGGAAGAGGACCCATTCCCCTATGTAGATATGAAGTACTCATTCTAAGGTAACAAAAACAACAGTTCTTATTTTCAGATGATTATACACTAATTAAAACATATTTATGATTATTAAATACCATTTCTGCCAAGTCTGTTCTGCTAGATACCACTAAATTCTACACACTGCACCTTTAAAGTAACAAGACAGTGTCTAAACCACCTCTGTGAGAATGTACTTTGAGCTACATGCTAACATGCTGATGTTGTTTACCACCTTCACAAACTTAGTGTGACGTGTTAATATGCTAACATTTCCTAATTATCATTATCACTAATTATCACTAATAACAGGTATTGGACAAATTAAAATTTTGACTTGATTTTCCTAATGTATCACCTGTTTGTAATTGAGGTAAGTCTGTGGTCAGTAATTTAGGTCATTCTTTCTGGTCATGCAGTCAACTGTACACATATTGGAAAAGCATCTTTCATTGTTTCTCCGAGGCTTTCAGGAAGCGTTGGGAATCTGATCCTCTTACAGCCATCCTTGGAGTAACAAGCTCCTTAACTTTGACCAGTAAGTATGGAAAAATTTGCTGTTTTGTTTGGAATGGTAATTGCAAAAAAGTCAATCTTACGAATGTGGAAAATGGATTATGTACCTACACATGATTTGTGGTTGAGAAAAATGGCAAAACACACTAAACTAGGAGAGAATGAGATTTTATAATGGTGGCAAAGGAGGTGTTTTCCATAAGATTTTGAACCATGTGCTGATTTTTTTTCAGTGTAAAGACTAATGGTTTGTGTCCATGCAACTGTGGTTATTGTTATTACAGTATTTTAAAAGTGCTGTGTTTGTGTTTTTTTAATGTTCCCTAAAAAATAATGAACATATTTTTATAAGAAATAGTTTTGACTTGATGACAGCACTAGTGGTAAAGGACCTTAAATGTCTGTACTAATTTTCATGGAACAGCACCCAATAGTTGTTGATATTTTTTTTTTTTTAACACAAAACCAAAAATGTCAACCTCATGGTGGCACAAGAGAAAAGTCAGAGGATCACTAACGTCATGAGGATACATCATCTTAGATCCATGAATGTCTTTCCAACAGTTGTTGTGATATTTTCAGTTTGGACCAAAGTGCTGGTCTCTAAAATACTTTCAGTCACTTTAAGATTAAAAAGAGCAACGGCTTCCTTTTAGATATATTTGCAGTGACAACCTTCATACAGGAGAGAAAAAGTCTCAGGAACCAGAACAACGAGATGTAGAAAATCACTGACTGAAAACAAAGACTGACAGGAAAGAAAACCAACTAATTAAATGACAAAATGTCTCCTGGAATGGCAGTGGCAGTCTAAACAGGAGGTGGTTTCTTACTTTTATTGTATTCTGCTCAGGCCACTGTCATTACATCTGTTTTAAAATGGGCTCTCCGCCTTCAAAATAGCCAAAAGTGAGTTTGTGGCAGGATAAAAGGAACAAGACCAAATGAAACAGACTCAGAATAGAATGAGTGAACAGAGGTGGTTTTAAGAAGGAGGAGGAGGAGAGAGGGAGCCGGCAGGAGGACTTGTCGGACAGAGTGACTAAGCATTAATCAGAGGTAGGTGGGATAATTACTGGACGGGGAGCATTTAGAGGACGCTGACACTGCAGCTTATCAATTCATAACTGGCCTTCAGTGCTTCATATTTTTGCACAAGGGAGCTTTTAGCATGCATCTGCTTTATTGAGAGAGTGAGAGAATGAATGAAATCACAGGATGACAGAAGAGAGTATGTAGGATGTGTCTGCAGATGGGTGATAAAATGTTAATCAATGCCATAATGACCTGAATTTTCTCACTGATGTATGATTAGATTTATCCGTGCAAAAGAAAAAACATTCAAATTAACAATCAAATGCTACAATTAACCTGCTTTCATTTAAATATTTAATTTAAGCACAAAACCTGAGTGTACAGAAAATTTAAGAAAAGCCTTTGTCATTGACATGTCAAATCTACCAGCCAGCTTCCTCCAGAAATATCTGCTTGCTCCTTTTCTCATGAATAACATTATCCTAAAATAAAATTCCAAAAATAAAAACCTGCTCTCATGCATGAGAAACGGCGCGTGTGTGTCTAAAGTTTGTGCCTGTTGATTTGCATTACAACATTAGATCGAAGGCCCATTTTATTCTACAAGATGTGACAAGAATAGCCAGCTTTAGAAATACAACACGATATACAAGCAAGCTCTTACAGAATATGGGTGGAAAAGCTCTATAAATAGCAGGTTTATCATAGCACAAATAATTCATACACATGCACAAACAAATCTATAAATTCCTCTATATAACCTGCAGTAAGGCGGACCACTCAGACTAACATTGTTTCCAGCAGAATGTCTTTGCCCATTTAATCTACAAAAATTGATTCATTTCAGGCTGTAGAGGAATTTTATGTCAAATCACTCAACCCCTGGATGCTTGAGATATAGTTTTAAGCTCACTACCCAACACTGAAGTGGTGTTTTGTTTTTATTTTCAAAGCTGAATGAATGTATGGTAAAAGGTTTTTATTCTGCCTGATAAACTAAACAGGCTTAAAAATTGACATTATTTCACTGAATTGGTGTAAAGATAAACTTTAAAGCCCAACTTTCAGCCACAAAAATGTTTTTCTTCTTGTTTCCTCAAGTGGATGTTTGAGCTTCACTGTGCAGAATGATTTATGTGCAGAGTTTGACACTAGAAGGCTGTTTTCACATTGATCTGCTGAAAGTGGAAAGTTTCTTTGTGCACTTCGAAAATTTGAGTTTAAAGGCATGTACCTGTGAGCATGATTTGGGACTACACAGCTAGTTTGGAGTAAATTGTGGTCCAGTATGCAACTAATTCCTACCATACACTACAAGACTTTGAAAAGATCTTGAAAAGACGTTTAAAACACTAAAGTCTGACACCCTCTCACATCTACAGACAATATGTCGCAAGTCACTTTAGTGTTTTTAGTTTTTAGTCACAGACTACAAGATTTTGACTGGGGATCTTGCAGGGTCATTATTTGCAAGACTACAGCTAGATTCCTTTTGAGATTATTTCCCATCCTGATCCTGGTGGAAAGTTACAAGAAAAAAAAAACTGTTGGAACAATAGAGCAGAAGCAGAAGCAGCTTTTGGCCACAGCTGCCCCTGTGTGTGCTGTGGTTTGTTCTGAAAAACCAGCCAAAAAGAAAAAGAGAAAACACCGCAGAATGTGGACACTTCTCCACTCTATTGTGATACAAATGGAAGGACACGTCAACAAAGCACTCTTGTTCAATCCACAACTCCACCAATTTCTTTCCACAGTCCAAGAGAATTGAGAGAACTTGTTCACATTCTTGTGCCATGTTTACTATCTACTTGGTTTGCTGCTTCCTATTTGGTGCTGGTGAGAGCGCGCCTATTGGTTGTTGACAATATTCACGTCATTGAACTTCACTATTTCCATGAGCCAAGACTAAAAACTTCCGATAATATTAAACATGTTTGATTTTATCAGTACACCAAAACGAAGCAAGACTGACTTAAGACAGCTCGGACTGAGTTTTATGACCACCTTACACCAAACAATCAAGATGATGGGAGCATGCCGCAATTCCATCAAAACTCTCATGATTTTATTCCGACATTGGAAATTTGTCTGCAACAGTTAAATCACTTGAAAAGTCATTTGGTGTAAGGGCACCATTACAGAAGTGTGATGTGAAAACTTCCACTGCACACTCGCTGAAAATTACAATGAAGGAGGAGACATCTTGTGTGTAGCTGGTAAACTTTGGAAATTAACAATATTTGCATATTGATAGATTCTGGATTTCTTAATGAGGGAGAAGCAGAAGATGTAATTTTGTGCTCTGTAGAGCTGAGGGGAACTGCAGAGTCAGATGAAAATCCTCTAGTAGTCATAGTCACTTGATCCATCATGAATGTAGATATATCGATAAATGATTGTTATTCACTGAGAATTTGATTTATATTGGTATGTCCTCTGTATTATTCCTTGATTTTGTAGTTTGAAAGTGTTGATAACATCAGATAAAGTCAGGTTAAAATGTATGTTGTGAGATCCTCATATGAGTCAAAAATCAAGTCTAAATAAGTACAGATCCCACAAATACAGCACTGGATGGTTATGACTTTGTGTTTAGAATAACGGATGCAGGGCTGTATTTCCATCTCAACTCTGATATGAAGTGAAAATATTACCAACTATCTTAGGAGAAATAAAAACTTTCTGAGAAGAATTGATTGATTCACTGTGAGATTCATTGTCTGGTCTTACCAGCTGATGTGGGTATATGATAAAGCTATTTATCATGTTTGTGACTGAGCTTTTATGTTAATGTGCTTTGTGTTTTTATAATACATTTTTATTGTGCATTTTTATTGCAACCCTGCCTGCAAGCAGTGTTTTCCTTACAGGACAGTAAAATTTGACGACAAGAGTTGCGACCAATAAAGCACTTTTAAGTGTTAAGCGTTTGTGCTAAGTCATATCCACATCACCAGAAATTCAAGTGTCTCAAAAAGCATGTTGATTTTGATTCTAATTTCAATATACTGTATACAAAACTACCAAAATTCTGCTTTAATATCATGCTTTCTTGCATTGCAGCCTTGTACGGAAATAGAACCACGCTTTTGTTTGGCAGGCACGCTTGAAAATGAAAAGGTGCAATTGGAGCACATTGATTTTTCCTCATGTTAAAAAGCTTTTATTGACATGGCATTTTCTCACTAGAAAAGGTTACGGTGGAGGAGAGAGGAGAGGGAGGGAGAAGGTGAAACATAAATGGATACAAAAGAGATGCAGCACCATGATGGCTCTGAGCTCCCTGTCAACTCACCCCCACTTTAACCCACTTAAGTGTGTACCATCCTTTGAAAGTGCAAAGCGCCACACACACTCGAACAAAGATGTGGCTGACTCTGACAACCTTGAAATTCTGAGAGAGACAGCAAAATAAGCCCTTCCCTTTTTTCTTTTAGTAAACACAACGGTGAGGAAGGGAAGAGAAAGAGTGGAAGGACGTACTGTATTCAGAGCGCTGGGATGCAGACAGACAGACAGACAGTTTAGAGCACAAGGAGGATACGTCTGGAAACCTTGATCACCTTTGAAGGTTTGCTCATAATGATAATCTCTTTGTGAAACATCGTAATTTCACCATAAAGAGTCATAAAGCCTCACAGTGGCTTCTTCTCTGGGGAGCCAGACGACGCCTTAGTGCTGACACAGCACTAAATCACCATGCTCTCCCTCTTCCTCCTCCTCCTGCTGCTCTGTTTTTAATGGAAAATCATGCTCACTACTCATATTTCTCCCCTGTTTGTCTTTCCTTTAACTCTTTGGCATCTTGCAAGTGCTGCTCATCATTTCAAAATTGACACACTGTTAATGAACATACAATTAGCTCCTTTAAAATATGCATTGTTTATCACAAGAGGCTTGTAAAAGAGGAAGTATTTTCTTACTTGTTGTACATCATCATATCAAAATCTAAAGCTGATGCCATCAGTCTGTACAAAAAGTTAACGTTCAAACTAAGAAAGTGTTAATTATCTGTCCTGCAGCTGGGGAAACTAGATTTGTGAACAACTACTATTTTATGTGACCCAGTATAAATTACAGATACAGATAGTATTAGATACAGTACAAATATTTGTACTGTAGTCTGTGCTGGTCTTGAATCCTGGACGAGAATTCCAGAAAGAGAAGAAAAAAAAACTGGAGTGGTGTGTGACATTCAAAAACAGAAAGAAAAAGTCTTCTGTACATCAGAGCAGGACCTTGTGCAAAAGTCTGAATAAACACAGGAAGCAGATACCATCAGCTGACTGTGAACAACCCTGCCTGCAAGCAGTTTTTTCCTTACAGAACGGTAAAATCTGACGTGAGTTGTGACCAATAAAACACTTTTAACTATTAAGCGTTTGTGCTAAGTCATATCCACATAACCAGAAATTCAAGTGTCTCAAAAAGCATCTAATTTCAACACACTGCATGTAAAACTACCAAAATTCTGCTTTAATATCATGCTCTTCTTGCATTGCATCCCTGTACACCAGGCCAAAACCAGTCACAGCATTGACTGGAAATGAAAGTAATCAACCAGTGGTGGGCAGACGGCAAGAGAAAGATCAAAGGCCAAAGACCGTCTTTAAACAGAGACAGGAGTTACGATCTCCCTCCCATGTGCAACCATGTCATGTGAAGACATCTGAGCAGGCTCGATTTGCGGTTGAAAGCTCCAAAAGCTGTTTAGTGGACCTTTGAACTTATTTTGTCATGTGTACTGTTGAAGGTGCATGTTGGTGCAAGGCTATTGGAAAACGGCATCAATGAAAAGAATAAACAAATCAATATGAACTGCTTTTCACTCTAAATGGGTTGGATGGTTAAACACCTGTCATCAGGTGGCAGAAAATGGAAACAGATGTGACAAAGATCACAGATTCTGTTCATCTAAATACATTTATATGGAGTCAGTGTGCAGGCTTTACTTTTTCCATTGTTAGATACTGGTCCCATATATAAAGTATATAGTTTATGTAAATAAAGTTTACTTAACCTGCAATTATCATGACCATGTTGGGGTTTGTAGCAGTAATATGGTGAAAAAGTTGGCAGAGGTGAGACGTGCTTTCTGAGATTCAAGATATTGGATGAATATTTGACAATATGTAGGCAGAAAAGGCTCCAGAGAAAGATCTCTTTTGTCTCATTTGCATGTTGAACTTCATTCAGTTTTATAATTGAAAAATTATTATATGCAACACAAACTGAGCAAGTTCAGATTAGATTGGATAATTTTATTATTCCCCAGAGGAGAAACTAGCTTGGTTGCCCATTCACAGTGAGAAATAACAAAAGAGTCACTACAGACAACATTTCAAAAGACATTCTGGCACAACAGTAATAACACTAACACACAAACTAACTAACTAGCTGCCTGGCCTCTAAATAAAATGCTGATACAATCAATCAGTTAAAAAGCTGACCATAAATGATGCACCTGAAAACAGGACCAACAAAATGGGCAATACATATTAAATGAAAGCTTAGAATTAACAATAGAAACAATACCTTAGAAATTATATGAAAGATAAAGCCCACATCTGAGAAATCAAGCAAGTATCATGTCTTCCATAAGTTTCACACCACAAAACATCCCAGTCACACAGCACACTTTTTAAATGACTAAAAACACTTAACAGGGGATGAAGTTAAATATGGTTTGCACTCTCCTCCACATTATGTCCTGCAATTTCTTTCTAATGAATTAGAAGTCAAACCTGTTATAACAAAGTTGTTGGGTTTGGAAAACCCCCAATAAACTGTCCTAAAAACTCAAAAAAAACCTGCTTGACATCTTTTGTAGAGGAGCATGTAGAGGATGAAGGGGATTTCAAAATGCTCTTCTGTTGCTATTGATGCCTTAACCCATCTGAGAACATCACTGTGTCCATTTAAAGCAGATCCAGGGATTAAGTTCAGACATCACAGCAGAGGACATGATGGGGAAGATCAAACATAAAGCATCTGATGTCTGAAATACAACCATAACCTGTGGTGAGCCTGTGGAGCGTAGCCTGTTCTTAAATATCCCCTCTTGTACCTAAATCCCTAATCTCGTCATGCTGTTACATTCAATCTCTAAACGCTCTACATCAGATCCTGCAGTAATGCAGAACTCCAGAAATAGCCCACATACAGGATCTCTCAAGGGATTTCTGTCTGTGGTGACACCGCAGACTGTCAGCATGTCTGACAGGATGTATGGTTAATGATCATCATATTCAGCAAATCACTGGGTCTCGAAGAAAAGTTAAGTGCTGATAGGGACACACATCTTCTCACTCTCTGACTCAGTTATACACACAGTCAGCATTTGTGCTGCACTGTTGTGTTCATCATCAGAGCTTCTGACTGCAGCATTAGTAACAAATGAAGTGATAGATGTGCACAGTTAACTATATGAGACAGTTGCTTCAGACTGCACTACAGAACAGATTAGAACATAACTTGTTTGATTGGACCGAATGATTAAAAACAGTCCCAAAGTATACCAAAACTCCAGAGTGGATATTTGCTATAAACAAATCTAAATGTCAAAATCTCCCAGCAGTCCCTCCAGGCTGCAGAGTTCATTATAGCCCATAAGAGTTTGTACCAAACAATCAATATCGTGATATTTTTACATTCTTTGCAGCTTGTAGAGTTGTAAAAAAAATGTTGTCTTGAGGCTGTTAGAGTAAATGTCAAGGGGGGGGATTTATTTTAGGTATGAAATTTGGTGGTGTGCAATAAATTTTGACATCTTTGGGCAAAAAGAAGGTTTTGCAGATAGTGACACTTGAGGAAAAGTCACTGGGTTACTGAGTTACCAGAACATTAGGATTAATCACCTGGGGACCTTAAACATCAACAGAAAATTTAAAAGAAGTAATGGAAAAAGGAAATGACACACTACAAAGGTTCACTGCTTGAACTGAACTGCATTGTGTTTATGTGGTGTGGTTTGATGTTTGGGGAAATATATTTGTTTTGTTGTCGAGAGTTAGATGAGAATATGGCAGGTTGAGGTTAGAGAAGCAAGTTTGTGACCAGGATGTCATTGGTTCAATCCCCAGACTGGCAATAAATCAATCTGGCAATAAATCTTATCACCACTGAGGTAACCTTGAACAAGGACTTTAACCCCAAGTGCTCCAGTGGAGCTGCTCAGTGGCCAACAGGTCAGACTGTGGTTTTACTGGGCAGCTTCCCGGTGTGAATGTGATCAGGGTATTCCTGCCAAAGAGAGACTTATGAACTTCTTGTCAGTTGATTATTTATGGTCCTAAAACCAGCCAATTGGCACACTACCACCAACTACTGGACTAGTATTGCACAATTATCGTGGTGAATTGTGGAATACACTAAAGAGTACCTAACAGCAGATAAAATGGCGGACACAGAGGGAGACATCTTGGACCTCCGCCTCACAGTTGATGGGAAATCATGTGACCTTAGCAGCGGCAGTTGGTCTTTTTCTTGCAGTTTTTTCCCCGTGAAGTAGCTCATGTTTATTCATTAAAAATATATTTTAAAAGTCAATTGACGCGGTCAAGTTTTATATTTTAAATTGCGAAGTTTGGAATAAGTACAGATTTTAAAAATGTGCCGATATAAAGTTAATTCAATGTCTATAAAAAGTTGCCAGTTCCTTTATATGTTTTATGCAATGTTTTATGCAATGCAAATCAAATTTATTTATTAAACAATATGAATAGGCTATGCCTAACTGGAAGACCCTGTGAGCCACTGATGAAAGACGGTGACCCTTGGCACTTTTATCACATCCTTTTGCCAAAATCAAAATTAACCTGGCTATTATGTTAAAATAAACATAATCTTTTATGTTTAGGGTCAAATTGACCCCAGCAATTTAAACCTCCAAAAAATGACTAATTGAAAGTATTACCCAAGTTTACACTGAAGAACATCAGCAAGGACCATAGCATAGCGTAACACACACATAGCCTATAATATGAGGTGATACTGGGACAGTGATTAAGTCAGACCCTACACTACAGATGATTAGTTGTGGTAATCATTAGGCTAACGTCAACTGCGTGCTACACTGCAAGTTAACGTTAGGCGTTAGCTTGACTGAGCATCCAAGCAGCTAACCCCTGCTGCCAATTAGAGAGCTAATGTAATGTGATTCAAAAGGGGTTATAATCAACAGTATGGTATCCATTTTAAACTAATTTAAACTTAGGATTCATTTACACATATTTTTAAAAAGTGTTTACATGAGCTGCAACAACAAGACAAAAATTGCTAACATTAAATACTTGGAGCCAATTGACATTTTCAAATATGTTTTCTCCATATTGATATACTTATGCTTGCTGGATCCTTCAATATATTAAAGTTTGATAGACAACATTGAATAAAACCTTAGAAAAGCCAGCAAACATTTTATAAGATCCTTAATAGATTCTGTATATTTTACCGCTGTAAAGTCCTCCCGCCTTCTCGTCTTTTCTGCCACAAGCGGACTACGCACATGTGCTATGCAGATGTTCACGCAAAACTTCCGCTGCAGTGGTCATGTGGTTTTCTGTCAACCGCGGAGGCAGAGGTCCAAGATGTATACCCCCGTGTCTGCCATTTTGTCTGCATCCACGTCTTGATATACTTGGCTCTGTATAACGCTACAAAACGGTATTCGGAGAAGTGTGCATCAAGTGTGGGCTAAGTGTTGTGTGTGTCGGTACATTTCAGACGTGGGACACACAATGAATGCGCACTCAAGTTCTCAAGACTGCAAGTGTGGGTAACGGACATCCTCTTACTTAGGCCCTGCTGCTGGAAAGGCAATAAATCAGGGGGTATAGTATCCTGAATCCAGTGTGTTTGCACATCTGTTTTTTTTCTCTTGGCTCAGCTCTCTCTAGACATTTTCAGCTCGGTTTTGCATAAAAGCTTCCAAGTCCATCTGCTGGAGCTTCTGCCCAATCAACTGAAATTATGACTTATCTGATTTCTGGCATAGAGGAGGCACCTTAACTCAGCAATGCCGTAAAGAACTACAAGGAAGCTTTATTTTTCATGTTTGGGCTGGTTTGTAAGCGAACACAGCAGGATCACAGGAGTTTACTAATCATACACACAAACAACAGCAGAGGCGAGTCCATACCAGTGGTTTCCAAACCAGGTTTCAGGGAAGCTCGAGGATCCTGGAGGGGATTCCAGCTGGTCCCCTGAAAAATATGAAACACTCAATTTTATTGTATCACTGCAGCCAATAAAAAAAAATTTGATCATTGGTTTCACCACCCTCTTATCTTCTAAGCTACAGCTTGCACTATCTGTGTGAAGTCATGCTGCTGTGAGATAACATACTGAGCATAAAATTTATCGAAGCAGATAAAATTTCCGTTTTTCTACCTTTTTTATATATATTTTTTTGTAGGCTACACATCACAGTAAAGGAGGAAGTGACATTAAACTATCATACACAAGTGAACAAAGTCTGTTTGATTTTAATTTAAAAAAGTAAAATTTAAATCATCAAATGCCAAGATCATGACAGGCATTTTGGTGTCACTGTGTTCAATGTTCAAAAATAGGCTTACAGGTTGGCAACGAAAAGGCAGTCCAAACAGGCAAAACAAGTCCAGAGGACAAGGCAGGCAGGCAGGTCAAAAACACATCTAGCACATATCCAGCAGAAAAATCAGGAACAGGTACAGGGTGACAGGACACAGGACAAGAGCAGGTAAACAGTTTTAGGATGCAGAATACAGGATTTGGTGGCTAGAACACAAAGGCATGAAGTAACGTTGATGAATTTCAGAGGACAATGGTTAGTGGGCAGGTACATTATACAGGCTGGGTGATTAGGCAGAATGAGAGACAGGTGAGAAGGCAGAGTTGATTGGGGAAAGAGGAACAAGTGAGCAGAAGGGTGCAGGAATCAGTTTAGAAAGTCCGGGGGGATCTAGTGGACAGGTGGAAAATGGCAACGACTGAGGCAGAAAGGGCAAAATAAACTGGACTAGACATTACTATGACAAAAAGAAAATAGTGACAAAAAATGCCCTTATTTTGTCTAAAAACTGTCAGTCCAAAACCCCAGAGCTATTCAAATTTACAGAATATAAAACTAAGAAAAGCAGCAAATCCTCAAACTGGTGATGCTGGAGCTAGAAAATGTTGAAAAAAAGCAGATTAATCAAACATCAATTTCAATATTCTTTCTACCATTTCAACTCTACAGCCAAGTGACATTCCTTCCAATAAATGTTATTTTACAGGCCTGTAATTTCTGAATGTTTTCTTAATAATCCTTCAGACATTTCCTGAGAAAAATAATTTGTTTCTAATTAAGGGGAAAAAAGCAAATACAGTATGCATCCACTATTTATTCATTGTGGGCTTAACTGTAAACACATTTCATAGTTTTGCATTCAGTTGTCCTGCAATGGTTTGACTAAAATACTCTTTAGCAATTAATTGGAGGTTTACCAGTTGAACACTGTTTAATTTACATTGTTTTCCCCAGAGAGATAATTCTGAATCTGCAGACCCATATAATAAAGCATTACAGTTAATGGTGGTATGTTATTGGTCTCCCATTCCCACAGAGCTGGGAGGGAGAGCGTCTTGCTCAAGGACACCTCAACGGGGTAGACACTTGCTGACAGAGGCATCTCCTCACACATATATACACTGCTTTTGTAGACAATTCTGTCAACAATCACAAGTCGTATGGTAGTAAATATATTTCAGCCATACACTCAAAATATTTGGAAAATGCTCGAAGTGTCAAACAGCTTTGATTGGACATAAAAGCACAGAAAGTGAATTTTTTGGGAGTGACTTTTGGCTGCTTCCATCCTGATAAGCTGCCGACTGAGCCCCGAGAGAGGCAAGCCGCTGTGGAGTTGAGATAAGGCTCTACCTGCCAGCCATGCTCATCAGTGTGTTTGTGTGTTTGAGTACGTGTGTTTGTCTGAGCCTCTGTCTGTGTGTGTGTCCTCGTCCCAGGCCTGCCAAGATAAGTGGTTCTCAGGCACCCAACTGTATAATCTGAGCTATACTAAACACCCAACAGAGATCAAGTCAAACAGTACAAAGAAAAAAAATACATTTTTTTTCCAGAACGGAGTAGAATGTAAAGATAAACAGAAAGGTCATTCCCACTCCAGCAGCAACAAAAACACCTTTCAGCTCTATACGTGCAGTAATGTTAATTAATGGAGATATATGGAAGCCCATTAATGCCACTTCTAAGTTAAATCCACCTTCTTAGTTTTTTAGTTTTTTTCCCCTCATAATTATCACACATTATCTCATAATCATAAGACCCTTTCTCATAATTATGAGAAACTTTTTCATGATTATTAGATTTATGACTTAGCATCTCATAATTATAATAAAGTTTGTGAAAATTATGATGATAATCATTTGAAAACTTGAATGTCTACAGAAGTGTGTTTGCATTCACCGCAGGAAAAAAAAAGAGAGGCCTTATCTTGTAATTACAACTTCCGTGTCTCATAATTATGACTAATGAGAAAACTCATCCAAATCTCATAATTATGAGATTTGGATGAGTTTTCCCATAATTTTGTCATAATTACAAAACACAATCTCATAATTACAAGAAAACAATCTAATAATTAATATAATAATTCATCTCAGAATTACGAGAAAACTATTTTATAATTATGTGTAAAGTACCTCATATAAAAACTACCTCATAATTATAAGATCCAGATCTCAAAATTATGAGAAAACAATCTCGTAATTATGAAAACTTTTCATAAAGTCTTAATTACAAGATACAGCCTCCAATTTTTTCCTTTGGTGAATGCAAAGCACTTCCATATAATCCCATTGGCTGATTTTATTTAGTGATGTCTGTTATTGTTTCTTATTCCGTATATGCCTTTGTTTATCGCTATGTGGGTTGTACTGTATGTCTTTGTCCTTTTATTATACCTGGTTATGTTTGTTTTCTTTCTTTCTGCTGTACTCAGGTCTCACCTGCAAAAGAGATCTTGATCTCAACAAGATTACCTGATTAAATAATTCTGTTAAACTGCCACCTATTTGTGTTTGTGAAGAACAAATTTGTGATGGTCCACTGGTTAAAGTTGTAGAATTAAAACATTGCTAGAATTCACACGTTAAAATTTAATTTCTGGTATGTTTATTAGACTTAAAGGATGGTTTTCTATATTTTCCTTATTGTGAACAAATCTCAAGTGCAGAGCCAAACCAACAATGAACTCATCCTATTTATAAGTATTGTGTGTGTATCCAAAACCTGATACATCGTATTTCTCTGTGCCATTGTTGTCCAAAAATTGATAAAAATGTCAGTGAAGTACATCACTACGCTGGTTGACATGTTCCTTCGCCCCAAAGGCAATGGCTATCATAGTTTGTTTAGAAACGGCTCCAAAGACAACAGCGATCGTATTCAATCTCAGGAGAGAGGTTCCTTACACGGCAGACATTTACAGAGCTTTGCTATCTTGTTGTGCTTCATAACACAACCTCTTGACTTTATACTACATTGTTAATTTCTCAAAGTAAATACATCAATTAATTATTGGTTTGGCTCTGCACATGAGATTTTTTAGCAATAAGAAAAATATAGAAAATTGCCAGCCACATGGCACAACCTTGGTTTTCATGCATATCCTTGTGTGGGGGCAGTGTCAAATGTAACATATTAATTTTGTTATCTACAGTAATTTTGTGAAAAATGATGTATTAATGTAAAGAGTCAAAACTTCAGCTTTCATTAGGTAGCCAAATAGTTTTGCTGGAGTGCCAGATTTGGCCCACCACTGCTATACATTATAATTATAAGAAAAAACACATCATTGGGATTCCACAGATGTCAGATCACAGTTTTAGTTTTAATCCTTGTTTTCCTCTTTCTATCAAGTAGTAGAAGGTTAAAGACACAAACACAAACCACAAGCTGACCTCTGCACAGATATAGACCACACACACACACACACAATCATTTATCTCTGTGTTGTAGTTCACACAGGACTTAAAGTCATAAATCATATATTAGTCTTATATTATTATATTCATTATAAAGTCTATCCATCTCTTCTTAAGAGAGGACCGTCAGTGTCTACATACTGTCTCTCACACAAACCCACAGCCAAACATTTCTACTTACAGTCTGCTGATAGAAAATCTTTGTTGTGCCTGCAACTCTCCATTTCTCACCCTTTCTGAGAAAATTACAGGAAGTGCAAAGGGAAGTGAAGTGTTGAGCTGCAAGCTGTCACGTTGCATTGTCGCCTGCCTCATCTTGAAATATGAGCAATATTGTAAGGGCTACATAAACTCTACCAAAAGGCTAGTCTGATGGGCAGAAACGGGCTGTGAGTATATGTATTTGTTTGAAACTAAAGAAGGAAGCAGTTACCACGAGCCACAAGTCATGCCTTTATCAGCATGAAGGAGTGTGTGTGTGTGTATGTGTATGTGTATGTGTGATCCTATGGTGCAACCATGGTAAGAGCAGCACTGACTAAACTTCTCATCCTCGTGATCCTCATCTTCATCGTATGCCTCCCAGACTTCTTTACATTTAACAGAGGTGGGTCATCCAAATAGTTTCAGATAGAGGTTTTCTCCACTCTGTCTATCATGTGTGTGGTACGTGTGAGACTATATTCTTGTGTGTGTGTGTGTGTGAATGTCTGGTTCAGAGCCTTTTGAAGCATTACAAAGAAAAAACTTCTTGCTTTGGCTCAGTCCTCAAAGACGTTTTGTTGAAACTTTACATTTGAGAACTTGAAGTAAACTTTTTGTTGAGTCACTTTGTCTTGTTTCTTCCTCATCATGTAGACTCACTTTGACTCGACCTCTGTCTTTCTTTCTGAGCTGAATATCAATGCCAAATATAGCTTTGTACAACAGTGACTGACAGCTGCATTGAAAATGTTTCCGTATTATGTTGCCTTGAAAAGCTCGCTTTTTGAGAGGAACTTGCTTTTGTACTCATACTCGTGTTTGCATTCAATGGTTTCGTTTCATCTGTTTCTCTCCTCTTCTCTATGACTTTCCTTGTTTCTCTTTGTCTGTCAGAGATAAACTCGAGGCAGCAGCTTCCATTTTGAGATCCTGCTCTGATATTTGACTTGAGGGCATTTTGATCTGCTCCTTCTGAATTTTCTGTTCTCCATCTCCTTTCAGTATCAAAAGTTAAATTCTTCTGTCTGCCCTACCGAACCTGCGAACGAGAGAATCAGGTGGGGAAGGGGGAGAAAGATGAGATCGGAGATGCTGAGGTTAGAAGAAAAGATATGTGTGACCCCTCTCAGACTCCAGGAGGTGAAAAATGGGAGCAGGTCTGCTCACAAAAGAATCAAACCAACACAACAGATCTTGCGTCAGACTCCAGGAGAGGTGGTGAAGACCCACAGATGAGCTGGTTCATGTGCGAGACAGATACGGACATAGCAGAATTACAAAGCAACATGTCATCTTCAGGTGTTGCACAAAGTTTTAAAGATAAGCTTTTGTAGTTTTTACCCATGCTAGCAGTGTAGCTCAATGTATGGCAATGCCAGTCTGTTGGTCAGTCGACTACTTTTGCCCATCTGGAAATATCTCAGGATAAATTGTAAAAAATGTGGTTATCCACTGACTTTTCATCTAGTACTCCATCATCAGGTCAAATTTTTTATTTGTCTTTTATTATTTATGCCCACCTGCAAAACTAATAACATTCCCCTCAGCCTGAGCTGTACTTACTGTTTAGTACCATTTAGCATATGTTAGCATGCTAACATACGGACCTAAGTTGGTGAACATGGTCAACATTATAACTGCTTTAAATCAGCTTTTTAAGTTCAACTGAAATTAAACTTTTATGTCTACTACAGCATAAATATCTGCATTGTAAATCACTTGTTCTCCTTCGAGAAAAAAAATCAGTAACCAAAAGGGAATAATTTATATTTTAAATTCTTTGCCTCATAGTTTTACATTACTTCGATTAAATACTGTTAAATACTTACGTAGCTGGAGACCTTATTTTGATACAGCAAATCAAATCTTGAATAAAGAATAATGGTATTTGATCATCGGCAGAGCAGACGGTCACACTGAGCCTGATAGCATCCTGCTACATGATACAAGAGCCACAGACCCACATTAGCTTTCATGCTAAAGTCTCCTTCTTATCCAACTCACAGACATGAACACATGTCCTTCAATTTAGCGTCCAAACAAACATTCACTGGGGAAAAGTGCACCACTAACATCAGTTAGCAGGCTAGGTAGCCAATTAGCCGCTCAGCTGCAGCACATTAATGAGTAAACATACCTGAAAATGTCACTTTTGTCCTATTAGATGCTGGTTTGGTCGTTGCTCTTCAAAATCCGTTAGTGACACACTGACTTGTAACTACAGCAGTTTGTTTACTTTGTCTCCGCTCTGTGCAGTGCAGCACCGATGGTTTTTTTCTTCATTCTAATAATACAAAACTATTAACAATACATTTAAAAAGACATGTTCACATTATTTTTGACTGCAAAGAGGGATGATTAAATGTGATTTCACTTTAACATTGTCACAGTGAGCGTTTTAGAGCTGCTAGCATGGTGTTACAGTCTTGGACTTGTTCAAGTAATTTAAGGCATCTATATCCCATCTAACTATCCATTGGTCCATCCATCTATCCACAGCGCTAACCGTTCATCTTGAGATATCAGTGGAGCTTCAACTTGAAGATGCAGAGTCCCTTTATCTCACCTTGTATGGACGCAATAATCACAGCTCCCTACACCTCCACCCACCTGAGGAGGAGGAGGAGGAGGAGGAGGAAAAGAAGAAGAAAGATGATGAAGGGCAGAGGGAGGTGTTCTACTGCTGTCTCCCCGTCCCGCCCACCTCGGAGCCAGCCAATCACAGCCGCTGTCTCCTTTGGCTCGCCAATCAAACAGCTTTGAATGCAACAGCAAAAGAAAAGCTACCATGGAAACCGACACAGAAAGGTTGGTGTCAGGATGAGAGAGTGGCTCTTTGTTCCAAGTGTGGTCAGTATGGCTTCAATTTAAGATTAGAGAGGAGAGGGGAGAAGAGGAGAGGAGAGGAGAGGAGAGGAGAGGAGAGGAGAGGAGAGGAGAGGAGAGGAGACAATAAAACAGCAGGAAATTGCCCAATCAGTTTTCATTTTGGATGAAACTGATCCAATTTCAGTCAAACGCGGCCTCTACCTCCATCCACAATTGAGTCATTTTTTTCAATAGAAAGAATTTCACTCAATTCTTCTTCTTAACTCCAATCTTCGTGATGTTTCTCTCTCCCTCTCCCTTCTGGTTGGTCAATCAGACTCACAGAGAGTTACAGTACATCTCAATTCACTATTTCTCAAAGG
Source organism: Thunnus albacares (assembly GCF_914725855.1). Classification (NCBI taxonomy): domain Eukaryota; kingdom Metazoa; phylum Chordata; class Actinopteri; order Scombriformes; family Scombridae; genus Thunnus; species Thunnus albacares. Next base: position 19,253,570 of record NC_058108.1, on the reverse strand, counting down.
CTGTATTGATTTTGGCTTGGTGTCTTTCTGTTTGGCACTCCCACACTCCCCCATAACTCATAAGTCATATTTTCCAGTGTGCAATGTTAAAAGCTGGATATCTATCTCACTTGAAAAATTTTCCCCCATTTCCAAATGCACTTTCCATATTCTCCCTTTCCTTTTCATTTTATTTCTAGTCTTATTTGTCACCGTATTTCTACCTCCTACTGTGATTTCACCTTTCTCCTAATTTGTGTCTCTAGCATATCTTTCTAATTATGTATTTATTTATTTTGCTCCTCTCTCTTGCTCACCAATTGCATCCCAGTCTCTGTATTTATTCTTTTTAGAGCACATAGCACCAGCTAGGCTCCTTTTTAGACTTTATTAAGCTTTTCACATATCATGATGGAAACACACGTTTAGAGTTGAAACAATACGTTGACTAATTGGTTGATCAAATGAAAATTTGTATAAAATTGTTATCAAGTAAAAATGCCTTAGAAAAAAATGCTGGTTTCAGCTTCCCTAATGTAAGGATTCCCTCCTCTTCTCTGTTATATGATATTGTAAATTTAATGTGTTTGGGTTTGGGCAAACAGAAACAATATGAAGATGCCACCTTGATCTGGAAAATTCTGATAGGCATTTTTGTTTTTACCGTGTTCTGATTTTAGCTGGCAGATTATTTGATAATAAAAGATAATAGTTGTTACACTCCTAGACGTTTTCCTGTTTCCAAAATCTGTCTAATGTTTTAAATCCCTGTCTCTTGTCCAGATGAGTGGCGGTGTATGGTCAGGGTGCTCTGGCTGGTTCTACTCTGTGTGCTGCTGCTGACTATAGTCACACTTGTGCTCAGAGAAATTGACTGGAAGAGTTGCTGCCGCAGTAAGACACACACACACACACACGCACACACACATTGTCCACTTGACTAGTTTGATTCCCTTGGAGTGATTTTAAAATGTGTGCTTTCTGTCAGAAAAACCGAAGGTGCGCCCTCTTGGTTACGACCTCACTGGCCCGCAGTCAAATGGTAAATTTAAACTTGTGTCCTCTGAATTAATGTGTGCTTTTCTACTCTACTTCACATTTCCCATTATTTCCCTCTCTAACAGTATTATAAACCCAGATACACACTTCTCTATCTCACTTCTCTCTCTCAGTCCCAGTTGTCAAAAGTTCATTTTCTAGTTGACATGAAATTTTGTAATATTCAATCAAACTATTCTATCAACTATTCATATGTCTCTCAAGGGGCAATTTGAAGCAAGCAAGTTTGCAAAAACAAGCACAAAAACAGTCCATTCAAACACATAGAAAACAATTTTAAAATACAAGATATAATAATGTAAGAAAAGTGTTGAAATATACAAGGTTTAATAGCAGTGCTTGCCAACAATATCCAACAGCACAAAGGCACATTATGTCAAAAAGTGCAAAAAGTAAAAGTGCATTTATTGCTGTAATCAATACACAAGATCTATCTATACATAAACTGTTCATAAGTGTTTTTGCATCTGGAATAAAACCAAACTTTCTTCTTTTTGCAGCTCTGTCTCTTACAGAATAATCAGATAAATAGCATTTCACAAGCTTATCTCAGAGTTACAACATCTTTTGTCCAAATTGTGTCAGACTTTATTTCCAGGTAAAGCAATACCCCATTTGTTGGAAATGAGTACTAATCACAATGTCTGATATGCTGTTTCTGCTGTATATCTTTTAACTAGATGAAGAAATTTACACAGAAATCATCGCTCTTAAAGGTAACTGGTAAATGGCACAACACTACACTCTTAACTCAAGCTCTACATCCTAATTTAATCATATTGTATGTATTATTTATATTTTAATGACCTGTTATTGTTCAATGACAGTTTGAAATAAAATGGTTTGATTAAAAAGTTGTTTCAAACCATGACAACTTTTTTTTTTCTTTTTTTTGAATGGACAGGACTATCACCCATTCAAGAGGTAGACAGTCAAGGTAGGAACACAGACACTTCAACACATTCAGAGAAATGAGTCAGACCACAAGCATATAACTCCTGTGACTTTGTGTTTATTAATAGACTTCATGTACATTTTGCAGATGAACTAGAAACTCTGCTGGATGGAAACGCCGACCACTGTTTTACTGGTAAACCAACATTTATTGGAACAATCATAAGCTGAATTTATCCTCTAGCTGTCACTATAAAACTATGGGCTACTTCAATATATAATGTTGTGTTTCTCTAAATGTATTTCTATTGAGGATCTTAATGAAAATACTTTCCAAACTCATATCCTTTTATACTGTACCAGTGTTAAAGGATGGGTTCACAATTTTTCAAGTCTAACTGTCAGGTGTCTGTATGAACACAGAAAGAGGTTTTCCTCACTGTAATCATTGCTCCTGTTCATACTGGCTGTTAAAAGATTCCCTTCAAATGGGGGGCCAAAATCCACAGTGTGTCCACAGTCATTTTCTGCGAAAACGCATTTAAAAGTTTCTCTGAAACTTATATTAGTCTTCAGATGTATGAGTCAGTCAAATCAAGTGGATATCTGCCACATTTACTGTTTTTGTAGCATCACATTCCCTCCTTGTGTTTCCTCAGACAGTGTTTCCCTGTTGAGCTGTGGTGGAAGTACAAAAAGAGGGACTTTGGCACTAAAAAGACTATAACATTGAAAGATATCTACTTGATTTGACCTATCTAGGTGACTGAAGCTTCATATTAGCTTCAGATAAACTTTTAAATACATTTTTGCACAGAAGGAGGACTGTGGATTTTGTCCTCCATCACTTATATTGTAAGTGCATTATGAAGGGATTTTCTAATTGCCAGAATGAACAGGAGTAATAATTACAGCAAGAAACACCTGTTTCTATGTTCATTTGGGCACGTGACCGTTGTTTTAAGACAGATTTGAAAAATTGTGAACCCGTCCTTTAAATCTTTAGTCTGAACATATGTACAGTACTGTGCAAAAGTTTTAGGCACCCTAGATTTTTTCGATTCTTATCCATTATGCAATATGTATGCATATGATTGGTCCCAAATGTATTCATGACAAGACAGTTACCCCAAGCATACAGCTAAAGTCATAAAGAACTATTTTCAGCAACAAAAAGAATGATGAGTCCTGCAACAGATGGTATGGTATGACCCCCACAGAGCCCTGATCTCAACATCATGGAGTCAATCTGGGATTAAATGAAGAAGTACCTGAGATGGCTTAAATAATAAATCCACAGAAGAACATTCTTTCTCCAGGATGGTTACAACAACCTACCTGCAAGTTACCATGAAAAACTGTGTTAAAGTGTACCAAGGAGAACTGCTGCTGTTTTAAAGTAAGCATTCTCACTTTACTTTTAGTGCCTAAAACTTTTGCACAGTGCTATATTTTAAGATAATCAACATCAAAAACAGTATAGAATTTACTTAAAGCAAAAGTTTAATATTAAGAGATTTTTTAAAAATATTAAGCTCACTAACTAGCCAACATGTTATATCTCATTCGTACAAAACCTGTGTGTAAAAACGACAATCCGCCATTTTCTGGAGGCGTTATTATGTGCAGAACTGTGCAGTTGCCAGGCAACCACTGCACCTGGCCAAGAAATAGTCCAGGCACAAACCCATAAAAAGGATTTTTATTACACTTTGCTCCTTGTACTGATAAAACAAACATGAGCTTTAGAGGTACTAGTAGGCAAATTTTAACTTTGGACAAAGCCAGGCAGGCTGTTACTTCTGTTTCCTTCCTTTGTGCTAAGCTAAGCTAACCAGCTGCTAGCTATACTGTAGCCTTATACTTAGCAGATATAATGCTACATAAAGATAATATCAGTTTTCTCATCTAGCAAACCCTCCACCCATGAGCCAATACGTGTATTTCCCAAAGTATTGAAACTATTCCATTAACAGGCTATCAAATGGACTCTGATCCTTTCCACTGTCATCTCACAGTTCATTCTTCCATCCTTTTCTTTAGCAAATCTGCATCATCGCTACCATCCGTCCATCTCCTAGCAGGCCTGGTGACTTTATGCACACTGGAGAAAAATAAAGATGACTGCATCACCTTCCTGCCACCTTGACAGCGAAATCAAAAAACATCTGACACACATAAATATGGTTAAAACTTGTTTATTTGCAACATCTCATTCTCAAACTGTTTAGACAGTAGTCTTAATACATTAGTAAACTGTCCAAACCTAAATAAATTAATTGGCTTTCATTTCACGTTAAAAATCATTTTGTATTCAAGGCAGAAGCACGGCTGATAAACAGCCTTACCCCATCTGTCCGTAGCCGAAAGGAGCCAAAACATTTTGACAGGATTGACTAATATTTTCTTTGCTTAGCTTTCTTGCCCACATCAATGTACCTTTGAAAGGGGAGAATCTGAAGCAAAGAAGGCTAAGAGAGTACTTTATCATCCAGAGATATAAATAACTGTAGGCTGGAAGCTCAGAGCCAATTTAACAGTGGATATTCAAAAAACCAGTGGTGCCTCCAGATAATTTAAATTCCACAGGTGCTCAAGGAAAAGAGGAAAAACAATATGGAAAACATACACCTCTGGAGAGTAAGTAGTGTTTACATCTAGTTCCTTGTAAACAGTATTTCTTCAAGAGGGTGAGAAGAATTTTAAAACCACCTACATGTTTTGGCAGCACCTTCTTTGGGATGTACAAACAAAAAAACCCACAGAGAGACACGTTGTTGATTAATGAAACATAATTAGAGATTAATTCACTTACATTACATCTTCAATAGATCCATGTAGGACAACTAAATGTTTTCTAAGTTAAAGTGTAAAGGTTCATTTTCTTCCTTTCAAATCAAACTGAATAAGAGTAAATATAAGGTAGTGTTGCTTCATATAATTTAACAAAAACAAAAACATAAAGTAAACATAAAGAAAAAGTAAACATAAAGTAAAACATGTAGCGTAATCATTAATACTGGCATATGGACTCTAACCAGATTAAAACATTTCAGTTGGTCATGTTGATCAAAATGTTGAAATACTAACAGACTAAAAGGAGTGCAAAGAAAGCTTGATATATATTAATGTAGAGTCCATTCAACACAATCAGTTGCTTTTTGATTTTGGTTCAGTTTTTGGAGACAATCGAAAATACATTTTTGTTTGTCAGACAGGATGAGTCACAGCTCTGAACACAGTTTGGTTCCTCAAAGCAATATATCAACTGCAAAACTGACAAAATAACATTCAGAGATACAACATGGAAGTGACACACACACAACCTGCATGTGGACCATTTCCACATGTACCTGTTTGTTAAATTGTTATCTTCAAGATTATATTATGTGTGTATATATATATATATATATATATATATATATATATATATATATATATATATATATATTTAAGAAAATATTCCGTCTGTAGCTATGGCACATAATGTAGTTATAAGCACTTAGTCTGGAATAATCTATTTTCTATACCTTTTCTGTACAACAACAGATACATTAAGACAAGCGGGTGAGCAGGTAGCACGTGTATGTGTGTGTATGTGTGTGTGTGTATGTTAGTGTTGTTGTGTCTCTGCTGCTGGTTCTGTGGCGGTTCGGCAGTGCTGGCTCTGGATGTGGGAAATCTGCAGGACGGGCAGCAGCAGCTGAAATGCATTCTGGATATAGTTGGTACTGTTGGAGCCCTGCAGACAAGAGACCTTCATTATGATCATCATCATTGTCATACCTTTTTTTTTTTTTTAAATAAATGTGAAAAAAGGTTATTTCTGATTTTACCATTTATTTATAATACTGGACATGTCTATTGTATAGAATAGAATAGAATAGAATAGAATAGAATAGAATACAGCTTTATTGTCCAGAATGCAAAACATATGTAAAATGTAATATACATACCAAATATGATGACAAAACACCATTGAAGTATAAAACACAGTAGTAAAGAATACAAATAAAATTGCTAAAACAAAGCATAAAACAATAAATCATGAACTAAAATACAGTGGAGAAATATTTGTGACTCTGTTTTATTTAAAATGCTGATTGTACTTGATCCCAGTGTTAAAAATACACTATTTTTATCTACTGTGATTTTTTTCTTCATTTATAAACATTATTTACACATCTAATAGTCATCCACTGCCAGGACAGCTCTGTCATTATTTTCATTTTCATTTTAACTTGATTTAATCATAATTTGAGGAAAAAAAAAAATCTGTATATCTCACCTCTAACAGCACGCTATCTACCAGCGGATTCAATTCCTCTGCTTTTCTTTGGCCCTGAGAGAGACACAGAGAGAGAGATGGGAAGCAGCAATGAGTAAGAATGTAAGATGAATCATAATTCTCAATGTCTCCATTGAGATTCAGTGGTTTGGTTGGAGAACATGAAACAACTACAAAGACAAACATTAAGACAAACCACATGAAAAGACCAAAACCAACAAAGAACTGATCCCACTAACAATGTTGCCTGTGAAGCCAAAGCCCATATTCAACATCCATTGTCTAAAACTATTAAAAACACATGAACAAGCCACACTGCTGCACAGGGTCACACGTTACTTCATTCCCATAAACATGTGCACTGTAGTTTATTTGGAGTCAGTCCTGTTGCTGGCAAATGATAAAATGAGCACAGAATGTGAATTAATCCACAGTTAAAAAAAGTTCCCAACAAATGCACTATTTACACCTGTTTGAGGAAAGCTAAAGTGCCCTGGTGTTTTAGAAAATGAACCTTTTTTTAAAAATAGTGACAATGAAACAGCAATTACAGTGTCTTTAGCTTCTGTAGTGTGATGTGTTTCTGAGTGAAACGCAGCATGTGGGAAGGATATAACTACGAGAAGGATTTAAATCATATAGTTCAGATTTGTTTGGATTGCTTAGAGAATACAGAGCTGTAAAGGAATCAGGCAAGGGTTAAATGAATAAATTAGAATGACGTTCATTGGAAATATAAAAGCAAAGTTTTTGACAACAAATAACTAAACATACCCCTCCTACAGTGATATTACTCTGCTAGCTGCGACCTACAAGCAGTCAAGTGTGGTTTAATATGATGGGAGGGGTTAGTTAGTCGCCCAACATCACTTTTGATTAGATAAACGCATCAATACATCCCCAAATTCAAGTTGAATAATCAAAAATATTGTTACATTTTACAGGAATAGGAAAAAAGAGGGTATTTGATATGAAAACACTTAAAAACCTTTTTTTGACATATATCTGACTTACACGAAGAGATAACAGATACAGGATCAGAAGTTTAGTAACTAGAAATACGGCCATGCAGTTGTTTGCCTCCACCAACCAATCAAGTTGCAGTTTACATCCATGTCTATCCAGACTCATATAATATTTGTAGTGAAGACTTAGAAGGAATTTAATAAAAGCTATTAAGTGTATTATCTATATATGTTCACATGTGTGGCCAATAATACTGATTCTGATAGAACACAAAGTTGTGGCCATGACAGTAGATGATGCTTCAGATATGGATGTTGCTGCAAAGAAGCTACAAATTCTAAAACGTGGATGTTTCACACACATCTTCAACCCGGCAGCACAGAAAATCTAAACAATCACCACAGTTTCAAGGTGGAGACCCAAGATCAGTGTCACCAGTTCAGCATCTGACCAAATGTGAAATATAGTCACAATCTCCCCTCCTGTTCCTGAGTTATGGCGTTGAATAATGGCCAGAAAAGTGTTTTTGCAGAATATCATGAGGTCACAATGAAGTTGACCTTTGACCTTTAGGATATAAAATGTCATCACTTCATCATTTCATCCTATTAGACATTTGTGTGAAACTTTGTCATAATTAGTGTATGAATTCTTGAGTTATGGCCAAAAAACGTGTTTTGTGAGGCCACAGTGACCTTGACCTTGACCTTGGCCATTAAAATTCTAATCAGTTCATCCTTGAGTCCAAGTGGACAGTTGTGCCAAATTTGAAGAAATCCCTCAAGGCATTCATGAGAGAATGGAATGGACAGACCACCCGAAAACATAATGCTTCCAGCCATGGCTCTTGCCACCGCGGAGACATAAAAATAACAATTCCACCGTCGTTCAAGTACATAACTATGGCTTGTTTTCAAATATGTATGTTTTCAGTAGTAACCAATTGGTGCAGTACTGAGAGCCACAGGCATGGTTAGGAAGTCGGGCAGTATTAAGACAGACAAACATACTGTTGGCTTTGGTATTTTAATGGAATTTGCTGACAAAAAGAAGAATAAAGCCTACACAGACACACACACACACACACACACACACACACACACACACACGCAAACACACACACACATGCACGCACACACACATCCCTGTCACCTACCCCGACAAGAAGCAGCGTATCAGAGAACTTGTTGGCCAAACACTCCACCTCTGTACACATGGAACATGTCAACCTGGAATGAAAATGTCAATTTTAGCAAACCACGCTCCTCTCACATGTAGTGCGTACTCTCTCTTTCTCTCTCTCTCTCTGTCACACACACACACACACACACACACCTGGTGAGGATGTGTGCCTGGTCTCTGGCTGGTTTCTCCAGCTCCTGGCCATGGAGGATGAGTTCTGCCACCTTGTGGAGCTGCTCGATACTGCGAGCCGTCACTTCTGCCAGACTCCCCACTGATGACATATAGACAGCCTGGAGAGAGAGAGAACACACGCGCACACACACACACACACACACACACAGACAAGTGGTGACAGCAGGAGCAGAGGGAGGTTAAATTGAAAAATTAAAGAAAAAGTCTCTGCTGTTGCTGATTTGAGTTATACAATGTGGTTGAGTCGACCTCACCTCTGCAGATCTGGGGTCGTTCTCTTTCTCCTTCTCTTCCTCCTTCTCTTCCTCCTCTTCTCCCTTCTTCTCCTCCCCCTGCTCCTCTCCATCTCCCTTCGTCTCCTCCTTTTCGTTCTCTCCAGGCGAGGCCTCTCCCCCTGGCTGGTCCTTCGTTTCCCTGCCAACTGTCTCCGTAGTGACAGGCTGTTCCACCTCGCTCACCCAATCATGGGCCCTCATCCGAGCCTGGAGATGCATAATTACCACCCATCAGCCCCACACGGTGAGAGATCACCATCCTGATGTATGCTAATTTGATGCATATACACGATTATATGCTAATGTAGGTCCTATATGTGTGAATTTGATTATGCAGTAGGACTTCAAAGGTGATAACTTTTATATAACTTCCAGGGCTGCAGCGGGAGGGAGTGGATGCTGACACAGAGTTCAACGGTGTGTGTGTGTGTGTGTGTATGTGTGTGTGAGTTTCTGTAACTGTTTGTACCAAATTTCCTAACAAGGGCAGAAGGCTGAGAAAAGTTCTTCACACTGAGAACATTTTGCAAGTTAAGGTTAGATTTAGAATTAAGTTTAGTGTGAGAGTTAAAGGAAATTTATACGCTCTAACAGGCTTTCAATGTTTGTCTGGAATGATCAGTGTTTACCAGCAGTAACTTTATAATCAAAGGTTGTAATTCACTTAGATTGAAAGTTAATTCTTGTTTTTGGAAACAGCAGATGACAATTAGTGAGTGGACCTTGTGGCGAGATTATTTTTTCAACTGCTGTTTCCATGTTTGAGAATGAACCTGCAGTCTCTTACAATGATGTTTCCCAACTTTTTTGGCCTCTGAGCCCTTAAAAAGAAGTGATGTCTGCTCATATGTCTACCAGTCATGACTATTTTCTCCCTGGTAAGGAAGTACGATCATCACAAGAAGAAAAAGCAAAGATTAGAAGAAAATCTGAAAAAATATAAAATATATTTTTCCTGTTTTCCTCTTTTTGTAATCATCTACCTCTCAGTTTTATCTTGGGACACCTTGAGAGGGTCCAGACTCTCAGGTTGGGAACTGCTGTCTTTCAACACAGACAAGAAGTCCTTGAAGCACTAAAAATAGGATTGTTGAAAATCTACAATTCCATGACAACTTTACCGAGTTAAGAAAATGTTAAACAGAATGTGCCTTCTGGCTGTGCTGCACTGTGATCTGTTGAGGCTGCTGCTGCTGCTGAAGAAACTGCATCTCTGCCTTCTCTACTTTGCAGATTTCCTGCCATGTTTTGTACGTTTTAGGGTAAGAATTATGTTGTTTGGGGTTTGGATTAAAATTTGTGGAATGGGCTATTGTGAGGAAATTAATGAAGTCAGTTTTTAAACAATAAATCAATTAACTGACAACAATTTTGATAGGTGATTATTCGTTTCAGTCATTTATTATGCAAAACTGAAGAAACATTTTCTGGTTTCATCTTCTTAAATATGAGGCTATGCTGCCTTTCTCTTTTTTTGTATCACAGTAAATTGAAGGTCTTTGGGTTTTGAGCTGTTAAAGTTCAGAGAACACAATCCATTTTAAGATGACATCATGGGCTTCAGGGAATTGTGATGGACATTTTTGCTGATTTTATACACTAAACGATACACACTTCATTGAAAAAATGATTGATTTGGAATTATTCATTGAATTATTGAGATTAAGATCAGATAAGACATATTTATTGTCATTATATTTGCTCATAACTAGGTATGGCATCGCACTCAAAGCAGCAACATTAATCGCTAATGAAAATAATTTGAGCATGAAAGCTCATTTTGACCTTGGAAATAGTATTTTGACAAAAAAAAAAATCATGAGATGTGGTTGAAAGCTTTAGAAAAAGCTACCTCAAGTTTTTTGTCAAAAATAATCATTAGTTGACACCCTGATGTCAATGACTGTTCTCAAAATGTGTGTAAAACCAACCACTGTGTGTTTCCATGTGTGCGCGCGCTGAGCTGGCGCGTGTGTGTGTGTGTGTGTGTATGTGTGAGTGTGTGTGTGTGTGTGTGAGTGTGTTTGTGAGTCACCTTGTTGAGTTTGTCTGGTGTGGCAGCAACATGAAGCTCAAACAGCAGCTCGGTGAGAACACTCATAAACTCTTCGCCGTCAGCCGCTAACAGAAATAAACACACACACACACACGCACACACACACACACACACACACACACACACACACACACACACACGTCATGTTAGTATACTTCTATTTACACAGCATATGTTAAAGCCATAGATGCTGTAGATGTAAAATGAGAGCAGATTTCTACCACATGTCAGTGACGGTTTGGTTTCCCCCATGCTGAGATCATAATGATAATATTCTTGTTTGCCTTCAGCTAAAAGCACAGCAGAGATTTGGTGCAATTTCAGATTCTTGTTTTTGTGCCAAATTAATTAACGTCAGTATCTAAATTACAATTAGAGATTTAAGTGTTCAGCACACATGCAGATTTTAATGAGAAGTCTGGATCTAATAGATTGTTTCTGTTGGTTCTGTTTTGAATCTGTGATGTGATGTGATGTGAATGTGTCGGCGGTCCCTGAACACCAGCACTGGATCAGGCACCGTGTTAAATCCTCCAGGTAAGGGGACACCAGACTGCTTTGAACTCTTGACTGCTTTGACACTGCCTGAAGGCGCCTGTCACATCGTATAAGTTTAGGCTTAATTTTTAAAATGTAATGTGACAAATGGCTGGTGAGATGCGACAAAACCAAAACTTGAAATGACACGGCACCACCTCAACACTGAATTTCACTTTGATAGAACATTTTCCTCTTCTTTTGTGCCAACAATACAGGGGATCAGGAAGAGATGCCCTGCAACACTTTTTGCCCCTAAGGATCCAAGAATTCAGGGCTTTCGCAAGAAGAAAAAATAATTTGTGTTTCTACATGTAAAAACTGAAAATTTTATTTGAGACAAGGTCGTCATTTTTGTGAGAAACAGGATTTTCTAACTTTTTCCCAACATAAGGAAAATGTTTAGAGACATTGTGTCAGCACTCATCTTTCCTGCTATAGTGTCTCAAAAACCGTACGGCTGCAGGTCTGCTGCTTTGCTCCTGACCCTGACTTCCTTGACCCCTCTGTTGTCAATAATTCAGCTATTTTCTCAATTAATCGACAAGTTGTTCGGTCTATAAAACGTCAGAAAATGTGAAAAACATCAATCACTGTTTCTCAAAGCCAAAGATGCAACCTAAAATGTCTTGTTTTGTCTCGATCAACAGTCCACAACCCAAAGATATTATTAAATATTCACATTTAAGAAGAACAGAATTTGGTGTACCAAGACATACCGGACTAAAAAACTAGAAAAATGTAACCAAAATGAAATATCAGTTCTGATCCAGGTGCCTGTGATCCTACATCAGGACTTGTGTCCCCTCTGCCAGAGTTCAAGCAGAAACTGGGGATAAACTGGGGCCAACTGATCCTGGGTCAGTGCTCAGGGACCTCCTCTACCTCCAGGAGGTCTGGTTGGTCTGGGAGACTCACACAGGGGGGTAGAACAGTGTAATTGGGAACTTAGATCACCGTTATCCTTCGTCTGTCCTCCTTTCCCTTCTTCCTCTCCCTCTCCTTCCTCCGCTTCCTCGCGCTTGATGAAGATGTCCTTGATAAAAATCAGCTCCTTCTTCACCTCATCCTGCTCTTCTTCCACCAGGGAGGAGAGGAAGGCTTGGACCTGAGAGCAGCGCACCATTTTATCCACACTATTTTAAAAACAGACTGTAATTCACATTCTTCATACTAAGTGGCTGCATGTGTCTTACCTTCGCCTCACTCTCATTGGACAGGATCTCCAGGGCCTCAAGGTGTGACAAGCCCTGGTAGTCGTCAAACAGAATACCGTAGTGAGCTGTGGGCGCGCTGATCGGCAGGTTGCTCAGACGTGCTCGCTCCTTCTCCTTGGCTTCCTTCAACATCTGAAAAATCCCAAAGGATCATTAATACAACAGCTGTCATTTAAGATAAATTACAGAATGTAGATTTCCACTGAAAAGCACCAAATTATTCCATTCACGCAGACACACAATACACAAGTTTTACATTATTTATCGGATAGGAGGAGACGTTTTGATTTTCTGTGAGTGCTCTGCACTGTATGTGTGGGTGAGCTGTGTGTGTCAGCGTGCCTGACTCAGCGAGACAGTCTTCTGCATCAGGGTCTTGGTCTTTTTGAAACCCGGGTCACTCTCAGCGAGAACAGTCATGGTCTTCTTTCCAATGAACTCCAAGGCGTCCAGACCACCACTGATCACTGACTTACCCTGAGAGAGACAGAGAGAGACAGACGGAGAAGGTGAGACAGAAAAAAAAAAACAGAATTACTATGCAGTAAGACCCACTTTAAATAAATTGAAACATTAGGAATGATAAAATAAACATACTAAAGGTAAGCAAAATGATAAGATATTAAGTACATTTTTTGACTTAGAAAGTGGAATTTTTATTCAGAAAAGATATTTGTGGCAAAATTATGAGGAACTCAAAACCTCAACTTACTAAGGCTGTGTCTGAAATCGCTCCCTGTTAACTATATAGTGCACAATATTTACTGTCCACTATTTTACTTGAGAGTCCAAATTTTGAGTGTGAATTTAATGCACTATATAATGCCCTCAAAATGTCCACAATGGAATGAAAAATGTAGCGTTTCTGCAACAATAACAATCCCAAAATACAATGTGTTATATTTTTGGATGCAATGGATGATGAAGTATTTGAAATCTTAATTCACTGCTCACTGTACAGTAAACTACTGAGTGCATATTACGACACAAAAAGAAACAGGTATGATTAAATTATTCAGGGACAATAAAAATAATAGGACATTAAGTCAAAATTTTGACTTACTTTCTCATAATTTTTTAATTACCGAAGTAACTTATTATTCTGACACCAGCAGTGGGGTGTACTGTTGTACAGCTACTAGCACAACTCCATAGCAGTTTAAAGGACCAGTGTTTAGGATTTAGTGGCATCTAGTGGTAAGGTTGCAGATTACAACCAACTGAATACCCCTCAACTCACCCTCCTCTTCCAAGGATGTAGGAGAACCTAGGGTGGCCGTGAAACTCGCAAAAAACGTGAAAGGCCCTCTCTAGAGTCAGTGTTTGGTTTGTCTGTTCTGGCCTACTGTAAAAACATGGCAGTGCAACATGGCGGGCTCCATAGAAGAGGACATGCTCCCTGCGTAGATATAAAGGGCTCATTCTAAGGTAACAAAAACACAACAATTCTTATTTTCAGGCGATTATACACTAATTAAAACATACTTATGAATAATATATTCCATTTCTGCCAAGTCTGTTGGTTGGAGAGTCTAATGGTTGCTAGTAGCAACCACTATGGTACAGCTCCACAGCTGTTTTTACAATGTAATTGGCATTACATGCAGAAAGCAGTGTACTTGCCATGGACACTGCTTTTTGTGTTTCACTGTGGAATTATATACAATGAATGAACTGAGTGACTCAAATATAAATACAATACATCAGCACTATATAGTAAATATGGAGGGATTTTAGACACGGGTTGATCTTTACTCAGATTTATTACCAAGTAAATATTGACAGGCATCTTTTATATAACTGCCCAAATACCCGTGTTAGAGCATTTAACTATAGGTACTCTTTAAATTGTAGCTGATCCTGATTTGTGATTTGTTAATTTCATTTTTCAGCAATGTGTTTACTTCTAACAAAGCTAGCCATTAGCTGCAATCAAGTAACTATTCATTTGTTAGCTTAATTTTTTACTATTTATGCTTGTGGACTTTATGTCCGTATATGTTACGAGATGAAATAGTGTGTTGTTCTATGGGGGGCTTTATATTGATCTTATAGTGGTGACTTTGTTTCTTCCTGCCATGAGGTACAATGTAACTAACATGACAGTCTAATCCCTTGCGAATCCAGTTTTCTTGTCACTGTACTGACTCATTCCTACAATATCTTTGGTCTAACTCTTTTTCATGGTATCTCATATACTTCATTTACTTGGTTTGTTACACAGTTGCTTCCAGTAAAAACTTCAAAGGCCGACTGCTGTCTTCAACCTTTATTGGAATTATGTATAGCTCACTGCATGGCTGTGAACTTGCACCATGGACTGACTGATGTGTAATGAGGGTAGAGGAAGGCCAATTAGTAAGTCAGACATATGTACCACAAATGCCAATATCTCAAAACAAGATTTTTTTAAAAAAAATGTCTTGAAATAAGCAGGTGTGTATTGGAAATCACTGAATTTATCTCCACTGGCAGGTCTTTGTTCTATGATTTTTTAGCTTTATGAGGTGTGTTTGTGTGTGTGTGTTCACTCACTGTGTTCTGCACAGCGTTGGTGATCGTAGAGAAGACGCCCCTGTTAGAAGCTGCAGCACTCGCAGAGGAAGATTCCCCGGAACTGGACAGGTCAGCCTCTCCACTTTCCCCTCCTCCCTCTCTCTTCACCTCTGATCCCTCCTCTTCCTCTTCTTCTCTCGCGTCCTCTCCTACTGAGGTCTTGTGGAGACGCAGAGCCTCTCCTGCCTTCACCTTAACGGAGGTCAGACTCTGACCTGTCCGCACAGACACGCACACAAAGGTTAATACTCACAGGGATGAAGAGAAGAGCATGTGTACAGAGGCAAAAGAAGAAGAAAATGGATGGATGAAAGAAAACAAGAACAAGAGACGTACCCACAGTGGAGGTGGCGCTGGTCAGAAGAGATTTTCCCCATGAACTCCAACCTCCCCAGCCTTTTTCTTTCTCCTGAGCAGACCTCTACACACACAAACACATGCACACCTACATTAAAGTATTAGTTAAAAAGACATTATTTGTGTAGGAATAATTTATAGAGCTACAGGGAAATGCTGCACTAGACAAAGTTATCACTCATAGTTAGTAGCCTCACAGGTTGAGGTCGAATAGGGCTGCAAATAACAATTATTTTCATTACAGATTAATCTGCCCTTTATTTGGTCAAGTAACTGATTAACTGTTTGGTCTGTAAAATATCATAAAATAGTGAAAAATTAAAATTCCCCAAAGTGACAGTCAAAAAACCAAAGATATAAACTCTTACTATCACATAAGACACAGAAAAGCAGCAAATCCACACAATTGAGAAGCTGGAATAGAACATTTTTGTTTATTTGATTGAAAAATAATATCAATAATTGATTGAAATAGTTGATTCATTTTTTAAAAACTTTTTTACTTAATAAATTGAGTCAATTAAATCAAATTCAATTAAATAAAAGTCACAAGTGAATAGTAATTCAGCTCAGGTGAAAATGCGCTAAAGGCTAGACCGATAAATCAGCCAAACTGATGTATGAGTAAGTATTAACTTATTGCAAATAAATTGATATCAATATATCAACTAATAGGACACAAAAATTTCAGTGCAGAAATGCCAAATATATGTTTAAGGTCATTTAGAAACAGTGACAAGTTTATTTTTCGACTGCAAACTGTCTGCTCAGAACACATCATGATCACAATTCTTTAAAAAAAGATAAATGTTTTTTATGTGTTTATATAAAAAAATGAATATACAGCGATATATAATTGTCTGATTTTTAAACTCTCAAATATCAATATCAGTATTGGTTATTGAATGCACTGCATGTCCAAACCTCCACATCCTCCTCTGCAGCTTCCGTGTCCGGCTCCAGGCTCACTGATTGGTCGCATTCAATCACCTGTCCCTCAGCGGCAGGCTCCATCAGACCCTCTGAAGTGTCCATTTTGGCGGCGTCCTCTGTGGTTGTCTCCTCAGTGGACTGTGGGAAACTCTCAGGGATCAGAGGAGGCTGTAGAGGGGCTGAGGGCGGTTCGAGGACCTCTAGGACATCCTGACAGGAGTCAGGGTCAGTGTGGGTGGGTTGGGCGGGTGGAGGGTTGGTGTCTACAGAAGGGTCTGCATCAGAGGGGGCAGCCTGGGACATGGTGATCTGGAGGTGGAGAGCTCTGTAATATTAGTGGTTTTAGTTGAGCAAGAGCTGATCTCTGATTTTTATACATCTCTTTACCTTGAAACAGAAATATTGTTTACATAAATCCTAGTTTACTAGGTACAAATAAATGTTTTACATCTGGAAATGTTTACTGATTGTGGTTGATCTATGATGATTTGTCTCACAACAGAGTTTTAATGTGTGAAACTCTCAAGGCACTATACATTTACACAGTGAGTGTTTCATATGAGTGAAAAGACTAGCTTAAAAGACTTGCTTAATTTTAAACACTGCCCACACATAGTAACTGCAAAACACTACAGCACATGCTACATGATACTTCAGCCAACCCATGTCAGCACAAAGTTCAAACACGTATTACTTAACATATAAATCATTAAATCAATACAACTTGTTTTTGAAAACATTTCACCATATTACCAAGGTGACAATGATAACTGCCAAACACTCATTTCCTTCTTTTACTGTCAAAATAATGTAATGTATTGAGGTTGTGTTACTGTAGTGTATATTTTGGTTTGATGTTTCATAATTTCCAGCAGTGTACTGTGTGTTGATGACTACTTACAAGTGAGTCAAACATCTAATGCTCGACATCTTAAATGAAAAAACAAACTCTGTGGTAGATAAAGAACAGAAAAAGTTTGATTTACCATATTATAAAGTCAGCCTCTGCTACATTATTTATATTTACAGCAGTATAATGTATTCAGTGAACAAAAACAAAAGTTTTCTAAATGTCTTACATCATTTCTGTATTTCTGGCTGCTGTTTGTATTGTGACAGAGGAAATGACCATTGCATAGTCTGTTTTGATGGGAATTACAGGCTACTGTTTGAGAGCATTGTTAGATAATAATGCAACATTGCTAAAATTCAGTGAACACAATGTTGTGATGCTCTAAGAATTATGATGCAGACTTTTTAAGACCAAAATTAGGATTATAAAGTTTTGTACCCAATATGTGTATATTGAAACATTGTGAAAATTAAGCAAAAAGAAAGCAATCACTGTGATTTACCACATCTTATCCCTTCAAGGTGCAACATCTCCATCTAGTGCTGAACTGTTGTATCCGTGTGCACATGAGTACTGTCATCATTGTTTTCAACCATTACTAAGTTTGTTTAAGGCCGTTTCCTGTTCATAATGAACAACGTTATCTCTGACAAACTGTGTACACAAGATGGTAAATAAAACGGGTCTCAATCCCAATAAAAATCTGTTATTATACTGCCCGCAAAACAAGTTACAGACTATATAATGTGACAATATTTTCTTTTGATCCGGAGCACTGACAATAATCAATATTTTACACTTACCTCATTAATTCTCGAGACAATCTGTATTAGTAAAAACTTGTACAGTAACTTGTGACCCTTGAACTGTTAAAAAATCATTCATTTCATATTGATGTCATCTATATGAGCCTTTTCTACGCATCTCAAAGCTTTCTCTGGATCTTTTAATACTATCAACACATTACTGTAGCATGACAACATACAAAATAATGTCAAGCACACAGCCAACAAAGACCATCTCTATTTCACAGCGAATATCACAATTAGGCTATTATTCGGAGGATTATGATCTTTATGACGATTAACACAAACGCATCTCCAACATTGCAGCAAATGAACTAAAACTTCTTCTTCTTCTCGCCTGTTTTGTTGCAGACGCATTTATTTCAGTTGTTGGAGTCAAAGGAAAATTAAAAAGCTCAAAGACAGTTTTGTTTCTGTGAAAGTGACAGTGCAGCTCACCCGTTTGGTGCCAGCCAGCGGCTCCTCTTCCGCCCCGCCACGTCGGCAGGCCGGTAGGTGACAACACCGAAGAGTAACAACCGACAAGATAATTCACTGCCGCTGGAACAGCTGCTAGACGGGGAGGTAAACTGTAAGCTAACACAACTTTACCCGCTAGTAAGCCAGTTTATACAGCAGCTAATTTAAGATATTACTCTACATAAACGGCAACAACAAGCACCCGGAAATTTTATTATTATTTACCACTAGTAGTATAGTAGTTTTCCATCTTGTGTTCTGTAACATCAGAGAATCATCTTTGACATAGTCTATCTATAACGTATCCTCAGTTTCAATCTCATGGCGGCTTAATTTAGATTATGAGCCATCGCTAAATATGTTTTCTACTTTTTAAGGACTTTCACAACCCGTTTTCTTTACCACTTAAACCACCATTTAGATAGTTTATGCGGTATGTTTGGCTAAATCTCGGTTCAGTCTGGACCAAGACGGATGTTGGAGGGAGGTAATCATCTCGCTTCGCCTGTATACGTATGTCTGCAATAGAAAGTACAGTTGATTTGTTTCCGCGCCGTTGAATTTCAAATCGAAAAGTTTGAGAACAATTTCTAATATACATATTATAGAAAAATGATTTAAAAGTAGGACGACTATTTTGATATTTATATTCTTATACATTATCTTCTACCGCTTTTCTATCGCGGCTCGTTGGTCTAGGGGTATGATTCTCGCTTAGGGTGCGAGAGGTCCCGGGTTCAAATCCCGGACGAGCCCACTTTTTCCACTTGAGATACAGATGAGCTAACCTAATTAATCGCCCGATGACACAAGTAGTGTCTAGTAATGCGGTGAAACTGCACACACAATTACAATTGTCAACGTTTACATCTCATCACAACTTTCCAGACATCATTGTGACGTCTTCTGTTTCTGCTGCTGTCCTTATTATTCCAATTTATAAAGGTGATGATAATGAGTGTGTGTATGTGCCTATGGGTGTGTTTGTAAGATTTGTTTTAAATTGTGAAGCGTGCTAGACCATGGGTGTATTATATTACCTGCTTCCAGCTTCTTCTGTGTGAGGATTTGCTGCTTTTCTTGGTCAAATATGACAGTAAATTAAACATCTTTGGATTCTGCACTTATGGCAAAACTAAACAAGGCATTTGAAGACATCACTTTGAGGAACAGTGATGAGCATTTTTCACATTTTTGACACCTTCTGGACTTAAGCCCATAGAGAAAAAACAATCTTCTGATTAATTGATCATGAAAATAATCATCAGTTGCAGCCCAAACCATAAATAAGTTGATATTCAACTTCTTATGATATCAAACTGAGAAAAAGACAAAATTTTCACATTTAAGAGGCTGGAAGTAGGAAATATTTGCCATTTTTGCACGAGAAATTATTTAAATAATTAAATAAAATATATCAAAATAGTTTAATCCCCTAAACTAAAAAACTAATTACCCACTAATCTATTCATTTAATTGTTTCAGCAGTAACACACACACACACACACACACACACAAAACACAGCACTCACATTCTGCAAATAGTATCAATAAGTTTATTGAGTGGTATGAATATTCTGTTTTAAAATAAATGCAAAATTGCAGATAGACCTGTACACTTATATGTTCACAGTTTAACACGTTCCCTTTGAATTGCCAACATAGATTAAAAAGAGATAGGGTTTATTACAGACACAACATTATAGAAATGTGTTATATCCATCCATTATTATGAGAGTATCAAAATCATGCTTAATAAAAACCTTTAATTGCCCTTTCAGTCTAATAATCAACATATATATATATATATACAGTATATATATATTACAACTTATATTTGCAGAGACACAAAAACATATACAAGCAAAAACTGCAAACAATATCCAAGAGCAAATGCAGATTACTTGAGCCGCTACATTCGGTGTGTGTGTGTGTGCATGTGTGTGTGTGTGCGTGTGTGTGTGTGTGCGTGTGTGTGTGTGTGTGTGTGTGTGTGTGCGTGTGCGTGTGTGAGTGCGTTTGTGTGCGCGAACAAAAGAAAATCCCTCTTCTGGCATTAGATGATTAGATAATGACAAACCAATACACCTGTTGAATGTTTCTGATCAAACTGACCAGCAGATTTATGAATAGAGCAAAACTGATGTGACTGATAAATGTTTGGCTTTGGGAATGTTTTTTTTATATAAAGTGCACATTGTAGACATGTACAAAGACGCTATACACAAAACTATTTTGTTCTCCGGAAGCTGTAAAAAAAAAAAGTTGTGCTCAGAAATTGTGATGGCATAGAATACGAAGATTTGCTACCTTATGGCCTTTGATTGGCATTATATGGATATATTAAAATATTAAACACTAATGAATTAAATGACTTTTTTTTTTTTTATCAAAACAGACATCCTGTAAGGCAGGCTTGAATAAAACTCATCTACTCCTGAAAAACAAAAAGTTAAGCGCAAATTTCCCTGCTTTGCACTTTGTATTTTTCCCATATAAAAGTGTCATACAATAAAAAAAAAGGCTACCATGGTGTCACAAACCAAAAACAAAGTTCATATCATAGAAACACAAACTTGATCTAAGACATAAGACATTTCATTGCTTCTACCCTTAAACCAACTGAGTGGTGTCTTTTCCTCACTAAAAACAATAATGCCCCTGTGCAGCAACTTTCACATTTCTGAATGAAAACATAAAAAAACACTTCACTCTGACAATGAATGAGACCCAGAAGTCCCCCTTTTTTCAACCCAGACACCAAAAAGCACACAAGACCGAGCTGCTTTTACTAAGTGCATGTTTTCTGCTGTGTGTGCTGTAAAACATGTGCATGTATGTACAAGAGAAAGCGAGCATTAGTTACCTGTTTGTGTTTTTTTTAAGTCACTTCATGATGTAAGCTTGTAGAGGCAGATGAGGTGTGTGGTGGTTTTTGATGTGGCGGTCCATGAAGGAGGAGTTGGCATTAGCGTTATGTCACAGGTAGCTGCACTGATAAGAAAGCTGATGTATGACACGATGCACAGTAGGTGTGATAATGATACATTCTGGAAAGTTTCACATTATATTGGCCTAGCTAGCAAATAACGTGTGTGTTTGTGTGTGTCCACAATCTTTACTCGAATGCATGCAGTGAAGTGAGAGCTGATGTTGCGAAACGAAAGCTTGAGCATGATGATGTGTGTGTGTCTTGATGTATTTTGTTGGCTGTGGAGTTGAAAGGTATACTATGCAGGATTTTCCTAAAAAAACAATGTGTAGACTCATACAAAAGGAATCCCTCTCAATCATCACTTATGACCAACTATAGGTTTGTGGTGGTGTTTTTATCTGCAGAGACTCTGCCCTCTGCCTGTATTTTCTTATTATTTTGCTGTGTTTGGGACATTTCTCGACGTCAACATTTGGGCAGTGGGTGTGTAGCCCCCAGCCAATAACAGCTAGCAGGGTGCGAGGTCGGGACTCATAGCGTAGCAACCAGGTTACATCACTGTCTACGTCTCTCTCCTCTGCTCTGCTCTGCTCTCTGTCTGTGTGTCATGGATGTGAAACAATCAGAAAATAACATTTTATTTATCTGATTCACAGCTTTTTTTCTCACCAGTGCTGCTCGTTCTCTTCATTCACACTCTAGCTTGCTTGACCAATGCTGCTCTCTCTCTCTCTCTCTCTCGCTCCTTAAGCCGAGGAGGGGGGACCAACTTTGAATGCCACATGTTTGCAAACGCCACCCAACAAATCCTGCATAGTATACCTTTAAACAGAGCAGGTGTAGGTTTTCGGTTCTGTGGCCACAAGGGGGCGTCTCTCTCAGGCCAGCTGAGATACTGCAGCCCCTCTCAAAAAAAAAAAAAAAAAAAAAAAGTCTTGATCCTCCACAGCTGATTAGAGGTCTAGTACAACAGCCAGATTTCTATTATAATGTTAAGATGAGCTGGTAAATCTGCAGAGAAGATCAAAACTGATGGATAGATGAGTAGCAGGCTGACACCAGCTCATATTCAGGCTAATGAGGTGAAAGGGTATAAACTTGCACCCTGAGGAACATTTCCCCACTCCCTCTCGGAGTCCAATATTTAAGGCCAGCTCTTTACTATAAATCCCCCCCTCAAGTCAAAGTGGTACAGTCCAACGTTGAACCCAGCACCGAGTTTCTTTCAAGTTGCCCTGTGCAACATATTACACCAGGAGGTGGCGCTTCTTGTGCAAAGCCAGGTGGTCGGAACGGGAGAAGCTGCGTTCACAGTCGGGGCACTGGAACGGTTTGACTCCTGTGTGCTTGCGGAAGTGTCTCGTCAGCTCGTCTGAACGGGCGAACTTCCACGTGCAGCCTTCCCACATGCACTTGTAGGGTTTCTCACCTGCACACCGGAACAAAATAAGAAGATCAAGATTAAGAAAAGGTTCGTAAAAGATGATTAAAATGTTTGCACAGATTGGAAAAAGTACAGCTTTTATGTGAATCAAGAGTCTCACCGGTGTGTGTCCTGCGGTGTGCTTTCAGGTGGGAGCTCTTGGTGTAGACTTTGTTGCAGCCTGTGAAATCACAGCGGTGGATTCTCCGCTTTTTCAGTGAGTCAGGAGAGTCAGCAGGGAGAGGATGCTTCGCACCTGAATGAACTATTACTGACGGGTTGTTTCCCCTAAGAGACAGAGAGAGAGAGAGAGAGAGAGAGAGAGAGAGAGAGAGAGAGAGAGAGAGAGAGGAAAAAAAGATGTTAGCGCTTCACATGTCTTCATCTGATTTGACCAGGAGAGGGCGACGGTGTCACATAAGAGTGGCCTTCCTTCATGATGTTGAAATCTAAATGCAAGTTTTACAGTTATTTGGCCGCTGCCAATCTCCAGTGCAATAACAAACGTCTAGTAGTCAGGAAGTTGAAAAACACCTCCCGCCTTTTCCAGTCCACCACGCCTTTGCTTTGTCTTGTCATCCCTCTTGTATTGGTCGATTTAATTCACCATTCAACCAAGAAACGTTGACACGAAGCTTAAAAAACAAGCTCTTGAAGTCTAAAAACTGTGAAATAGTAGATACACCTTTGCAATTCTCTTTCCAGTCACATATCCAAATTAAACAGGCCAAACCAGATTAGGTTTCAAACTCTACGCACCCTGTGTGTACATGTGTGTAAGAAATATAAAATAAAAATCAGACAACACTACACTAAACACAATACAAGAGAATAGGGTAGAAAAGAGACTTCTTCAAGTGTTTCACAGTAAAAAAAAACAAAAAACAAAAAAAACAAACAATAAAAAGCAAGAAGGAGTTGTCTTTCTACACTATCATTTAAGCGTGTCTGTGTGCGTGCGTGTAAGTGGCAGTTGCGAGCAGGTGTTGAGTGTTGAAATATGAATCCCTCTCAGATCAGTTCTGCGTAAAGGAATGTGCCGAAAATCCCCCGTGAAACCCACACATACACACACACACACACACACACACAATTAGGCCAACCCATTATTACACATACTGAGCAAACTTGACCTATTTACCATATACTGTACATACAGTACATTTACATTGTTCAGGTGTGACTGTGTTTTGAGAGGTGATGACAGCTTTAGATGCGCCCACTTTCACGGTTGGCACTGTGACAAGGACGCCCTGTGATGGCAACCACTCTGACAACTAAAGGATGGGAGGACAGGGGGTTACAGCACACACACATACACACACACACTCACATCAACTTACTGCCAACATTCCCTGACTATTACATGTGTAAGCGACCTGCAATTATTTCTTTGGTTAAAAGCCGTTACTTTGCAGAAGATGAAACACTGCGGTACAAAACAGACGATGCATGGGAGAGAGGGGAAGAGGGGAGGGGAACGGAAGAGGAGGGTAAAAAAGGGGTGGGGAGCCGCAGATGCCGGACAATGAGTGCTAAAAAATACAGGAAGCGCCAAGCAAGGAAGGAGAAAGACAGAAAGAGAGAGAGGAGGAAGAGGAACAGGGGAGGTGACAGGATTCGGACGGTAGTCCGATATAAACTTGTGAGGGCAATAAGAAGATGAAGTAAAGCACTGTAATGACTGGAGATAAAAGATTAAATGACGCCACAGTGGAATGAAGGAATCTGACCCTGTATGCAGGTTAGACTCCTCCATACAGTACAGTTAGTGTGCGGTGTGTTGTTCATGACAGCTGCTGTGTTTCTGGTCCTGTGTTATTTCTGTATATTAAATACTCATCTCCGTGTGTGTCTTTTAGCTGCTTTATGTTTACTTCCGCTCACTCATATTGCCATTGCAGGAACAAGAGGCATCAGAGCATGTTGAGATGTCAGTTTGTCAACTGACTGAAAACAGCAGCAGAAATTTGTCCTCTAATTTCCAAAATATGGACCTGTTCGGCTGGGTATCGAACCTCTATACTTTTTTGGTAGAAATCAAAATGTCTCTGTAACAAAAAAGCACCAAAAACCAGCACTGAACTTCATTTTGTTTATTTTTTTTGACTATTTCCTGATTTAAATCTCAGTTTTTGATGCTTTTACACAGTTTTTATTTGAGAAAATGTCTCGTATTAAGACAAACTTTTTCTTACCCCACGTAAACTGAATTAATTTTCATTAACATTACCACTACTGTGGTGGTAAAACTATTAACCAAAAGAGCCAACTTGAATTCACTGAAATAATATCATATAGAATATAAACCTCTTTTTTTCCCCCAGGTATGATTCTCAAGAATTACTGTCGCATAAAAAGTTACAAAAAAGTCTGTATTTTTGACACATAAATCTCCCATGATAATAGTAAACCTGATAGCAAGAAAAGTTGTGACATTTTGTATCAGTCCATCTTGTAATTATGTCATTTTGCTGTCTGAAT
Organism: Thunnus albacares; assembly: GCF_914725855.1. Taxonomy (NCBI): domain Eukaryota; kingdom Metazoa; phylum Chordata; class Actinopteri; order Scombriformes; family Scombridae; genus Thunnus; species Thunnus albacares. The sequence continues at coordinate 19,228,116 of NC_058108.1, read as the reverse complement.
AAATCTTGTTAAGCTAAATCTTGACAGCTTTGCCAATATCAGAGCATTCTTTATTGGTTCGTTTAATTTTAGATGCGCTTCACATTTTTTCACCTGCCCATGTGTACCAAAACCTGTGTATTGTATCAGTTCTGGTATCGAAAAACTTTTAGCTATACTCAGCCCTAGTCTTAGGACTGCACCTGCATTAAAAAAAAAAAAAAAAAATCACAACAGGAACAGATATGGATTCAGTCGAAAAATAAGTCTCTGACAGCTACTTCCATATAAGGTTAAAGGGGAAGCGCTGCAGCAGACAGTGAAACTTGTGAAACTTTTCGTGCTTCTCTCCAAATTTGTGAGTGAGTGTGCGTCACTTACTCGTATTCGTGCGGTATCCTGATGACCGATGACTTCATCTCATGGCTGCTGTGGGGGTCATGAGTGAGCTCAGGGCGAGGCTCTGTTTTGATTGGCCTGTGCAGGTCATGGGCGTCGCCCCGCAGCTCCATGGGCTTCGAAGAGTGAACTGGGTAGAAGCAAAGAAATCACCAGTCAGTATGATCAGTGTAGCCTCACAGAGCATGACTGTAGACTCTTAATCTAAGTAAATGCATTTTTTTTCATCTTTTGGCCTCATTCTACATTTATACTGCAGAATATTTCTAAATTTTAACCCTTTATTCTAGCATTTTTTGTTTTTATGCTACTACAAAAGTCCTTCTAGGCATAGACATTGCAAACAAACTCTGTGATAAAATGCACCTAATAGTTATGTTTGCATTTTGTCATTATCTATGTGTATCTGTCCCTCTCATAGAAGAGATTCAGATTCAGATGGTGACCTCTGTGAATTTCAGTGACCTTCAGCTTTCCTAAGAAACAAGAATCTGTCGAAACTGTTATTTTAAGTACAGAGGAAATGAAGAGCACTTCCTCATTTTCTGTAAAAGATATAAACAATTGAGGAGAACGTTTTTTTTCTTAAAATGTAGTTTTTAAACTTAACTAAATGCCTCTTGTGTTGTATTCGGTGAAGGTTGAACTAAATAAAACCATAAACAAGGTCTCACCTGTCTTGTGCTCTCTGCTTCGATGATGGTCGTCATCACTGGCGACCGGCGGGCTCACCATTATCTGCTGGTGAAGGTGGAGAGGGGTGGGGTAGAGGACAGACAGGGGCACCATGACTGGGGACACCATGACCCCTGACCCCTGGATGACCCCAGAGCCTGAGCCAATCAGAGGAGCCACCATAGTGGGGTAAGGTAGCGAGGAAGTGGGCGGTGGCAGAGCATGGGAGGGCGAGGAGCGCAGCTGGGACAGTTGAGGGGAGCAGCGGGGGGAGCCGCGGCTTGCCGAGCTGTAGGGGGAGGGTGGGGAGCTGCGCGAGGAGGCTGGGGAGGAGCAGGGAGGGGAGGAGGAAGAAGAGGTGGAGGAGGAGCGCTTGCTGACTGACAGGTCCACAGGCTCCAGCTGGGTGTGTGTGGGGTTGCTGGGGGTGTGGGACTGGGTGAAGGCGTGCATTTGCGTAGGGTGGTAGAGATGTGCGGGATGGGAGAAGATCACGCCGTATGGCTCCGGGGTTTTCACTAACGATGAGTAGAATGACTGTGAGAAAATAAAAAAAAAAGAGAGGAGGATACAGAAGAAGGAAGCAGTGAAGGGGGACAAAAGAGCAGAGAGTTAAAAATTTCCGTTCTGCATTGAATAACAGGGAAAACATGTTTTTGCCACACAAACAACTAACGCCAGCCAAAAAAATTGAAACCCACTTCTGTTTGGGAGCGGATAACAGTTATGTCTCAGAGTACAGTGTGTGTGTGTTCATTAGCCTGATGCCTGGCAGTGTGTGCACCCATTGTATGCAAATGTCCACTGTACAGCAGCCTGTTTGTCCAGGAAGAGCCGGAATGTGGGAACCAGTCCGTCTAGACACGTAGCAGGAGTGTGTGTGAGTGAATGTGTGTGTAGGAGTTACTGTATGGCATCAAAAAACAAGTTTAGGAATGATGGAGGCACATAAACAACAAACACACAAAAGCACTCAAAGCTACACACACGCACGCACACACACACACACACACACGTGCCTTACCGTCTCCATGTCTGTTTTCAGAGGGTAATCATACATCAGCATGGCTGCACAGGCCAGGCTCCTATGAAATAAAACACACACACACAGCCATCAGTACACTTAATTCATGCGTAACATTAATCAACTCACACTTGAACACTTTATTTTACACGTTTTTTTATTTTACTTTTAGTGTTCAGGACAGTTTAACATCCCTCCTATTTTCATCTGTTACAGTTAAATATCACCTTTTTCACTGCATAAAATGATCTTATTTCCAAGGCTCAGAAACAGGAAATAAACTTCAAAACATTTATAGTGACAAGTACATGCACACACACACCTACACCTTTGAGAAGTGACGAAAAGTAAAGTAGAGGGAGAGGCTAGACAAGCAGGGTCTGTAGTTAAGTATAGGTGCCTAACAAGTGTCTGAAGTGTGTGTCTGCATGAGCTCGCCTACTATTCCAATAAATCACAGTAGACAATAGCAAAACATATTTTTTTCCGTCAGATCTTAGGTGTTTTCTCCTCCTCCCTGCTTTCGCCCACCAGAATCCGTCTGTCAAATTTACAAACATTACTTGTCAGCTCAGACAATGCTGCAGGGGACTTCACGCCAAGACGTTTTACTAGACCACAGACAGGTCCAGGTGTGACGTGGCTAGAAACTATAGTGTTAAAGACTATACAGCGATGCTGTAGTACCTCACAAATCTAAAAAAAAAAAAGGCAGAGGGTAACACACACCACCTACTGAGAGGCCTGTCAAGTGTTTGGAGTAAAAACGTGTGAGGTTTCAAAGGTGGTTCCAGTTACCTTGGCTTTGAATGGCCAGGTGCAGCTGCAATGAATCTGTGTTTGCACCTAAATGAGTGTGTTTACGAGTGAGAATCTGTGTGTGTGTGCGTGTGTGTGTGCTCACTGGAGCATTAAGGCAACATGAACTGTCAAAGAATGTACCCTGAGGGAGTCTGTGTGTGTGTGTGTGTGTGTGTGTGTGTGTGTGTGTGAGTGAGTGACCTGGTTAAAGTCCACAGTCTGGAGACAAGTTAGCCTTTAATTATTAACAAATGGGCAAGAACACAGCCCGTCACACCCTAATACACACGCACACACGCACACACACACACACACACACACACACACACACACACAGTACAGAGTACAGATGGGGAGCAGACCAATAGGAGAGCAGGATGCTTGCTCGCTGGGTCAGGAAGGGTGTGAACATGACGACTGAAGCCTCACCCTTCGCCCGGCTCCAAAGAAACAAAGAGATTGCAGTCAGGTGGGGACTGTGTGTGTGCGTGTGTGTGTGACTGTGTGCACACGCGCGTGTGTGTGTACATATGTCTTTCGGGGTGTGTTTTCTAATCCGGGTTTGTATTGTATTGTGGTTCAACTGGAGGTCAAGCAGTTGTTCTATTGTGGCTGTGAATCACACGCAGAGGTGACAATAAGAGCAGGTATGGAGCACAGATAGATAGGCCACGTAACAGAGGGTGAATTACTCTCAGTTTTTGAAGTGTTTCTACAGCCAAGTGTGTATTTTACCTACAGAAACAGGAAGCTCAAAATGTCCAAAACAGTTGAGTTGAGCTAATTGCCATTGCCATTACAACAGTTTGCCCTCATAGTGCAGCAGGACAGACGGGACAACATTCAACACAACATACAACTGATAATAATGAAAACATAAGAACATTTTAAAAAACATTAAGTATCATAAATAGGAAAGATAAGCTAAAAATGATATAATGATAAAGATTATTCAGGCTTGAGGGAAACAGTAGCAACTGTGGCCAAAGTCTTCATGCCTTGAATCTGTCTTGTGTTCATATTACGTATCTAAATTCCTCTCAGCCACTGAAGCAGTAATGCAGCAAGTACTGTACTGAAAGACTTCTGCAAACGTCTAACTCACGCCTCAACAGATTCACAAACAAGGTGACACAGTGTCATTGATGGAAAAATACCAGAAACCATTCCCAGACAATATAATCCAACTTCATTCACAGCTTTGGGCCTGAGGCTCCAGTCCAACCTGTCGGGCTGCCACTAACAATTCATCTGTCAATTATTTGTTTCAATTACAGTATCTTGCGATTGGTGACATTTTTTTATACCTTTTCAAAACAGTGCCTAAACCAGGATTCTATCACAACAAAAAGATTATATACAATATGCTTCTGTCAGCTTTATTTTACTCAAGTAATTCCAGTAATGAAATACAAAACAAAGGTGTATATATTCACTATTTGTATAGGAAAGCATCAGACCTACAGCTGTGTTTGTCAACCCTGTCTTCTGCATTTGACCACAAGCAGTCATCCACTGTATGTCCTCTTTAGCAGTACACCTGGGGCAAAATCTTTTTAAGATGTCTG